>NW_006921676.1:1542096-1555702 GCF_000298275.1 Orycteropus afer afer | reverse complement strand
ATGTAGGAGATCCTGGATAGAGAGGGAGAACAATGTGGACAAAACTCAAAATCATTTGGAGAAAAAAAAAGGGGGGAGGACCAGGTTTGCTGGTCCTATAGAGCCTGGTGGAACCACTGAGACTATGGCCCCTAGCTGTCTGTCAGGTCTGGAATTGAACCCCCACCTGTGGCTTCCAGCAAAGCAAGATAGGCATATAAGCTGAACATTTACCTAAAGTAGATACACTCCTTGGAGAGAACAATCATGGGAGAAAGAAGGGCTGCTTATGCATTGGGAGACACCTCAGGGGGCAGGAGTACATGGAGAGATGGACACAGGGAAGAGGTAATTATCAGGAGAAAGTGGGAGGGGACCTGTTACATTGTGGTAAATTGTGGTCAATGTCATGAGACAAAGTGTATGTGAAATGCTGTATGGCAAGTGAATTTGTTCCGTAAATCTTCACCCAAATCACAATTAAAAAAGAAAAGTATAGTGTTGCCTATTGGCTTTTTGTATATGCCCTGAATCATATTGAGGAATTTCCCTTCTTCAGAGTTTTATAAAGAAAGAGTATTGTATTTTATCAAATGCTTTTTCTGCATCCATAGAGATGATCATGTTGTTCTTTCCTTTGTTCTGTTCATGTGGTATATTACATTGATTGATTTTCTAATGTTGAACCATCCCTACCTTCCTGGAGTAAATTCCACTTGGTCATGGTGTATGACTTTTTTAATATACTGTTGAATTCTGTTTGCTAATATTTTGTTGAGGATTTTTGTATCTATATTTGTAAGAGATATTGACCTGTAGCTTTCTTTTTTTGTGAGGTCTTTTTCTGATTTTGTTATCAGCTTGATGTTTGCTTCATAGAATAAATTAGGGAGAATTCCTTCTTTGTCTTTGGAGGAGTTTAAACAGTACTGATGTCAATTCTTCTCTAAACATTTGGTGGAATTCCTCAGCGAAGCCACCTGGTCCAGGACTTTTTTCTTTTGGGAGGTTTTTAATCACTGTTTCAATCTCTTCACATGTTATGGGCCTGCTGAAACTTTCTATTCCCTCTTGAGCCAGTTTGGGGAGGTTGTGTGCTTCTAAGAATTTGTCCATTTCATCTAGGTTATCCAGTTTATTGCCATATACTTGTTCATAGTATTCTGTCATAATTCTTTTTATTTCTATAGGGTCAGTTGTAATGTCCCTCCTTTCATTTTTTAAGTTTGTTTTTTGCATCTTTTCTTTTCTTTGTCAGTCTAACTAAAAGTTTTGTCAATTTCATTGATCTTTTCAAAGAACCAACTTCTGGTTTTATTGATTCTCCCTATTGTTTTTCTGTTTTTGATTTTATTTATTTGTGCTCTGGTCTTCCTTACTTCCTTTCTTTTGTTAAGTTTAGGCCTGGTTTGCTCTTCTCTTTCTAGTTCATAGAGTTGTTGAGTTAGGCGGTTAATTTGAGATCTTTCTTCTTTTTTATGTAGGCGTTTACTGCTGTAAGTTTCCCTCTGAGTACTGCCTTCACTGAATTCCATAAGTTTTGGTATGTTGTGCTTTCGTTTTCATTTGACTCTATAAAAATTGTGATGTCTCTTTTGATTTCTTCCTTGACCCATTGGTAGTTTAATAATGTGTTATTTAATTTCCATATGTCTGTGTATTTTTCAGGTTTTTTTCTCTTATTGATTTCTAGCTTCACTCCATTGTAGTCAGAGAAAATGCTTTTTATGATTTCAGTATTTTTAAGTTTATCAGGACTTGTTTTGTGACTTAATATGTGGTCTTCCTTGGAGAACCATCTATGTGCACTGGAGTAGAATGTCTACTGTGTTGTTTTGGGGTGGAATGTTCTATTCATGTGTGGTGGAATGTTCTATACATGTCTGCTTAACCAAAGCATTTTATAAGGAGGTGGTGAATGAGTTGGTTGATGAGTGTTAACTTTTCTTTTTTGAGTTTTGTGAGAACTAATAGAGAGAAATCAAGAAGGGAAGATGGTCTAGTACAAAGAGAGAGCTCCTTTAGTTCTCTTTTCTGAACCTGGAATCCTTATTATACTTCTCAAAAGAAACCTGAGACTTTTAGGATCTTGACACTCTTTCATGCCTGATTCATAGTCTGTAAAAAAGCATTATTTCAAACAGTGTCTATATTCTCAGTCCCTGGTTCAACTTCCATTGACTTGTGGGCATACAAATGGTAGTAATAAAGTGGAGAAAAGGCTCAAAACCTTAAAAACATTATTTTCTCTCTAACTTTCTAGCCTCCCACCAGTTTTCTAGATGCTTCCTTTTTGTTTCCACTGTCACCACCCTACATTAAGCCCTTATTTTCACATTCCTGCCTCCAGTGTCTCATCACTCCAAGCCGTCCTACATGACACCACTGGATTAATTTTCCTGCAAAATCATCTTAACATGTCTTGGCCCACCAAGAACAATTATACAATGGACAAAATATATATGATAAACTGCAACTGTGTTCAGCCATTGCACAATAGACAGCACATGACTTTGATTCGTAAGAGAAGGGGAGTATATCCATTTATCCCAGCTTTCTACTGGTGGGGGGAGCATCTCATACCTTAGAGGGGCAGACCAAGAAGATGTCCCACTGAGACGGGGAGGCCAAGATTGGAAATTAAGGCAGCTAAATATCTAGAATTTGTGGGCCAAGATATCAGAGATGGGACAACAACACTGAAGGGAGTTCTAGAAATCTGCAGGGGGGACTTAGTCCTTGGATTAGACTCTGAAAGACCTAGCAAACAATAGCTGTTGTGGGACTAAGAACTGAACAAAATGCAGAGGTCTTACAGATTTAGAAAATGTTGGCGTGCTGGCATATGCAGGGTATAGGAACATCACTGAGGTCTTTATTCGCACTCATTTGAGACCCAGAAAGGTCATACATGAGGAAGGTCATACATGCTTTACAACTAAGAACAAAAACCTAAATAGATCATCCCTAATAAAGAGTAAAGTCAAACCTGGCAGGGACAAGAGGATCTGTCAATCACTTAACTCCCTGTCAAAATAAAATTCAACACTGTTTAAAGTATATTCCCTATATTATTCTATTTAGCCTAAAATGAAACATTGTCAGACATATAAAGAATTCTATATGAAAATGTTACCCCTTCTTGGGTTTCTGAGGCAATATCTGTACAGAAGTAGATTATCCAGTCTTCCTTCTGAGGAGTGGCTGGTGTGTTTGAACCTCCAGCCTACTGGTTAGCAGTCAAATGCCTTAGGCACCACACCACCAGAGCTCCCTTTTTGTTTTTTAATACAGAAAATAGTAGTCGATGGAAACAGTCCCTAAGACAAACCAGATGTTGGAATTAGCAGACAAGGCCTTTAAAGCAACTAATACAAATATGTTCAAAGATTTAAAGAAAAAGTTGGACATAATGAGTAAAAAGAAGGGGAATCTCAGCACAGAAAGTGAAATTATTTTTTTAATGGCAATTTTAAAACTGATACATACAATATCTGAAATGAAAAATTCACCAGAGGGGATTAATAAAATGACTGTAGAAGAACGAGTCAGTGAATGGATGTAAAATCTTTTGAAACTATCTAATGTGAAGAAAAGAGATTTTTTAAAAATTACCACATCCTCCCATTGTTTAGAAACCCCGTTTCCTACCTTGTCTACTTAACAAGAAGCCCAGTGGTGCGATGATTAAAGCATTTGGTTGCTAACCAAAAAATAGGTGGTTTGACACCACCAATGGCTCCATGGAGGAAAAGATATCTCCATAAAGATTACAGCCTAGGAAACCCTATGAGATAGTGTCCTTTAGGATCACTATGAGTCAGAATTGACTCAAGAGCATACACATTAGAATGGACATATGCAGCTACTATTTGAAAAACAAACAAACAAACAGTTCCCATCAAGCTAACTCTGACTCATGGTGGTGCCATATGGTGCTCCACAGAGTTTTCAATGGGGGATTTTTTTGAAACAGGTCACTAAGCCGTTCTTCCAAGGCAACTCTAGATGGATTCAAACCTTTCACTTAGCATCCAAGTATATTAACCATTTGTATCACCCAGATATCCCATAGCTACTAGGGTGACTGTTCTGGTTACCTAGTGCTGCTCTGACGGGAATATATTGCAAATAGGATGGCCTTAACAAACAGGAATTTATTCTCTTACAGTTTGGAGGATTTAAGTCCAAGTTCAAAATGCCAGCCTCTAGGGACTAGGTGAAAGCGCCTCAGCCTTGGGCTTCAGCTCTGCCTCCAGCTCCCAGCCCACTGAAGCTAGAGGCTTTTCTTCACTCAGACAGCAGCTGGCTTCTGAGGCTGACAAGCCCTAAATTGACAAGTAAAAAGGCACAGTCCCGATATTACCAAACCACAGGGCAGGTCATTAATTCAAGCCCATTGTAAGTCCCAAGGTCAGCAGAGCATGGCAGGCTGCTGAACAATGACATGGCTACATGTAGGTTCAAGGTGCCATAAGTTAGAGACCATTCCCAAAGCTGCTACTTATATACAAGAAGCTGACCACTTACCCAAAGGCAGCTACTCAGCTGCTTGTGGTAGATCCCACTATGGAGTTGATTGCCAGTCTCATCATGGAGAATAACTACCATCAGCTACCCAGCCATTCAACCAGGCCTAACCAAGTTGACACACAAACATAACTACCACAGTGACTGAACTAGTATAACCAGGATAATGGGAAAGAAAGCTCTCCTCTACTATAAGGACCCTCTGAGAAAGAGCTTCAATCTACATAAAATCATTCAGGATGCTGAGAAACCCCAGAGTAGATAGTTATTGGCCTGGTGGTAAGCACAAGCAATCGAGGTGTAGTAAACTTTGTGGTATGTTCTCCAGATTCTCCCCTTCAAGACAGAAGCATTTATTCTCCCATATGCCAGGAGTATGGGTGGCAGATTAATTGCAGTTGAGTCCGCCCCCCCACACACACACCTGGCAGCTGCTCTTAGATGATGAGGTCAGCCTCACCCAAAGTCACAGCCCCTTTCTGGAGGCAGCCCACACCCAATGTCTGGGTGATGAAGCATATAAAGGCTTGGTCCTTTTGTTCCAATGCAGGGCAACTCCGTAGGGCCATCCAGCTTCTTTGAGACTTTAGTTGTGACTCCATCACAGCCCAACTTCTCCCTCTCCCCAATCATGCTTCATTCACTCTCCAACAAGTGTTAGGCACAACAGCTCTCTCTCAGCTTCCTGAATCTCCATCTCAGAACCTATTTCTCGGGAAATTTGACCTGGAAAGGGGTGAAGGCGGAAAGTTGAGGATGTTGAGAAGTAGCTACAACAGAGTAAAAGTCATGACAAATGGTAGATAATATGCCAAGGCAGAACCATAAACTCTTACTCTTGTGGCGTAGTGTATGGAAGTCACATCTTATCTGTCCCTTTTAGTCACATTATGTTGGAACATGAAAGAATAAACAGAATCATTTGCCCTTCCAGAATTAATCTGTCCCTGGGTGGACTTTCTGGTTTTGTTCTGTTTTTTTAATTGTGGTAAAATTAAATTTTTACCAATTCACCTATTTTTACATGTATAATTCAGTGACACAGATTACATTCATCATATTCAAACATCAACACTGTTTCCAAATTATTCCACCACCACTAACAGAAACTCAGTGCCTCCTAAGCAATGACCCTCCCATCCTCCCTCCCTCTCATCCATGGTGACCACTAATAAGCTTTGGTCTTTATACATTTGCCTATTTCATGTAAACATGATTGTACATTATTTGTCATTTTTTTTTACTCATTTATTTCACTCATTATAATATTTTCAAGGTTCATCCATTTTGTGGCACGTATCAGGATTTTATTTCTCTTTATAGTTGAATAATATTCCATTACATGCCATATTTTACTTATCCATTCACCTATCGATGGACATTTAGGTTGTTTCCACATTTTGGCTATTGTGAATAGTGCTGCAATGAACACTGGTGTTTAGATTTTTGTTTGTGTTCCTACTTTTGATCAATGCTTTGGAGTATATACCTAAGATTAGGATAACTGGGTAATATATTAGTTCTATGTTCAGCTTTTTAAGGAACTGCCAAATTATTTTACACAGCAGCAGCACCATTTTACATTCCCATCAGCAATGGACGAGGAAGCTCTCCTATTCTTAATGTCTTTAGCCTTATAAAATTAAATACACAGCTTAGAAGGCTATTCTGCATTGTAAGACTGGATTTTTTTTCACCCATGTATTATATTCATCTCACCAGCTAAGACACTTCTGTCTGTAGTGTAGAAATTACACTGTATGTCCTGCTTCCCCATGGCATCCTGGTCCAGGGTGAACTCAATGGATATGCACCGTTTGATTAATTGATCTGTCCTGTTTGCTGCACCCAATCTCCATAGTTCCAGAGAGACAAGTCCCTGCTACTCCCAGATACATTGGTTTCTTCAAAAACCTCAGGAAATGAGGGCATTGGACTAGATGAGCTCATAAAGTCTTTGATTTGGAAGGGCCATACTATTTTGAGATCATTTCTCAGTTACATCTGCTTTTAAGGCACCAGGAGGACCTAGTCTATGATAAATCATAGGCTGTGTACTTCATTATTTCAATTGAGTCACTCTTTGGAGTTTGGGGAAAAAAAATGAGAACATCCGCTTTCCATATGAAATATATGGGGCAAGTGAGGGGAGGGTGGGGTGGGGGTGGGATGTGGCCCAAATGAGTTCTCTGGTTTGCGTAATTATTTCCTGCAGCCCAACCAGCTCTTCAATCTCAGATAATTCTTTTTTATGGTCAAAAGTAGGAAGCTCATCACAATGTTAGAAAACAAATATGTTTTCATGATGAAGTTAATCACAACTCTTGCACTGGTTTTGAGACCAGTGTCTGAGGAAAGATGGCAATAGGAAGATGATGTTAGCACAGAGCAATTGGATTCTCTGGGTAATGGCATTCTGTGCTGAATGACTGCAGGCCTGGGCCAAAAACAGCTCTTTGTCAGAAGAAGATTGCCAGGCACACTGCAGCCACCTTTTCCTTACCCAATGAAAAACAAATTCATCAGGTATAGTGTGTGTTATATGCATATACACGTGTGTGTGTGTGTGTGAATATGAATGCCATTGCTTTGTTCTCTAGAATATTGCTTTTATTTTAAAAATAGCCTATACTCATATTAAATATATATATAGAAAAGTATGAAGAAGTAAGAAAAAAGAATACTAATCTTCCCACCCAGAAATAACCATTATTAACATTTTCACATTAAGTGGGCATTCCAGGAATATCAGTGTGTGTTGGGGGTGTGTTTGAAGTGCTTTAAATATCTCCAACAAGAGTTCCTACACTAGTTAAAATAAAGGAATCAGTGTGTGTGAAAGAAATGGAGTGCTGAGCTCTACTTAAAAAATAGTATCTTTGGAGAGTCATTCACTTCAAAACAATTTTACTTTTTATTATATTTTATTATATAAAATATATCTTTGACCAAAGAGCCAGTTTTTTAAAAAGTGTTTAGTGCCAGGGGCTCCCAGGAGGCATCCTGGTACACAGTTCAGCACAATAGATTTTTATGGAGCCCCCCGCTGCGTAGAAGTGCTTTGCAATGCTGAATATACTCAGGCATTGGATCTCTCAGCCACTGCCTCCGGTCACCATCACACAGAACTGCCCTGCCCTGCAGGTACTGAAATTAGTTTGGAGCTTATCTGAGAAGTCTACAGTGATGGGAAAAAGACTGAGGGGAATTCAAGCTAGCCTCAGAATTTCAAGACCAAGAATATGATAGTGCTCACATTGATTTTGTACCATACAAAGTGTGTATGCCACAACACACTTTGAGGACATTTCACCAGGCCTTTGGGGGACTTCCAGGAGGAGAGGTCTGATGTGTCCTGAAAGACATGAATCATTTCACTTTCCTCCCAAATGGCTGATTCCTTTGGGTCTGAAGTTTAATACTTTCAGTTAACAAAACAGAGTGATGGAGTGAAAAAAATGCACCGCATCCTGAAATGTCTTGGTTGAATTGTCTTTTACTTAGAGAAAGAGTCATATGGAAAAAATAGGATAGGATAGACAACTTCATTATCAAGTTGTTATTGTAGTTAATTGCCATCAAGTGAGTCCTCCCCTCCCCTGACTCATGATGACCCCAAGCACAACAGAATTAAATGCTTCATTGTCCTATACGATCCCAATGACTGATTGTGGATTAGACTATTATGATTCATAGGGTTGTCATTGGCTGATTTTCAGAAAGTAGATTGCCAGGCCTTTTTTCCTAATTCTTCTTAGTCACAGTAACACACAAGCCTCCACTGATAGATGGGTGATGGCTGTGCAGAAGGTTCATTGGCTGGGAATGGAACCTGGATCTCCCTCCTGGAAGGCAAGAATTCTACCACAGAATCACCACTGTCCTCTTGTTATCAAGAAAAATCTATAAAACCTACAATGCTCAGAATCTCACTGTCACCTTCCCTCCGCGTCCTCTCCTCTAACCTACTTCAGCTCTTGCTACAGCCCCTGCTCCTCACTTCCTGTCCAACCTATGGGCTTCTCTGTATATATTTGGCCTCTACTCTCTGCTTTTGGCCTCTCTTCCCCTGAGCCTGTTGTATGTGTGGTGAGGAACATGATGGTTTTTTCAGTGTAACCAACAGGAAACTCAGTCTTCTCCCCCAGGTTAGAACTGCTTTTGCCTCTTTAATCTCTCTAATGTTGCCAACACCTGGAGCCAGAAAACATAAGGGCTTTCAGGGAGCTGAGAGATCATTCTCATTCATTTTGCACATGGAGTGACTTGTTGGCAGCAGAGGTAGGGCTTGAATCCGATTAAGTCTAGGATCTATCTGATAATAAGTAATCATTTGTTTTACTTGTCTTCAAATTGATGCTCTGCACTCTTTCCAGAAAAAAAAATCTTCTTTGCTAGACATATACATGTGATCAGTCTTCAAACTTTTGTCCATATTTCTTATTCCTCTCCACTTCAAAACTCTGCTCAAGTCATACCTGCCTAATGAAGGTGGATAGGCAACAACTTCTAGACTGCAGTCTCTCCTTCTCTCCTGTTCTTCCTCTCCTTGCTCTGTGGGCACCTTTCCCAGGATGTTTAGCATTAAATGAACCTATCTGTACAGCTGTAGTTACACATAGCAAGTTTCTGCTCTTTTAATTAAATCTATATGGACTTGGCCTTTGGTTCCCACAAAGGGGCCATTCGTGGCCAAGCTGGAGAGCAACTAACCCAGCAAATCTTCATACATATACAAATTCCCAGGCCCACACACCACACCTTCTAAATCAGAATCTCCAGACTATTTCACAAAGCTCCCCAGGTCATTCTGATGCCCAGCCAGGTGTGGAACCCCTGGAACAATTGACTCCCTCCATCTCATCTCAATGTGATCTCCTCTGACCCCAGAGACCATACTCTGGACTCACTGTATATTTCCTTGAGTTTCTTCATCCTTAACAAATGCCACTTTCTATTTGCTGTGGATTTTTAAAATTTCCAGAAAACAGTTCATTTTCACAGAGGGGTGTCCAACTGAAACAGGGCTCTTCCTTAGACAGTGGGTCATGTGGGTAAATTATTGCTACTTTTGCCATAAATTTACACCCATGTTTGAATTTGGACAGATCTCTTGCAGTTTTATTTATGCTATGTTGCCTTTAAAATACAAGGCTGAGTCAAGGAGCTACTTGTCAGATAACACATATTGAAAAATCTAGTGCCAGTCCCCACTCTCAGCACAGTTAAGTTTTGGCCTTTTTCTGTTTTAAATCTAAAGACCATTTACTGCCAACAGCATAAACCTTCAACTTAAATTATACAACCATTCAGTTAAGGAACATTATTTAAAATGTGTTTTTTTACACCTGTCAAATGCCTAAGTTGAAAAATTTCCTGTTCGATCTGTTTTCGGAAAGAAAGGTTTTACAGAGTAGAAAATTTTCAGGCCTGTAATAGGCATACTATATGAGCTGAAAAACAGATGTGTTTTTCTGTTTGAGGCTGAAGGTTCCCAAAGGTTTGAGGCTGAAGGAATGCCCAAGGTCAGTGTGAAGAAAAATATTCCTGCAAAGAAGGTAACACTAGACATTAATACAAGATATTAACAAATTCCTAGCTAAAACTGAAGTGTTCTAATTCAGTCAGGAATTAACATCAAAATCACATAGAGATCACACAATGGAACATTATTCAGCTATAAGAAGAAATGAAGCACTGATATGTGCTACACAGTAGGGATGAACCCTGAACTGAGCAGGCTAAGTGAAAGAAGTCAATCACAAAAATACCGTAAGTGTATGATTCCATTTACATGAAATGTCCAAGATGGGCAAATCTATACAGAGCAAAAAACTGATTAGTGGTTGCCAGTGAGTGCAGAGATGGGAAGCCAGGGGATGATAGCTAAGGGTACAGGATTTCTTTTAGGGTGATGAAATGCTCTGGAACTAGATAATGGTGATGGTTGAACAACATTGTGAATATACTAAATGTCACTAATGGTAAATTTTATGCTTTGGTATATTTTACCATAATAAAAAAGAAATCACATAGATAAGCAGTGTCCTCTGCTCAGAGCCTGACAGCATTTATTAGCCTTTATTGAGTAGTTACCACTGAGCTGGGCACAAGGGACACATAAAGCACAGTTGGTCCCTATCCTTAAGCTGTGACAGTGGTTGACAGCCAGAATACTGGACATAACATTTGTTCCTTGATATCTTCAATAAATCCATGCCCATGTCCTCCTTCCTTTCAGCTCTGGGTGTAAGCCACTCAGATTTAAGGATTATGTTGTTGTTTTTGTTAGGTGCCATTGAGTTGGCTCCAACTCACAGCCATCCCATGTACAACAGAACGAAACACTGCCCAGTCCTATGCCAACCTCACAATCCTTGCTATACCTGAGTGCATCATCTCAGCCACTGTATCAATGCATCTCATTGAAGGCGTTTCCTTTCTTCCTTGACCCTCCACTTTACCAAGCATGATATTCTTCTTCTGACAACATGACCAAAGTAGATCAGACAAAGTCTGGCCATTCTTGCTTCCAAAGAGCATTCTGGCTGCACTTCCTCCAGGACACATAAAGAAAATTAAATTAGTCTATGTTCCTACGGAATCCGTGGCATTTTGAAATAAACATATCTCAATGTTTTTTTAAAGAGTCAACTGTATTTGTATTTTTCAGGTCATTTCTAATCCTTTATCCTGGCATTCTTAGTGCTTGATATTTAAGATAACTGGAGATCCAAATAAGCTGCATCATATTATTTCTATCCAGACCTCTAATTATCTTCCCTTAAGACCTAGAGACATTTTCGTCTTTTAAGAATTTAATATTTCTTTCTAATTAACAGATTTCAAGGCTTCAAATGTACTTTTTTAATTTTAGCAATGGTATAATCTAGCTCTAAAAACTTTGGCATCACTTTATGGTTCTTGGCATGGGAATAAATGGCATTCAAACTGCTAGACTAGTGAAATTCATAATGAAACACCTAATAAAAGATGTCTTTAAATGTTATGTACTTGGACTTGTTGGCGTAACTAATACTCCTTACTGGCTCCTTCTATGAGAGCAGTAGAACTTTGAGGATTGCCATAGGAAGAAGAACTCAGCCATACACACCATGCTTAACTTATCACCACACAGCCATTTTTTCCCTAAGCAAGACTAGAATCCCCCAAGAAACCAGTGTGAGGTCTGCCTCAGAACAGAGAGCATCATGGGTATAGTAAAGCTCCAAACTGTAAATATGAAACAGAAAGCTTGCTACAAAATTTAAAAAAAAAAAAAAAAACACCAAGCTGATATAATATGATGATCATGAAAACTCTTGCCTTTTTCTACCACCTGAAGCAGCAAAGTTATGAATAAACAAGAATAATGTGGGAGTCCTGCTCATATCAATGGACTTTGCCAGACTGCAAACTCCTTGTGAGCAGGGACAGCATGTAATGGTCTGGTGGTTGACAGCATGGATTATATGGTCAGAATGTCTGGATTCAAATCCTGGCTCAGTCACTCTTCCTAACTCTGTGACCTCAGGAAAGTTAGATGCTTGTTCTTAAGCACAACTTCCTCATCTATAAAATGGGAATCTTAATAGCATTTTCCTCACTAGATATAAACTTGAAATAATACCAAGCATATGGAAATGCTGTATAAGTGTGAACTTGCTATGCTTACCAGTGCCCAGCACTTAGACCAGTAAGCATTTATTAGAAATTCCACAGAGAAGCAATGAAGGTCCCTGGGTGGTGCAAGTGGTTTGCCCTTGACTACTAACCTAAAGGTTGGGGGTTCAAACACACTCAATAACACCAGTGAAGAAGGGCCTTGCAATCTATTTCCATAAAAATTACAGCCAAGTAAACCCTGTGGAGCAGTTCTACTCTATAACACATGAGGTTACTATGAGTCGAAATCAACTCGACCATGATGGGTCTTGTTCTAGTATCAAGTGAATAAAACTTCCAAAGCCTTTCCAGCATAGGAAACATTCCAGCATGGCCATCTGTGTGAAGGAGCCCCATTTCCTATACAGGAGATTCTACTTCACCATGACAAAGATGCTCCTTCAGCCTATTAGGTTAAAGGCAATAAAGTGGTTGATTCCTTGGCTCTATGACCATTACCTTCACAGTCATGTTCACACTGTGAAAGAAAGTATCTTTTTCCTGCTAAACAAAAGGGCATTTCCTCCTACATAACCAGGTAGTATTGAATGCACATATTCCTGAGGAACGACGGTCTACATAGAGCTTTTATATTCAAAACACACATAAATTCATTTCATTTTAATCTCAGAGGAATGGACAGGCAGGGATATTTATTCCCCCATCTTACATTCAAGGTGACTGAGTGATCACCCTTATTCACTTTACATGAGGAAACTGAGGCACAGTGAGCTCAAATGATTCATGCAAAGTCACCAAGCTCAAGTCAGTTAGGAGCTTATATGAAGCCTTTGGGTAGATTAGAAAAAGGCATTACCATGGGCAGATGCAGCCTGTGGGTGGCTGGGGCTGGGGCAGATATGTGAGCTGGATTTGAGCTCTGGTGGCATAGTGCCTAAGGCATTTGACTGCTAACCAGAAGGCTGGTGGTTCAAACCCACCAGCCACTCCTCGAAAGGAAGGTAGGCAATCTACTTCTGTAGTGATATGGCCTCAGAAATCCAAGGAGGGGGTCACTATGAGTCAGATCCGACTCGACAGAAGTGAGTTTGGTTTTTTTTTTTTTTTTCCTTTCTGTATGCCCACTCAGCCTATTGGTGAAGTATAGAGCACAAATCATGCAACCATACCCCTGGGACCCTGTCACTAAGAGAGAGGAGTGGTCTGCCCACAGGATCCTTCCTCCCACCTCCCAGAAAGCAGACACCAAAAAGAAAAACCAAACTCACTGCCATCAAGTCAATTACAACTCATAGTGACCCTCATTGGGTTTCCAGGGCTGTAAATCTTTACAGAAGTTGATTGCCCCATCTTCATTCTGCAGAGCAGTTGGTGGGTTTGAACTGCTGAACTTCTGATTAGCAGCCAAATGCCTTATTCACTACACCACCTGAGCTCCTGGGAGCAAGGTAAGCACGGGCGGGCTGGTGCT
>NW_006921676.1:1532707-1538549 GCF_000298275.1 Orycteropus afer afer | reverse complement strand
GGCCTTCAGGGAGATGGATTGATACAGTGGCTGCAATGATGGGCTCAAGTATAGCAGGGATTGTGGGGCTGGCGCGGGATCGGGCAGTGTTTCGTTCGGCTGTGCATGGGGTCCCTATGAGTCAGAAACAATTCGACGGCACTTAACAACAACAACAACAACCTGAGCTCCTTAAGCAGACACCAGCACCCAAGAAAAACAGAGCCCAGTAAGGACATTTGTTGTTATTCCACAGATCAGGCCAATGAAAATAGGCCATCACCTCCTTGCTCTGCAGAGTTCATTCAGAAATTGGGGTGAGCTTGGAAGCCAATCTTTACATGGATTCTGATCAGTCAGACTATTTGCTACCTGTCTCAACTAGGGCAATGCCACAACTTTCAATTTCTTTAAAGAAAATAGAATCATATTCTAATGAATAGCAATGAATAGCAAAACCAGAGCAGATTCATCTCAGCTGTTCTTGATAAACATACAAGCTGTCTTTGCTCAGTTTGCCCCTCCTTAAGTCTTTCCCATTACTGTGCTTGGAAAGAGAATGATGAAAACAAGCCTCTTTCAAACCGGTAGAACAAGACCCTGAATTTGACAGGAAGGATCTAAATTTATGAGTTACTTGTCTCATGCTGGGACTCGAATTTAAAGTGTGTATGTATGTGGGGGGGGGGGGCTCTGCAAAAGGGACATTTAATGGTTATTTATAACCCTGCACCATCCCAATCACCTGCCTGATCAAACACCATCTGTGGCTGGGCTAAGACAGGGGAAGGGACCTTCTAATCCCAGAATTAGGAGCAGGGAGAGAATCCATCTACCTGTAACCAAACATACAAGCAAAAATCCTACCTACTCAAACCTAAAAGACTGGGCACATCAAAATTGCTGCTGTTGTTGTGGGTTTTCTTAGTAAAAAGCCTCCTGAAGTTTTCAGGGCATGAACTCTTCCTGGGAGTCCAGACAGTCACAATTATGTCTGTGAGTTAAATACACTAAGTCCCCGGCTTATGAATGTCCAATTTACTGGCAACTCATACTTGCCCTTCAATGTTGTGTAAATTTGTCCTCACTTTGAAACAATTGAACCAACTCATAACTAATTCTTCATCATAATCACTTTGACTTACTGAACATTTATCTTTTAAATCATTGAAAAGGTTTCAAGACTTTTTTTGCATAAGGGAGCTCTGGTAGCATAGTGCCTAAGGCACTTGACTGCTAACCAGGAGGCTGGCAGTTCAAACCCACCAGCCACTCCTTGGAAGGAAGGTTGGGCATTCCTACTTCTGTAGGGATAACTGCCTTGGAAACCCAAGGAGGGGTCGCTAAGAGTCGGGGCTGACTCAATGGCAAACAACAACAACAACAACAAGGCTAAATAAGAAGCATGTACACCTGCCCTGACTTACCTACAAATTCAATGTAAAGACACACTTCAGAATGGCTCTCGTTCATAACCCGGAGACTGCCTATATCTAGGTAACTTGTTCATTCTACACATGGCTTGATGTTGAAAGGGGGAGGAAAGATAATCTTAATCTACTGAAACAAAATATTTCCAAAAATCTTCAAAGGCTTTCAGTGTGGGAGGTGCCTGACTCAGGATGGACAAACTCCTCTGCCTTCTCAGCGTCTTTCATGGCAACAGACCACTGAGTGAGGTTACCATTTATGTTTTCTGGGAAAGGGAGGGAGACAAGGGATCGTTGATTCCTGCCAATCCCCATAGTCCATGTGGTTCATCACAAATCCATAGAAGTTGGATTAAATCCAGTCCCAATTGCACTTTAATGACTTTACCCTCTTACATTCTCCACTCCCAGCCACCCCTACCCTTTTCCTGCAGCTCCCATGACTTACATTCCCTAGAGACTGTATAGAGTGACAGAAAGTGAAACAGATCTGGGTTTGTATCCCAGATCTACCACTTTCTTGGGCAAGTTATTTAACCTGTATGAGCATCCGTTCACTCAGTTAAATAGGGGATTGTTAGTTGCCATCAAGTCAGCTCTGACTCATGGTGACCCCGTGTATAACAGAATGAACATCACCTGATCTTGCACTATCTTCATGATCACTGGTCAAGTCTATTGTTGCACCACTGTATGAGTGCCTTCTAGACTAGAGGGCTTGTCTTCTGGCACTCTATTGGACAATATTCTGTTATGATCCACAGGGTTTTCACTGGCTAATTTTCAGAAGTAGATTACTAGGCCTTTCTTCCTACTCTGTCTTAGTCTGGAAGCTCTGCTGAAACCTGTCCATCATGGGTGACCCTGCAGGTACTTGAAATACCAGTGGCATTATAGCAATGTGCAAGGCACCACAGTATGACTAACAGACAGGTGGTGGAAACTGAGAATAAACCAAAAAACGAACCCAATGCCATCAAGTGGATTCTGACTCATAGGACTCTATAAGACAGAGTAACTGCCTCATAGTGTTTCTAAGGAACCAGAATGCCACATCTTTCTCCTGAAGAGTGGTTGGTGAGTTTGAACCTCTGACCTTTCAGTTAGCATCTGAGCACTTTAATCACTATGCCACCAAGGCTCCTTTGACCCTGGGTAAACCAAACTAAATCCACTGCCATCAAATCAATTCTGACTCATAGTGACAATATAGGACAAAGTAGAACTACCCCATAGGGTTTCCAAGGCTGTAAATGTTTACGGAAGCAGACTGCCTCATCGTTCTCCCACGGAACAGCTGGTGGGTTTGAATGTTGACGTTTTGATTAGCAGACATTTTGGTTAACTACTTATACCATCAGAGCTCCTTTGACCCTGGATAGACCCTCAATAAATAACAACCAGCTCTGGTGGTGTAATGCCTAAGGCATTTGACTGCTAGCCAGAAGGCTGGTTGTTCAAACTCACCGGCCACTCCTCAGAAGGAGCATGGAGCAATCTACTTCCATAGTGATATGGCCTCGGAAACCCAAGGAGGGCTTGCCCAATGAGTCAGATCCTACTCAGTAGTTTTTTTGTTTTTTGTTTTTGTTTTTTTAATAAGTAGGCTAAAAGAATAAGGCAGCTGCCTACAGCAAACATACCTGCCAACTCCATTCTCAAAGCACAGATTCCTGAAGAAAGGAAATAACGTTTCTCTTAGGTACCCTGCCTGGTTCTCATTAGA
Source organism: Orycteropus afer afer (assembly GCF_000298275.1). Lineage (NCBI taxonomy): Eukaryota > Metazoa > Chordata > Mammalia > Tubulidentata > Orycteropodidae > Orycteropus > Orycteropus afer. Next base: position 1,535,414 of record NW_006921676.1, on the reverse strand, counting down.
TAAAGGACACATGAAAAGGTGCTGTTTTTCCTACCTGGCAAGGAATCTTTAAGTAGAGAGATCTTTCCTCACAGCAGAGTTTTGCCAGATGTGCTGGATAAACTCAACACCCTCCATCTAACGACCCTACCTCCTGACCTTGGACTCACACATTCATTCCTCTGGTGGCTGAAGGGCTTGGCCCTCTCAGGCCTCCACTAGTGAGTGGCCATTGGGAAGCAAGGGTCAAACATACTTCAGAGAAGAAAATGTGCTTGTGCTTGCTTCTCCTCTGGCCAGTCGGTCAATTCTTCATGCCAACATAGAAAGCATCTTAGGACAGAAGAATTTTGTTGCTGATGAGTGCTTATAATGGCAAACAGGCTGTTATTTTCAACACACTCCAACAATCTTTCTGAAGTGAGTTTTCAAAAAACATTCACTGGGGTTAGTGCTAGGAAAACACTTCCCTTTCTATTTTTCCATTTTGGCTGCACTCATGACTAGTGTGGGAAGGGGCTTGTGTTTTATTTGCAGACTCTCAGAACTTGTGTGTAAGGTCTCCGTGGCACTGCCAGCAGGGCCCAGGGTGGATGAAGGTCTCAGGGAGCCTTTCAAAGGCAACAATTCAGTGGAAGCATTTTGTCCTGAAGGGGCAGAATGGTGCCTTCCAAATGGTCCTGGTGCTTAGAGGTGAAGGTGGCTGGGACCCATAGGTACTCTCTTCATGAAGAAACTAGAACAAATTTAGAGAGAAACAAAGGAGCAAAAGCACAACCTCCCCCCATGGCTTTGTGGGAAAAAATAAAAAATATGCACCAGACCCTTTTGAAAGCTGCCTAAATATTTTAATCACCTATATCAAATGTGGGGCCCTGGTGATGCAATGGTTAATCTGCTAACCGAAAGGTTGGCAGTGTGAACCAACCAGCAGCACTACTGGAGAAAAAACATAGCAATCTGCTTCTATAAAGATTATAGCCTGAAAGAGACCCCAGATAATAAAGCACTGCTAAAGAAGAAGAATAAAATAAGAGGCTTCACACTTCCCCATCTCAAAACCTACTACACAACCACAGTAGTTAAAATAACCTGGTATTGGTACAATGACAGACACATAGACCAATGGAACAGAGTTGAGAACCCAAAAGTAAATTCACCCACCTATGGACATCTGATATCTGACAAAGGGCCAAAACTCATTTTAAAAAAAGATAAACCAAAAACCAAAATCACCACTGTCGAGTCAATTCTGATTCCTAGCAACCCCTCCTTGGGTTTCCAAGGCAGAATCTCTACAAAAATAGATTGCCCAGTCTTCCTTCTGAGGAGTGGCTTTGAACCACCAGCCTTCTCGTTAGCAGTCAAATTCCTTAGGCATAGCCTATTTAATAAATAGTGCTGGCAAAACTGGACATCCATTTGCAGAACCATGAAACAGGACCCATATCTCACATTATATACAAAAATGGACTCAAGTTGGATCAAGACCTAAACCTAAAACCGTAAAGATGATCAAAGAAAAAAATACAGACACACTTAGGGGCCCTGATTTAGAGCATAAATACACTATCAAATATAACTAAAAACACAAACATGAAGATAAAATAGATGACTGAGACCTCTTGAAATTAGATACTTATGTGCATTGGAAGATTTCACCAAAAGAGTAAAAAGAAAATTCACAGTTTGGGGGAGTGGGGGGAAATTTGGCAAAAACACATCAGACAAGAGGCTAATCTCTAAAATTTATAGAAAACTTCAACAATTTAACAATAAAAATACAAATAATCCAATTGAAAAATGCACAGAGGACATGAACAGGCACTTTGCCAAAGACATTCAGGAAGCTAACAAGCACATGAAGAAATGCTCACAATCATTAGTCATTAGAGATGCAAATCCAAACAACAATGAGATATCATCTCACCCAGCACTGATAGAAAAGTTCAAAAAAAACAGAAAATAACAAATGCTGTCCAGGGTTGAAGAGACTGGAGCCCTGATACACTGATAGTGGAATAGTAAAATGGTGCAACCAGTGTGAAAAATGGTATGAAGCTTCCTTAAAAAGCTGGAAAGAGAAATACCATATGATCCAGCAATCCCACTACAAGGTATATATCCTAGAGAAATAAGAGCTGTGATATGAAGAGATAAATGCACACTCATGTTCTTCTCAGCACTGTTCACAATAGCAAAAAGATGGAAACAACCTAAATGTCCATCAAAGGAGGAATGGATCAACAAACTATGGTACATACACACAATGGAATACTATGCAACATTAAAGAACAATGAAGAATCTGCAAAACTTTTCATAATATGAATGAATTTAGAGGCCATGATGCTGAGTGAAATTAGTCAATTACATAAAGACAAATGTTGTATGAGGCCACTATTATAAAAAGTCAAGAAAATGTTTTCACAAAATAAAAAAAAAGGAAATATTCTTTGATCGTTACCAGGGATGGGTGGTAACCAATAACTAGAGGGTAGACACATATTAACTTGGGTAAAGGGAAAGATTTAAAAAAAAAAGTGTGAACACTGTTTATATGAAAAGATAACAGCAATATAAAATATGGTTAACTTAGTTTAATACATCTCTGAACATGTTTTATAAAGAATTTATGCATACATAAAAAGTGGATTGGAGATTGTGTGGGGTAGGAGTAGATTGATGGTAAAATGCCACAAGAAAATCCTGGAGAAATGGGAATGTTCT
>NW_006921676.1:1509781-1524657 GCF_000298275.1 Orycteropus afer afer | reverse complement strand
TGAGCCAAGCAGCCAGCAGTCAGGCCCCTTGTGGTGGCCTCATCTGACCCAGCCTGAGTTGGAACAGGATTAGCTAGATAATTTGTGGGGTCCAGTGCAAAATTTGAATTGTGGTGTTGTTGGTGAAGAATATTGAATATACCATAGAATGCCAGAGAAACTAACAAATCTCTCTTGGAAAAAGTAGAGCCAGAATGCTCCTTTGAAGCAAGGATGAGAAAACTTTGTCTCTCATCCTTTGGTCATGTTATCAGGAGGGATCAGTCCCTACAGAAGGATATCATGCTTGGTAAAGTAGAGGGTCAATGAAAAAGGGGAAGACCTTTAACAAGATGGATTGACATAGTGCCTGCAGCAAGGGGCTCAAGCATAGCAATGACTTTGAGGATGGTGCTAGATGAGACAGTGTTTCATTCTGTTGTACATAGGGTCGCTATGAAGTGGACCCCAACTCAACGGCACCTAACAACAAAAATAGTGCAAAATAACAATGCAGGCTACTTGTTCAAAATTATTAAGAATCTTGGGCAGCAGCAAGCCATTAAACCAAACACGGGCCCTTCTAAGTGTGGGCCCTGTGCAAGCCATACAAGTCACACACCCTTGGCCAGAAGAACTGATCCCTCCCAAGATTCCATCCTTGTTCGCCTTAGCTCTTAAATTAAGCAGATTTGACTGAAACAAAGTGAAAAGAGAATGAGTTAATCTCTTCACAATCTAGCATTAATTAGCGTTATCCAACTGAGAATAAGGAAGTTTCGCAAGTCATAAATCACATCAAATGGAAGTATTTTCAGCTGCTCTGATAATGAGCTCCACAGGCTCCTGGAGGGTGAATGAAAGGTCTGTCTTTGTTGGTGGGAAGTCGGAGGGCCTTCTGGGGAGTCTGAGGAGTAAAGGAATCTTGTTGATGTATGGGGAGGAGGCCACCAGCAGCCTTTCCTCCAGGCATCCTTCTGTAGGAGGAAGGAGAGTGTGGGAGAGGCTGGGGGAGGAGAGGGTAGTGCTGGGGGTGGGCAGAGAGCTGGGAGTCAGCTACATGGCTGCCTGTACCCAGAACACAGACAGCTGCCAGCTGCCTTTCTCCACCAAGGGTGGGCCGAAGAGCCACATGGACCAACCACAGACTTCTCCTTGAAGATGGGGAGTCACGTTCCTCTCCCCTTTCACTGTCCCTGGTGATGTGGGCCACTCTGAGGGTGGTACTGTGCATCCCGGTCACCTGTGGTCATCAGTGGGGCCACTGTGTACAGTCACTGCAGCTGCATTTCGGCAAAAGAGCACAGGAAGCCGACACCAGCTTCTGAGCCCCTGGGAGCAGGCCACAAGCTGGAGGTATGCAAAGCGTCCAAAAGAAGAGAGAATGTCTAATGACTAACTCATTTAAAAAGGTAATTCCAAAGGATTTTATTCTTACAAAGGCTTCTGAGCCTCCTCCCACAAGTTGTGGATAAGTAATATCTAAGGTGTGGCTCTGTGGCTTAACATTTGTATTCCTTTAGGGAGTAGTAGCTTCACGTTTGGGAGCTCTGGTAGCATAGTGCCTAAGGCACTTGACTGCTAACCAGAAGGCTGGCGGTTCAAACCCACCAGCCACTTCTCGGAAGGAAGGTAGGGCAATCTATTTCTGTAGTGATACTGCCTCGGAAACCCAAGGAGGGGTAGCTATGAGTCGGGTCCAACTTGACGGCAAATAACAACAACAACAACAGCTTCATGTTCAAAGGTAGCAAAATGGAGGAAAATGGTGCTCTAACAGTCAACGAACTTTAAGCCACCAGTGGGTTGACTTTTTGCTACACCAGGCAGTTACTAGCTGTACTCAAAATATGATGACCAACGGCATCTTATGACATGACTAATAAGAAGAACAATCACCCTCTTCCTATGAGGAAAGGAGTCCTCAAAGTGTGCTGTGAAGGCAGACATGATAAAGAAGTATAGGCTGAGGTAAGGCCACACCTCTGAAGGTGAAGAGTGAAGGTCATTTCAAGATGCAAGCTGCTCAGATAGAAAACTTGGACTCAGGGAAGTGGGACTTGGAAATGCAGTAAATGGTCCCAAACTCTTTTGTTCGTTTGTTGAATTGTGGTGAAAATATATATAACATACAGTCACCATTTCAATATTTTTTCATGCACAATTCAGTGACATTAATTAATTTCATTATATTTTGCAACCACCAACACCATGGGCCTAGGCTTTTGTATAATTGTGTGTTCGATGTTGTTTCCCTGCCAGATTAAACTCTGAGAGCAGGGATCTCAACTGTCTGGTCACCATCCCCAGGATCTACAGGCTGCTGTGTAGTACCAAAAACAAAAACCCACTGCCATTGAGTCAATTCTAACTCATAACAACCCTTACTGGGTTTCGGAGGCAGTAAGTATTTATGGAAGTAGATTGCCTGGTCTTCCTTCTGGGGAGTGCCTGGTAGGTTTGAACCACCAGCCTTCTGGTTAGCAGTCAAATGCCTTAAGCCTGCACCTCACAAGAACTTGCTGAATAAATGATGACTGGGTGAAAGAATGAATGAACCAACAAATGAACAAAATTAAAAGAATCCTAGTTTCTAGTACAAGATACTAGATGGGGTAGTGCTAAAGATGACATTTGATCCTTGGGAGAAGAGCACTATTTAGGAAGGGAGAGATTCAGGTAAAGCCTTCTTCCTAGGTTCCCAGGTAGAATTAAACAATACCCCCTAGTCCCTAGAAAGCAAGGAGGCTGAAGTTGGACCAGTACTTCTCAAACTTTAACATACCTATACATGAGGGTTTTGTTAAAATGCTGATTCTGATGTTGTAGATCTGGAGGGCCGCACCTGGGATCCTGCATCTCTTAAAGGTTGGAGGTGCTGCTGATGCTGCCGATCCAAGGACCACCTTGTAAACAGTAAGGCTCTGCTAATACTGTTCTTGGTGGTTATTTATCTTCTGATCTTTTGCCTTTATTTCAACTTTGTCTGAATATACAGTCTAATTTCTGACTTGAGAATAAAAAAAGGTCAAGTGTACCCTTGGCCAGTGTTAAAGGGAGGCAGGCTGGCTCCTCTGCCACTCCCGCTGGGGTCACTGTGCAGGCACAGCCGTCATCAGTCAAGGACTGTGAACAAGGAGCAGCCTGAGGTTCCCTGACAGCACTCCTCCTACAACTAATTTTGGGGTCCTGAGTATCATTTTCATTAAAGAGGACAGCATTGACCAATTATCCACTCCCCGAGGCCAACCTATTGCTCATAAGTCTCACACATATATGTACAAGATTGTTCTATTTACTCCTGTGGTCTTATCAGCAGGTTAGAAATACCACAGACAGCTTCAGAGAAAGCCTTGGTGAGGCAGGGTTCAATCTCACAGGGAGATAGCTACGAGGCTGTGAGCTGGGCTCAGACAATGGGATTCACACCGGCATGTCCTAATCTTAGAGAACAAGCCTTCCTGAGCCTGTTACCTCTTGGAACATGGGGATCTTGATATGTATTTCATCTTCCTGTGAATCATTGTAAGTGAAAATGCTTTGAAAACTGTCAGATGCTCTAAAATTAAAAAAAAAAAAAAAAATAGAATTATTATGTCTAACCCACTCATGTGAGTATTTTCATAGTAACTCCAGAACTCAGAAAGTCACTCTCTCCCACCAACTGAGCACAATTGGAGTTGCTGCCACATAGCAACCACTTTGACCTTTATTTTCCTGAGAACAGAAACACCTTATATCTTTACAGTGTTTCCAAGCCTGCAAAGCCCTCGTCACGCTCAGGATCGCCTCTATTCCTCATAGCATGATTCCTTTGGAGATGTAGAGGAGAAGGGGCATTTTCCTTGTTTTTATAGGGGGAGAACGCCACACTACTTCTCAAAAGGAGAAAGTGGGGGTACCGGAGCAGGGTGAAAAGGCCAAAACCTCCAGAAACCAGACCCCAAAGGGCCACACAGTCCTGGAGACTTTTCATTGCCTTTGAATAAGATGAAGTTTGCTCAAACCCTGGGTTGGCTGGAGTTCATTCAGTCAACAAACAGGGTGACGGTGATGAAGAAGGCAGACTCTGGGGCCAGATACTTGCATTCAAATCCTGGCTCTGCCCCACTGGCTGTGCAAGCTTGGGTAAATTACTTAGCTTCTCTGTGCTTTGGTTTCCACATAGGTAAAATGAAATTTTAGAAGTCCCTACCTCACATGGTTGTGGTGAGGATTAAATGAGTTAGTAGGTTCTAACATGCTTAGACAAGGAGATCTTGTGGCTCAATAGTTAAAGCATTCAGCTGCTAACCAAAATGTTGGTGGTGTGAACCCACCAACCGCTCCACAGGAGAAAGTTGAGACAGTCTGCTTCTGTAAAGCATCTTGGAAACCCTATGGGGCAGTTCTATTCTGACAAATAGGGTCACTATGAGTTGGAATTGACTCGATGACAGTGGGTTTGGTAATGTGCCTGGGAAATGCTAAGCATGCAAGAAATGTTAGTGAGGATGACAATACACTGAACACCTACTATGCACTAGGTACTGCCAACAAAATGAGGAGAAAGGGATGAGTAGCTGTGGCCCCAGGTTTCAGGCAGCATGAAAAGACTCAAGGAAGTAGGTTAGCACAAGCTGTTGTATGTAGTCAGTGTACCATCCATTCCAACCTCTGACTGCATTCAGGCTCAGATGGAAACACAGGTGCCAAGTGATCTCAGACTTTATGTATCTCTAAGGGCCCCATGGTGAAAGCTGAGAGGCTTTACAAGTTTCCAGGAATAATTGTTGATACATCCTCACTCTTCCACATTTTGTTGTGTTGTTGTATGTGCCATCGAGTCAGACCCAACTCATAGCGACCCCTCCTTGGGTTTCCAAGGCGGTATCACTACAGAAGTAGATTGCCCAACCTTCCTTCCGAGGAGTGGCTGGTGGGTTTGAACCACCAGCCTTCTGGTTAGCAGTCAAATGCCTTAGGCACTACACCACCAGAGCTCCTACTCTTCCCCATAGTCCTGCTTTACACAGAGCTGAAAGTACAAATGTTGTTTTTAGTTTTCTTTAGAAGACTTGCTGAGACACTTGTAGTTTAATGGTAGAATTCTCACCCTCCATGTGGGAAACTTGAGTTCAATTTCTGGCCAACGTACCTCATGCAGAGCCACCCCTCGTCTTGTCAGTGGAGGCTCGCATGTAGCTACAGTGCTGAACAGGTTTCAGCAGAGCTTCCAGACAAAGACAATGGAAAATCATCCACCTTGGCAGTTAACTTCTATTCTCCCCTCCTTTGACACACTGGCAATGAATTTCTGTTTTTGCTGCTATTTGCTGTCGAGTGTGTAAATATTTTTGTGTGCACATGTTTTCATTACTCCTGGGTATCTACCTAGAAGTGGAATTGCTGAGTCATGTAACACGATGACAACATTTTTGAGGAATTCATCCTGGCTTATTTTTTATCAAGAGAATGGAAGCTCTGTGAGGACAGGAACTCGTCTGTTTCATTCCAAAGTGCAAGCTTCCTGCAAGCTCTGTGAGCTACACTGAATCTTTTTGTTTTGGGCCAAGCACCATGCTCAGCTTAGAGTAGATGATGTTTAATAAGTCCTTGTTGGTTGACTTGAGGCTTTCGGGAAAGGAGATTTCTTGATATTCAACTTTATATTTTGGACCTATGGGTGTTTTGAACTTTTATCCTTGATTGATTGCTTCTTAATTTCTATAGATTGTAAGAAAAGCTTTATACATTAGCAAGTGATATGGGTCCTAGGTTTTGGAAGACAACTCTCTTTTGCTTATCTTCCTCAGTTCTTGAGCAAAAGAGGGTTGTGGGAGAAGAAGAAAGAGAGGGTGTGGAGATCCTGTTCAGTTTAGGCACATCTGCAGGATGTCAACAGTTCTCTCCAACCGACTCTGAGGAACCAAGACCCAAATGCCCCACAGCTGCTCCCCCAGAGCCCTGGCCATGGGCACCTCCCAGAGGGCTCTGCTAGTCATCTCTTGCCTAACCTAGGTTTTATGTAAGACTGTTCAATGCTGGTTAAGACTGGCTGTAAAGTGATAATGGTTACCAGGGAGGTCTCATGCCTGAAATGGTAGCTGTCAGAGGACAAGGCTAGGGCTAAGATGGTGGAGATAACAGGAGGGACCAAGTTCTAAAACACTTTGACTTCTCTTCCTCCCTCCACACCCTTCATAGGCCTCTGTGGCAGGGTCTGGCTCTGGACCTGCTGGCTGGTGTAGCTTACCTCTGAGATCTAGGATAGCTTAGAAACAAAGAAACAAAACACACCAATAATTCCCACCATAAATCTCTCCAAATGTGGCCTACAATTCTAGCCTGTTCTTCCCACTACCCTTGAATTAGATCTGTTAATCAGATGGAGGGTGGGGGGAGCCTATAGTGATTAAGAGCAAGGGCTGGGTCAAATCTTGGATAAGTTATTATTGTTAGCTTCTGGGTGCCTCATTTGCTTAACTATAAAATGATGATAAGAATAGGACCTACCTCATAGCATGGTGATAAGGATTAAAGAGCAGTGCCTGATAAGAGATCAGAGTTCAATAATTGTAAGTAGTTATTATTATTGTTGTGTTGTTATTCCAGGTTGAAATAGTGTTGAAGAAAAAGCCAAACTCACTGTCGTCGTCGAGTTGGACCCAATTCATAACGACCCCTCCTTGGGTTTCCAAGGTGGTATAACTATGGAAGGAATGGCCAAAAGGCAGAGAAGTAGAGAGTAGTTGAAAGGGAGTAGAAACTGTAAACTTGAGCAGGGGTTGGCAAGAGTTATTTTATAAAGGGTCAGAGAGCAAATATTTTAGGCTTATAGGCCATACTGTCACTGTGGCAGCTACTGAATCTTCCATTGCATCACAAAGCCACCATTTTACCAGTTGCTGTCCAGTCAATTCCAACTCAAGGTGGCCCCATGTGTATAAGAGTAAAACCATGCTCCACAAAGTGTTCAAGGACTGATTTTTCAGAAGCAAACCATCAGACCTTTCTTCCAAGGTATCTCTGGGTGGACTCTAACTGCTCTACTTCCTGGCTAGAAGCTGAGCACATTAACCTTTTGCACCACCCAAAGATCCTGAAAGCAACCATAGGCAATAGGTAAACAACCTGGAATGGCTGTGCTCCAATAAAATGTTATTTACAGAAGCAGGTGGCAAGTTGGATTTGGTCTGGGGACCCAAGTTTGTGGAACCCTGAATTAGATCATCACAAAGTGAGCAATTCCACAAATTAACAACAATGCTTTGGTGCACTTCCCCCTATTTTCCCAGTACTGTCATAATTAGGAGATGGGGAGAGGGCTTTTCCAGAATGTGCTGCCAGGCAGGAGAGCACACCCCTATGCATCCCCTCAGCAACTGCAACTCTGGGAATGACACGGGACAGCTGCACTGAAGGCAGCTGCACTGAAGAGGAGATTTGGGATTTCTTAGCAAATCCCCCAACTAAAAACCAGTAGGAGGTCATGACTGGGAGCAAGCCCACCCCATCAGCTCCTGAGGGGACTGAGCCTCCTCCTCAGAAGCCTCCCGATCCACCTCCACCGTCTCGGTCTTCTGGGCTCGCCTTTTGCAGGCAGACCTATGTTTTGTAAGGCAAGTCAGGTTTTGGAACCAGAATCCAAACAAGACAACTGCACTCTTCTGCCTTCCCTGACCCCACTGACCTTCATGGAGAATTAGTAATAATGATAGTAATAATAATAAAAAGAAATCCTAAGCCACAGACTTTTTGTTTTGCTTTATATATTTGTTTGTTTTTCTTTTCTGTCTCCTTGGGCCTACCCGGGAACATTTTTAATGAACCTCTCATCAAATGTTCCTGGTTGACTCTAAGGTGAGCCCTTCTCAGTACTAACAGGGAAGCCCTCCAAGGCTCAGCTATAATTAGAAGTCAATTAAATTAGAAACCATTTTTTTCCTTAGAAGACCTCCAAGTGTAAGTACACTTCCAGAGAACTGCTGGCTCTGTATGCAGACTCAATCGAAACCCACTTCTGCTAACCCCATCATGAACCAAAGGCCAGGAACTGTTGAGTCTGAGGGACAGTGTTTCTAAGGTTCCCTTCTTGCCTTTGTTTCCACCTTACCCTCCCTCTCATGAGGCTACAAGTTGGGCACCCTGTACCTCGCTTCATGGCCTGCCTGGCTTGCCCTGGCTTGTCCCTTTGCTAGAAGGAAAACACCCAGCGAGTTCACAGCTGGGGTGGCTGGAAGCTTTAATCATGCCTGGTTCTACTTAGTGTTTCTCAGTGGTAAACTTTGGGACTCAGTTCATTTAGCATTGAATTGCAAGGGTGTGTGCTAGAAAATGGAAAAAAGGCAGTATTTGTGTCTCTTCAAGAGATTCAGAAATTTAGCCTTTCCCCAAATGCCACCTGGTGTCATTCACTGAATGAGTGAGAGACATTTCCAAGAAAACTGGGCCAAACAGCAACAACCCAGGAAAAGACCCGGGACCTTCCTACAGCTCCCAATATCTTTAAACACAATCTCCTTCTTCCCAGGATTATCCCTCAGGATGTCCTTCCTCAGCATCTGGAATCCTCACCAACTCAGTAGCCACCCAAACTTATTCTTACGGCGAACAGAGCAGCATCTTTTTTCCTCATAGTGAAAATGTCTTTATTGCCTTTTTTTCCCCGATTGTGAAATTAATATGTACTCATTCTAAATCATTCAGGTAATATGGAACTATAGAAAATAAAATAAAAGGTAAGGGGGGAAAATGTCTCCCATATTCCTCCCTGGAATCCTTGGTCAATGCCACCCTACTTCACTCCCTGCCAGAAAATCTTTGTTGGAAGTTTAGTGGATGTCATTCCAGACCTGTTTCTCTGCATATACAAACACAGGGACAAATACAGGGACAAAGTTCAGAACTTTTATCCTAAAAGAAAAGAAAAAGGATATCCTGTTCATCATTGTCTCCTGCTTTGAGCTTTATTACACAATATTTTGAGGGTAGTATCAGGAATTATTTGTTCCCATGACCAAAAGTAGCTCACTAAGGACAAAAGGATTCAGGAATGAATGGTCTTGAGATATGTTTTCAAGGCCCATTTATATTTCTAGTCAGTGCCAGTGGTTGATCTTGGAAGGTTCCCCACAAAATCCATCTTTAGAAGAAAGCAAGCATGGCAGTGGTGTCAAAGAAAGTGTCCAAGCAAGACAAAAGCAGCCCAAAGTGTGCAGCTGGGGCATCTGGGCACTCACATGAACACATTTTCTCTCTTTGGGCAGGAAGGCTAATACCCAGACTCCCAGGGTACTGTTGTTTTGAGTTGGAAACACAGGTCTTCCATTTGGAAAGTGAAAAAATAACACCTCTTCCTTCAAAGTAGTACACTAATGTAGTTGTAGGTAGAATCAGAAAGCCCAGGTTATAGTCATCCTTTGCCCATTAACTAGCTGTGTGACCTTGGGAAAGTCATTTAACTTCTCTGGGTTTCAGTTGTCTCAATTGTAAAATTAAGCAATTGGACTCATAACATTTTCTTAATTACTTTGATAGATTACCCATTCTTAACATAGATAAAGAAGAGCCTCCTTGTCAAAAAAAAAAAAAAAAAAAAACACTGGGGCTGGGCGAACAGGGAGGTGAACTGCGCCTGGGCCTGATTCTTATACTTGGCAATATCTCCAGGAGTCCTCCTGTTGCCCTGGAACTCCCCTTATGCAAGGATCCCACAGATCAGGATGGAGCATTAAAAGTTATGTAAGGCCTGACTTCTTCAAGGCTCTCTGAGCACATTAAACAATTAGTCATTAACCCCAGGGTTTAACAATAGGCCCTTCAGTGTGCTCTTGGTAACTTCTTCTCTGAAGCTCTTTCCCAGGAATGGGTGTGATGCTAGGCAAAAACCATGAAGTCAGCCCAAAGTGCATGGGACAAGGATTCAGCTTAAAATGTGCCTTTTCCTTCAGGGTGTATCTGTTTCCCTACTCTGTGTGGTAAGAGGAACCTAAAATCCAGTGGCTCACGCCCATGAGGAAGTCACCTTTTCTGAAGGCACAGAGCAGCCTGCAGTCTGTCCTAGTGCTGATGAAGTGTATCTTTACAGGTGAACCCCCAGGAAAGGATGGCCCACTTAGGGGACTGCAAATGGACCCGTTGGCTCCCTGTGCTGGTGGTAAGTGTGTCAGAACACCAAGCTGCTACATGCACCTTACCCACTATTTCAGTTAAGTTTTGCAAACTCACTGAGCTGTCTTCAGCCATGAGGGAGAGGAGCAGCCCTTTGTCTGAGCTGGTGGTAAAGAGCTTGGGCTTCCAGTCCCTCCTATATCCTTATTATCTATGTGACCATAGGCCAATTCCTTAGTCCTTTGAGCCTCAGTTTCCACTGCTGTAAAATGGGAATCATAACAGTAGCACTTGTCTCAGAGGGTTCTTGTGAGGGTTAAATGAGAAAATGCCTTTAAGGCACTGAACACAGCCCTGGTTCAAATTAAATATATTTAAATGGTAGTGCCCTTTATTATACCATCATGGAGATAAACATCATTAAATGTTTATTTGTGTTGAAATGCACACAACTCAATGAATATTTGATGAGTACCAAGACTTACGGGGGACATGCAGTTGAAAAAGACCCACTTCCGGCCCTCACCAGGCTTTCTTCCTGATAGAGAGGTTAAGATGGTGCCACGTGGCCAAAATGTCAGTGGACTTGTCTACAGCATTAGAAGTGACCACACTGGCTTAGAGGAGCTCTGGTGACGTAGTGCCTAAGGCATTTGACTGCTAACCAGAAGGTTGGCGGTTCAAACCCACCAGCCACTCCTCGGAAGGAAGATTGGGCAATCTACTTCTGTAGTGATACTGCCTCTGAAACCCAAGGGGGGCCGCTATGAGTCGGATCTGTTTCAACAGCAGTAAGTTTGGTTTTTGGTGACACTGACTTAGAGGCTCCTGGAGGCAGCACCCAGATCCATAACTGGAAGAGAATGAAAGAAAGGTTCCATGGGTCATCTTAGTTTCTTAGTGCTAACAACAACTACAAGAACTGTAACAGAAATACCACTAGAGGGTGGCTTTAATGAACAGAAGTTTCTTTTCTCACAGTTTAGGAGGCTCAAAGTCCAATTCAAAGCACTGGTTCTAGGGGAGAAATCTCTCCCTCTGTCCGCCCTGGGGGTCCTTATCTCTTTTCAGCTTCTATCCCTGTGTTCCTTGGCATCTATCTCCCTCCATCTTTGCTTCCTTGCTTTGTGCCTAATTTGCTCTTTCTGTATCTCAAAAGTGATCGACTTAAAATATACCACTGCTATGGTCTCATTAACAAAACAAAGAAAACTCTATTTCCAAATGGGATTACATCCACCTGCACAGGGGTTAAGATTTACAACACATATTCTGGGGGGATACGATTAAATCCATAACATAAATTTAACACAGAGATGAAGAAGAAAATAAAGCAGACCTTGAAGATGGGGTATGGTTCTTGACAGCAGGGATGAGGAGGGCCTCTGAGGAAGCATGAGAGAGACCTGCTGGTGGGAAGAAGAGGTGGTCATGCTTAGCTCATTAAGTAAAAATACTGGGGACTGAACACCAAATAAACACTTAATTTACTAAACACACAAAATAGGATTCCTGTCCTCCAAGAGGTAGCGTCTTTCTTATAAACAATCTCTGGGCTCCCTAGGCTCTGACCCTGAGGAAGTATTTTGTGTTTCCGATGAGGCATGGAATTCAGAAATGACCCTCTTTCTTGCGGCAGGTATCTCTGATGTACTCAGCCAGAGCGGAATACTCTAACTGTGGTGAAAATGAGTACTATAACCAGACCACAGGGCTGTGCCACGAGTGTCCACAGTGTGGGCCAGGGGAGGAGCCTTATATGGTAAGAACCAAAGCCATGCCTTGGGGCTGGATGACCGTAAATGGTGGAGTCTCAAGGTGGAGACTTTCTTCTGCATGATACATCATCCTTGGTTTGCCTCGCTCTTTGTGTGGTCACCAAGGCAAAGCAAAGCAGTCTTCTATAGTCATTAGACTGAATAGTCTGAGCTGCCCTGAGCACAAGGACAAAGTTTGCCTGGGAGGGAAACAGCAGAGCCTTTGTAAACAGATTTCTCAGTTATTTTTAGTATTTTTAGAGGACAATCACTGATTAAATGTATTTCGGATCATCTAAATAAGAAGCATAACTGAAATGTCCTCCAATAACAGCATAGTAATTCCTGAGTCTTACACCTCCTTTCTCTTTTGAGGAAGGCTAAGCGTAGCATAGTGGCTAAGGCACTTGACTGCTAACCAGAAGGCTGGCGGTTCAAACCCACCAGCCACTCCTCGGAAGGAAGGTTGGGCAATCCTACTTCCGTAGTGATACTGCCTCGGAAACCCAAGGGGTCGCTATGAGTCGGGTCTGACTCGACAGCACATAACAACAACAACAACAACAAGCATGTATGTTATTAAGGACTGAGGCAAGCTTTCATAGTTTCAAGATTAGAGGTTCTTGTAGATAGCTGAGAGAGTCTCTGAGTGGTGCAAACTATTAACACACTCAGCTGCTAACCAAAATGGAGGGTCAAGTTCACTTAGAGGGGCCTCGAAAGAAAGTCCTGGTGATCTAATTATGAAAAGTCAGCCATTGAATATGGGGCTTCAAACTGGTTCATTCTATAAGAAACACCCGGGGATCTTGTTAAATTGTGGATTCTGATTCACTATCTATGGGGTGGAAATGCAATTTCTCAGCACAGGGTTGAACCAGGATGAACTGGTTCAAAACCCTGATTGAAAACCCCATGAAGCACAGTTCTATTCTGACTAACATGGGGTCACCATGAATCAGGGTTGTCTCAATGACAACTGGAAGATAGCTAAGAAAAGATAGACACCAGTGTCGAAGTCTATGACTCGAACAGGGATATTGTAGTAGCTAGTTTAACTTATTTCAGAAGCACTTGGAAGGGCAGTGTCAGAAGCCAGAGAAAACGGAAGGAAACAAACACTGCTCAGGACTACAGCTGGTGAAATGGGGGATAAATCAGGAAGCAAAGGCCCAGCAAGAGTAACTTTTGGAAATAGCCAGTATGTCAGTACCCACTAACCACTTGTCTGAATTACTGAGAATTAAGTCACTGTAGTCACATGCATCCTACATCCTCTTCCTCCTGTTAGTCCTGTGGCTACGGTACCAAAGATGACGACTATGACTGTGTCCCATGCCCGGCAGAAAAGTTTTCCAAAGGGGGCTACCAGATATGCAGACGCCACAAAGACTGTGAGGGCTTCTTCCGGGCCACTGTGTTGACGCCGGGGGACATGGAGAATGATGCGGAGTGCGGGCCTTGTCTCCCTGGGTAAGCATGGAGTGCAGCAGGCCTCACCTGGGACCTTGCTGCAAAAAGCCTTGAATGTCACATTATGAGGACTCTTGAACTTCTGCAGGCCTGCCATGCAGCATAACACTCCAGTGGTCTATCCTGTCCCACTGAGGGACAACCCAGCAGTGAGTCAGGAGCGTGGGGTCTAGGATACCTTCGTCCTATCACCAGTGATTAGTCCTGTCACTTTTCATAGGACAAGCAACCCATCCAGGCATCCTTGTCTCTTAAAAGGACATTAATAATAATATCTTCTGACTATCCTGATAAGTGAATTTGTTGAATACTTAAAATGAGAGAACACATGCGAGTTGCTTTGTTGTTGTTGTTATGTGCCTTCGAGTCAGGCCCGACTCATAGCGACCCCTCCTTTGGTTTCCAAGGCACTATCACTATGGAAGTAGATTACCCAACCTTCCTTCTGAGGAGTGGCTGGGGGGTTTGAACCTCCAGCCTTCTGGTTAACAGTCAAGTGCCTTAGGCACTATGCCACCAGAGCTCCTGTGAATTGCTTTAGAAAAAAGAAAACAGAAATCCTATACAAAAGTATGAATTTTAGTATTGTTTATATTCTGGAAAAACTATGGGTAAAAGCTTCTAATAGAAACATTTGAGTCCTATAATGCCTGTAATTACAGCACAATTCTGTGATGTATCAAAAATCTTCCAAAAAAGCAAAGTGAAAATGAAATTTGCCTAAAAGCCACTGAAACCTTTCTTTTTCCAGGCAGGACACATTGGCAGGTTCTGCTTGGGACCAGGAAAATACAGCCTTGACAACCAGTGAAAATTAAGCCATGGCTGTTGCGTTTTTGCATTGCGTTGCTGCTACCCTCCTCTAGTGGCCACAAAGCATAATGTTTCCAAAGATGACAGATAGAAACTGAAAGCAGTGATAGTTGAGGGGGGGTGGGTACAGAGGTGGTGATGACAGGGTTTGGAATAGCATGTTACACTTTATAACCTAATTGTGCACAGGTTGTATCCCTGCATCACTGTATCCAGTTAAGGGGAAGAGGAAAATAAGACGGGCATTGGGCACTATCAGCCCAAGAGAACATTGGGCAATATACTACCAGTAGAAAGTACAGAAAAAGTCAGAAAGGCCCACTACCTTAGGAATAGATTAAAAGTGAATAACTCTTTAAAGTATTTTAAATGCCTGGATACTTAAATGCCTTTATATATTTTAGATATCTTAAGCTCCAGAAAATAACCTTAGTTCAAATTTGTTACTGAGAAGCATCCATTTCTATGGCTTCCACAATCATCTCTCTCTGGTGGCCGGCCACCCCCACCACCATCTCTCCAGCTCAAGCCTACCTCTGGAGTGACAGACCCATAAATCCAAATGTCTATTAGGTAATCCCACATAAATGTCCCTGACACAGAGTTTCATTGAAACATATTTGTTAATTAATAAAGTTAGAAGGACCTTATTGCAGAACCTTATTTTAAAATAGGAGCTCTGGTAGCATAGTGCCTAAGGCACTTGACTGCTAACCAGAAGGCTGGCAGTTCAAACCCACCAGCCACTCCTTGGAAGGAAGG
>NW_006921676.1:1486102-1509681 GCF_000298275.1 Orycteropus afer afer | reverse complement strand
TCTCTCCTGTAAGAATTGGGGAATATATAGCTACATTTCCAAGCCAATTTTATTAAAATCATTGATTTACATGGACTAATTGCACTTGACTGCTAACCAGAAGGCTGGCAGTTCAAACCCACCAGCCACTCCTTGGAAGGAAGGTTGGGCAATCCTACTTCCGTAGTGATACTGCTTCGGAAACCCAAGGAGGGCTCGCTATGAGTCGGGGCTGACTCAACGGCATACAACAACAACAACATTTTAAAATACACCAAAAAAAAAAAAAAAAAGCAGATAGCTATGATCAGGGAAAATATTAGAGTATCCTCTTGGAAGATATGATAAAAATCAAATTCTGTAGTTTGGTAGTCTTTACCTCTGTTCTTAAGGTTATTGTCTTGTGGAGGTTCCACCACAAGGAGTGTCAGTATTGGAAGAACCACACTCGATGCACTCACACTCAATTGTACAAGCACTTGTTGAGGGACTGCAATGTGCAGACATTGTGCTTGGCTCTGAATGAAAGAAACTCAGTAGGACCATGACATTAATGGCTACAATCATTGTCTAATAACTTGAATGCTTCCTAGGACTTATCTTGATTGATTTTTGTTGGTGCAGATGTGTGATCCATTAAAGAAATGGAGAGCTTTCATGGACGTACTATAGATGTGCACTCCTTGCCATGCCCACCTGGGGAAAGCAAATACTCCTCTTTGCAAAAACTAAACTTAGTTTGGGAGTCTATCACTGTGAATATCTGGCTCAACATCCCTAACATAACAGCTTCAGTATTTATTTTTGTAAACCTTTGAGTTAAGAACCTACCAGGTAGATGCCAGTGAGTCAAGAAAATAAACATGGTCCCTCTCTTTTCAGTGGAGGAGAGATACCAGAAACTCAGTGACTATAGCATGGAGTGATAAGGCACACACACAGTGTTCTAGAAGTTGATGAGTGTTTTGGTCATTGTGGTGCTTAAGTTTGTATGTCAACTTGGCTGGACCTGGTTCAGTGGCTGGGCAGCTGAATGTAGTTATTCCCCATGGTGAGATTGGTAATTAACTCCATGGTGGAATCTGTTGGAGCAGCTGAGTAGTTGCTTTGGGTATGTGGTCTGCTTCCCATATATAAGAAACAGCTTTGGGAATGGTCTCTAGCTTATAGCACACTTGAACCCTGAATGTAGCTGAGTCATTGTTCAGCAGCCTGCCGTGCTCTGACAACCTAGGGACTTTCAATGGACTTGAATTAATGGCCTGCTGTGTGGTTTGGTAACATCAGGACTGTGCCTTTCTACTTGTCAACCTTGGGCTTGTCAGCCTCAGCAGCCAGCAGCTGTCTGAGTGAAGAAAAGTCTCCAGCTTCAGTGGGCCAGGAGCAGGGGCCAGAGCTGAAGCCCAAGGCTGAGGGGCTTTCACACAGTCTGGCACTTTGAACTCAGACTTAAAGCCTCCAAACTGTAAGAGAATAAACTCCTGCTTGTTCAAGCCATTGCATTTGTGTTATATTTTCTGTTAGACTGGTATTAGGTAACCAAAACAGTCATAGTGCTGCTCTACTAGAAAATACCACAAGTGGATTACTTGAACAAACAGGAGTTTATTCTCTTACAGTTTAGGAGACTAGAAGTCTGAGTTCAATGTGCCAGCTCTAGGGGCTGGGTGAAATCCCCTTGACCTTGAACTTCAGCTCTGCCTCTTGCTCTGTCCACTGAAGCTAGAGCATTTTCTTACCTCAGGGAGCTACTGGCTGCTAAGGCGAGAAACCCAAGACTGACAAGTACAATGGCACAGTCCTAAGATTATCAAACAACATAGCAGGCCACTAGTTCAAGTCTAGAAAAAGTACCAAGATCATCAGGGCTACCATGACAGGCTGCTGAATGAAGACTCAGCTAAATGCAGGTTCCAAGCATGTCAAAAAGCTCCAAGACCTTCCTCTAAGCTGCTGCTTATATGCTGGAAACAGACCATATCCCTAAGGTAGCTGCTAGCAGGAGATCCCACCATGGAGTTGATTACCAGGCTTATCATGGGGGATAACTACATCCAGCTGCCAGCCACTCAAAACCAGGTCCAGCCAAGTTGACACACAATCTTAACTGCCACAAGAAGTGACCACCTCACTTCATGGTGGAGGAAGTGGATTTGGGAGGGATAAAAGAAAATTTCCAGGTGACACTGGAGCCAATTCTTGGAGGAGTAGGGGTTAGTCAGGTTAAGATAAAGGACAGAGCTCTCCCAGTGGAGATGCTCAATCTAAAGCTCCAAGATATGAGCAACCTGAAGTTTGAGTGGGTCTCAATGGTCAATGTGAAAGGTGCATATTTGGGAGTGTGGAGAAAGTAGAGGTGGACAGGGGCCAGATGGAAAAGGCTCTCTACAACAATTCTGAAGACTTGAGTCTTTAGCTTGAACTTGATTGTGGGTCATCAACTTTTAAGCTAGTGTATGACATAGTCAGACATAGATTGTGCATTAGAACAATAATAACCTTGGCAGTATTGAGGAGAATGGGTTGGGCAGGGAAGAGACTGGATCCAGGGAACCAAGAATGAGGTTAGTACTTCATCCCTGTGGAAAGTGGTAAGGAGTGGAGCAAAGAAGGACGCTTTAGGAGTGAAGGGGAAGGGAAGATTGTAAGAGCTAGTTGGAGCATAACATTGACTGAGGTTGCAGATTGTGTGCACGTGGAAAGGAGCAATGTCTGTGTGGACAGAGGTTCCATTTGCTAAGATGTGGAACACCGGAGGAAGAGGAGGCTTTAGTGGGAAGGTGGAGAGAGGATGGAAGGTGAGAAGTTGAGATTTGTATGTGTGGAATTTGAAGTGGTTGTAAGAAATTCAGGGGCTCTGGTGGCATAGTGCCTAAGGCATTTGACTGCTAACCAGAAGGCTGGAGGTTCAAAGCCACCAGCCACTCCTCAGAAGGAAGGTTGGACAATTTACTTCTGTAGTGAAACCACCTCAGAAACCCAAGGAGGGGTCGCTATGAGTCAGATCCAATTCCACGGCAGTGGTTGCATTTGTGTTTTTGCGTAAGAAATCCAAGGAGCCCTGATGGCACATTGATTAAGCACTCAGCTGCTAACCAAAAGGTTGGTGGTTCAAAACCACTAGCCACTCCACAGGAGAAAGACGAGGCAAACTGCTTCCATAAATTTACAGCCTTGAAAATCCTATGGAACAATTCTACTCTGTCCTATAGGGTCACTGTGAGTCAGTATCAACTCAATGGCAATGGGTTTACAGGTAGAGCATCCAAACAAGATACCTAACACATGGCTGGATAAACAAGCATGAGCTCAGACCTAGGTAAAGATCTAGGCTGAGGATAAGGATGTGGAAGTCATCTAGGCACTAATGGTGATGCCACTGATCAAGGTAGACTCACCCAGTGAAGCACCCTTGTAGAGTGAGATGAGTGGCGAGTAGAAAATGGAGCTCCTCGACCATATTCCTTTCTCTGAATCACCCACTGTTCAGGCCTATCAGTGCATCACATCAGTATTCTGTGAAAATCACCATCCTTTTTTTCTAAAAAAAAAAAAGAAAAGTGATCAAAAAAGTACAGTGAATATGTGCATTGAGTAGCTTCTTTCATTTTCATATGGATCCACAGAGAATTTCTAGCCAGAAGGGATCAGCTGCCGTCAAGTTGATTCCAGCTTGTGGTGACCCCATGTGTGTAAGAAAATAGGGTTTTCAATGGTTGATTTTTCACAAGCTGGTCACCAGGTCTTTCTTCCAAGGCACCTCTGGGTGCACTTGACCCTCAAACTTTTCAGTTAGCAGCTGAGCACATTGACCATTTGCACCACCCAGGGACCCAGAAAAGACAAGACCTGGGATTCATTCAGCATAGGTAAAGCGTCCACTTGGTCATTAGAAAGGCTGACTCAGTGGCAATGAAGATAATTTGCTTGCTCCTAATGCATTTACTGGAAAATACCTACTCACTAAAGTTTAGCAATGCGATTGTGGTGAGTTCCTTGCCTCTTGAAGGATCCAAACAAAAGTGGATGACCTGTCAACAATGCTGTAGAGTTAGTTGGGAAACTGAATCTGTGCTTTGTAAAGGTTCTTTCCCACTCTGAAATCCTGAGTAACTCCTTTCCCCTCTGTGACAACAGCAAGCTGCTCACTCCACCTTATCTTCACCACCTGGGCCAGACAACACAAGGGCCAGAGTATCCAACAACTGCATGAAAGATACTATGCAGGGATACACATCTCAACATGCATGTTAATGCATCTTCACCCTGCTCTACTTATATGAAAACCATATGAAGAATCAGTTTTCAGTTTGGTTCTGTAATGTGATTTGTCTGTTTAAATAAATGACTCCTAAGTCCAAGGCCACTAAAATAGAAGGCAACCTTCTTTATCTCCTGTTCCTCAACCTCTGCTTACTGATTAATGCTTCCTCTCTCTGGTCAGCTTTCTCTCAGTGCATTATCTAGGTAGGATGCTGAAGGCCTCCCACTTCCTATTACATGTTCTAGGTTTGGAGAACAAATTATTCTCTCCTGCTGTGTCAGAGAAGAGGATTACAAGGAATTCTGGCAAGTTGACATTATTAGCCAAATAAAAGGCTGTTTTCTTTCCTGAATCCATATGGTTATTGGGCTGCGGATGCAGACTACCTTGTATTTGTCTTTGTAATGTCATGTGTTTGGTTTCTTTGGCCCTTTCTCCACTCTTGTGGTTTGGCAGACACTCTTTCCTTATTCTTTGCAGGCTGCGCTGTGTATCAGTATGTGGCCGAGACACTTCTCTGAACAATGAGCAATATGTGGGGGCTTTCCTGTTGAGAAAGGTCTGTGTGGGAGGACTAGGGAACAAAAACAGGAGAAGAGGAAGAGGGAAGTTTGATTTCATAACCTCCCCCAGGGCATCATCTTACCCATTGGAGAATCTTCTGCTGGCTGTGTGCCATGCTGTGTTCAGTCCCTTCAAATAAGGGGCTCTAGGGTGGCTAGAGGAGGGAAGAACAACAGCGATTGGTTTTAATGTCAACATTAAAAGGATAAGTGAGCATCACTTATAAGATGCTCACTTATCCCAACATTAGAGGGATAAGTGAGAATCTCATGATCCAATGAGGTCAATTACAAGCACATTTTCAACAGGCTTAGTGAAGGACCCCTGAGAAAAGAAAATCTTTGGGAGAAAATCTATACCTGTTGATTGGGAGGAAGTCAATCCCTAAACAGACAAGTCTATAGATCCCATTTAAACTGAATTTTGTCTTGGTCTATATACCTTAATCAATCCATGAAGAACAAAATAATAATAATAATAACTAAGGGAAAATCAAAATATGCATCAGAGTAGGAAATGAGACCTTTACACAAAGATGAGGGACCTAAAACTCCTTAGAGGGGCCATACATCTCTGTATGAGCAATTGGCTTCAGGCTGATGAAAATCTGTCATGTGGAAGAAAATAAGCAATTATTCTCCATTCTTGTGTAGCCCAGGATGACAGGAAATAAGCTATCCTATGAGGAGGTTAGTTTAGTCCTAAAGGGAAAAACTTAACATTAAAAAATATTCTGTGCCCAGCACATGCAAAAACATGATGCCTTCTCCTATTGGAGGTATTTAATCACTTATGCTGAGTAAAATGGTACAATTAAGTAACAGCATCCTGAAGCCAATATATTTAAATAAAATAAAATAAAATTTGATAGCCTTTCAACATAGTTTGTTTGCTAAGTTATTTAATACATTGCTTGGTCCAAGCATGCCGTCCTTGTAGGAGGGGACAGCTGCTGGCCTATTCAGAGTCCATGTGGGACTTTCAAAAAGGCATTCTCTGGATGAATGCAGTCTGGCACCTTTCTGTGAAGAAAAGGCAACAGACAGAGTTCCAAGGCAGAGCAAGGACCCCACTGGGCTCCCTCACCAGTTGCTTTTGTGGAGTGCATGAAACATGATAACCTAGGAACGTCAAGATGTCAGATGTCAAGCACATTGGTAGGCACCCAGTTGTAAAGCCAAAGCATTTTGTAACCGTTACCAGTATGGCTGTGGATGTTCATCTAAAACAGGGCTCCCTTGGCATGGCCAACTCAGCACCAGAAAGCAGGATGGTTATAACTCTGCTTTTAAAGGGAGGAAAGATGAGCAAAATGCCCTTCAGGGATTCTCAGTGCCCATATTTTGAATTTCTGTGGAGAACTTGGTCATTCTTTCATTTCTTCGACCAATGTTAATCAAGAACCTTCTTCCTCAGAAGAACAACTGTTGTTGTTTTTGTGCGTTGCCATCAAGTCAACTCCAACTCATGGCAATTCCTTGTGTACAGAGTACTTGTAGTCCTCAACTTACAATGTATTCAAGTTACCACGTGCTGCACTTATGACTGTCAGTTTTGGGGTTTGTATTATTATTATTATTTTACATCTTATCATTAGAAATATGTACTACATACAATGTTGCACATATAATTTGTTGATGTTATCATTATCTGTAAGTTTATGTGTAATATTTCCAACCCCCAAAGACAAAGAAAGATCAAATTTATAAAGATACTGCTGATAAAAGGCAATAGTGAAAACTAAAATAATAATAAAAAAAAAAGTATTCAACACACAGGAGCTCTGGTAGCATAGTGCCTAAGGCACTTGACTGCTAACCAGAAGGCTGGCGGTTCAAACCCACCAGCCACTCCTTGGAAGGAAGATGGGCAATCTACTTCCATAGTGATACTGCCTCGGAAACCCAAGGAGGGGTCGCTATGAGTCAGGTCTGACCCGACAGCAAACAACAACAACAACAACATTCAACACACATCAGAACCAACTTACAAAGTCAGAACAAAACCCTGTCATAATTTGGGAACTACCTGTAGTCCCCAAAGGATTTCCTAGGCTTTTGGAAGCAGAGTGCCAGGTCTGTTTTCTGAGGTGTTTCTGGGTGGGTTTGAACTGCCAACCTTTGGACTAGTAGTCAAGTGCTTGATCATTTGTGCCACCCAGGGACTCTGTCCTTACTACTAAAAACTTAAAAAAAAAAAAAAAAACCACTGCCATCAAGTTGATTCTGACTCATAGTAACCTCCTTCGTGAATATAGATTACCTCATCTTTCTCCCACAGAGCAGCTGGTGGGTTTGAACTGCTGACCTCTGGTTAGCAGCCAAATGTCTTACCACTATGCCACCAGAGCTCCTTTCCTTAGTACTGTTATTGTTGTTGTTGTGTGCTGTTGAGTCAGACCCGACTCATAGCAACCCCTCCTTGGGTTTCTGAGGCAGTATCACTACGGAAGTAGATTGCCCAACCTTCCTTCTGAGGAATGACTGGTGGGTTTGAACTGCCAGCCTTCTGGTTAGCAGTCAAGTGCTTTAGGCACTACACTACCAGAGCTCCTTCCTTAGTACTAGGTAGTAGAAATATTACTGTGAACAAATCTTGCCCTCGAGGACCTCACAGTGGAAGGGGGGACAGAAAATTAGAACATGGCAGGAGAGAGAATGCAATGGCAGTGGAAGTAGAGGGAAGGAGTAACTCATACCTGAAATGTGTCCAATAAGTGGTGACATGTGATCTGGATATAAAAAGCTGCTAGTGGGGACTGGCACTTACTGACCTGGCTGCTGGGGTCTCCCTCCTTAGGCCCATTCACATGTGAGCCTGTGCTGAGAGAGCTGATCTACCATTTGCTCTCACTGCTTCCTCTTCCACAGGCAAAGAAATGACTTCTGGATGGTGACATAAAACTGTGCTTGAAGGAGGCTTTTTCCAGAAGGCCTAACTATAAAACTAGCTATTGCGGCTTCTCTGAGGGGTGTTTTGAGATTGGTTAATTAATGTTTACAAGATACATAGGGATCTGAAGATAAAAGACTTTGAGGAAGGGCAGGCAATTATTATCATAATGTTGCTGGTAATGGTCCAAACTCATGAAGGCTGGAGTCCAAAAACCCTCCCCAGATACACCCTCCGTGAGCACTGCTGCCGTGAGTGGAGTACCTAGGTTGTGCACGACCAACAAAAAAGAGATGTAAAAACAACTACAAAAAAAATAAAAACAATAGCAGAGAGGGAGTTTTCCATTTCTTGAATTGTAATAAAGGAAACCATCGGCTTCAATCATTTTATTTAATCAACTTCTCACCATGTGATAAATGGCTTCCATGGTCATTGCTGAACGTTTGTTTATGGAAAGTTGGCACACGCTAAGAGAAGCACCAAAGCCTGCAGTTTACAAAGGAGCCACTGTTGTGCACACAGGAGAGAGGACAGGGAAGTCAGAGGGGACTACAGAGTCATAGGCAGGTAGTGGTGTCTTGCAGGGAACTCAGACTCACAGTGCCAAAGCTTTGTGGGGAAGGTGTTCTGAGAGGCAGGACTTAAGCATTTGTGCTGGCCTATTGACATCAGGTAGCATAGTGGCTAAGACACTTGCCTGCTAACCAGACCGCTGGCGGTTCAAACCCACCAGCCACTCCTCGGAAGGAAGGTTGGGCAATCCTACTTCTGTAGTGATACTGCCTCGGAAACCCAAGGAGGGGTCGCTATGAGTCAGGGCTGACTCGATGGCACATAACAACAACAACAATTGACATCAGGAAACTTGAAAGACTAGAACATCATTTGGGGGTAAAGGATTTCAAACCTTTATTGTGAATAATTTGTTGTTTTCTTTAAGTGTGTGTAATCCCCAATCTGAACTCTTGTAGTTATGTAGATGTCTCTGGTCAAGTACTTCCTAAGGAGAAAGCAAATGGATTTCAATTACGACTTGACTGTTATTCAGGCTGTCTTTAAAGCCACCTGCACTGACCACTCTGGACACTGCAGCTCTCTGTCTACAGCAGCCCCACTCACACAGGCAGCTCTGTTCACTTTCATTCAGCAAATGCTCAGGGGGTATGGGAGTTCTGAGTGCTCCAGGGGCTGGCTCATAAACCCATTTCTTAATAATCCCAGCACACTACTGGCTCCAAGAAGAAGGTTCTTGCTGAGGGAGTCTTCCTCTTCCAAAGGATTGTGGTTCCCTGGTTGGTGAGATACCCAGAGAACTAAGCAGGGCCTGCACACAGTGGGCACTCAAATATTTCTGGTGAATGATGAAGGTAAACATGATATCTACACACTAAACAAATCCACCAGTGAAGGGAACCAAAAAGTGGAGGAGATTAACAGAGAGGCCCAAACTGGCCCAATATTGTAAAAAGAGTACAGGCATACCTCATTTCATTGCACTTCACTTTATTGTACTTTGTAGACACTGTGTTTTTTACAAATTGAAGGTCTGTGGCAACCCGATATCCAACAAGTCTTTCAGCGCCATTTTTCTAACAGCATGTGGTCACTTCATGTCTCTGTGTCAAATTTTGCTAATTCTCACAATATTCCAAACTGTTACATAATACTATTGCACACTTAGACTACAGTGGAGTATAAACATAATCTTTATATGGAATGGTAAACCAAAAAAAATTCATGTGACTCACTTTATTGCAATATTCACTTTATTGCAGTGGTCTGAAATCAGACCCAAAATATCTCTGAGGTATGCCTGTGTCCCATTTCAAGACATGCTGAAAGACCCCACAGAAACTCAATGGTTAAAATGGGCTGTAGGCTTGGCAGGGCTCCCAGTTCCCACCATGTCTGTTTCATGCCTGACTAAATGCTTTGATTGTAGAGCATGCCAAATGGTCATGATGTTATCTTGGTCAGCAAATAGGGCCTATTTAGTTGCCTGTGGTGGTGCCCCACTCACCCGTGCTCTGTTTTGTCTTGCCTTGCCCTCCCTGTAGCTACTACATGTTGGAAAATAGGCCCAGGAACATCTATGGCTTGGTCTGCTACTCCTGCCTCCTGGCCCCTCCCAACACCAAGGAATGTGAGTACTCTTTTATCTGAATAGTATTTGTTGAACATTGCTATCTATCAGTAGAGAGTATTACAGAATGAAGCCAATCTTTAAACGTGGACAAGATTAATTATAAACCCAAACTCACTGCTGTCGAGTCAGATCCAACTCATAGCGACCCCTCCTTGGGCTTCTGAGGCAGTGTTGTTGTTGTTGTTGTTGTGTGCCATCGAGTCGGACCCAACTCATAACAACCCTTCCTTGGGTTTCCGAGGCACCAGACACTCCTCGGAAGGAAGATGGGGCAATCTACTTCTGTAATGATACTGCCTCGGAAACCCAAGGAGGGGTCGCTCGCTATGAGTCAGGTCCGACTTGATGGCACATAACAACGACAACATCACTATGGAATTAGATTGCCCAATCTTCCTCCTGAGGAGTGGCTGGTGGGTTTGAACATCCAGATTTCTGGTTAGCAGTCAAATGTCTTAGGCACTATTCCCAGTGAAGACAAATATAGTCCTATTCCTAAAATAAAAGTGGCCTGATCAATCAAATAGCTAGTCTATGAAAGAAGATTTGCTCTAGTTGAACTATGAGTCAGAGGCTGAAGGTCTAGTCTAGGTCTGCCACCATCTACCTTGAACAAGTCATTTAGCTTTTATGAGTCTCAGTTTTTTCACCTGTAATGTGGGTATAATAAGATTTGGCCTAGCCAGCTCATGGGGTTATTGGAAAAACCAATGAGATCATAGACGCAAAGGTATTTTGCAAAGAATCACAAGAGCTAGACAATTTTAACTTCTCCTACATATATATATATATATATATATATATATATATATATATATATTAATCAAATGGAGTCAAGGTAAATAAGAGATTCCACAAAACATATATAAAAAAAATCAGTCTCACAAGTTTATAAATCTCACTCAGTACTGTTTCTTTCCTGTTTTCATTTTGGTTTGATTGTCATGAGCATCTATTTAAGAGGTAGGGTTAGGTACCTAACCCTGCCTCAAAAAGTGTATTATGTGACCTCTTGGATTTGTGATCTAGAGAGATACTAAGGAAGGTAGGCTGGATGGGAAATTGGGAGGAAACTGGTGTCAGGTCAAAGGAGGGAGCAGATTCAAGGACTACAGGAATATTTGCTGCCCATTCAGCCTCATTCCCATTCAAGGGTGGAGAGGAGCTGACATTGGGCCTATGCTCTCAACCTCAAGAGTGTCACAGGAGAACTGCGCTCCACAGGGTTGTTGTCGGCGGCTGAATTTTTGAAAGCACGTCACCAGGACTTTCTTCTGAGATGCCGCTGGATGGATTCAAACTGCTAACCTTTTGGTGGGAGCTCTGGTGGTGCAGTGCCTAAGGCACTTGACTGTTAACCAGAATGCTTGTGGTTTAAACCCACCAGCCATTCCTCAGAAGGAAGGTTGGGCAATCTACTTCCATAGTGATACTGCCTCGGAAACCCAAGGAGGGGTCCCTATGGGTCAGGTCCAACTCAACAGCACACAACAATAACCTTTTGGTTAGTTGCTGAGTGCTTAACCTTTTGCACCACCTAGAGGACCTATAAGGCCCTTATCCAACCCCATTTTCTTACAAAAATCTGGTCAAGGAGAATAGAAAAAGGTTTATGTCTTAAGAGCAGCTGAGAGGAAGAGAAGGTGAACAGGAAGAGGCGAGCAGCACCCTCCACACTTGAGGTAGGGCAGGGGTGCCCTTGAGGGAGGGCCATTCCCTCCCTTCCAAATTGCTTAAGTGGATGATCCTGGTAATAATAGATTTGCATACCTTTAAAGCCAAGCTTCCCTACACAGCCATATGTTAATTAATTCACAAATTAGAGGAGGTGCAGGGGCTCCAGGCAGACTGCCAAAATGACCTGCGGTGAAGTTGGTTGCCATTACTAATGTGTCTTCTGTTGGAAAATTGAAAGCAATTCAATAAGGACTCCTAATATGTGAAGGTGTCAGATGCTTACCACCTATTTAGAAATATGGCCTTTTGCCTATGGATCCTGAAAAACAAGCAACTTTTCACCAACTAGTCCGTTTTGTGTATTAAAATGCCTCTCACATACACTCTCATTCCACAGTGGCTTCTTGTCACTGTCCAAATGGCAAGCGCGGAATTAGTTCCTGGGACCTGGGGTTTGCAAGAGCCTCAGCAGAGGAGGCCCAGAAGGTACCCACAGTTCTCCTCCCAAAACTCACTGCCATCAAGTTGGATCTATCCAACTCATAGCAACCCCTCCTTGGGTTTCCGAGGCGGTATCATTACAGAAATAGATTGTCCAAGCTTCTTTCCGAGGAGTGGCTGGTGGGTTTGAACCACCAGCCTTCTGATTAACAGTCAAAAATGCCTTAGACACTGGTGTTGTTGTTATGTGCCATTGAGTGGGACCCAACTCACAACAACCCCTCCTTAGGTTTCTGAGGCAGTATCACTACAGTAGATTGCCCAACCTTCCTACCAAGGAGTGGCTGGTGGGTTTGAACTGCCAGCCTTCTGGTTAGCAGTCAAGTGCCTTAGGCACTACGCTACCACAGCTCCCAATAGTGCTCACTCAGGCACTATGCCACATCAGAGTCTGCACTCTTCTCACTCTCAGTTCTCACTATACAGCAGACCTACTTTTCTATCCTTAAAGAAATAGCCGCATTCTCTACATGACTTGGTGAGGCATAGTGGAGGGCTGTTGTAGTTCAGTGCCGTTGAGTCAGCTCCAACTCATGGTAATCTTACGGATCACAGAACAAACCACTGCCCAGTCCTGCGTCATCCTCACAATCTTTGCTATGCTTGAGCCTATCGTTGTAGCCACTGTGTCAGTTCATCTCATTGAGGGTCTTCCTGTTTTTTGCTGACCCTCTACTTTACCAAGCATGATATCCTTCTCCAGGGACTGGTTCCTTCTTGGCTCTCAAACTCTAGCATACATCAGAATTCCCTGGAGGGCTTGTAAAATCACAGATTGCTGGGCCCCAGACCCTGATTCGGCAGCTCTGGAATGGGGCCTAAGAATTTACAAGGGCCAAACTGACATTTACTGGGTTACAACAAGTTCCCAAGGAATTGTTGATACTGTGGGTGGAAGAACACACTTTGAGAATCACTAGTGTAAGTTGCAGGCCCCTCTGAACTTCCCTGCCTAAGTTCAAAACCTGTAGCGGAAAAGTCCATTCCAATTCATGGCAACCAATCTCCTGTGTGTCAGAGTAAAACTTTGCTCCACGTAGTTTCCAATGGCTGATTTTATGGAAGTAGATTGCCAGACCTTTCTTCTGAGGCAACTCAGGGTGGACTAGAACCTTTAACGTTTGGGTTAGTAGCCAAGCACATTAACTGTTTGTGCTACACAAGAACCTCCAACTGAATTTAAATCCCTGTTTAACTGAGACAAGTTATTTAACCTCTCTCAGCCTCAGTTTCCTTCCTGCAAAATAGATCAGTGATGTCTACATCATAGACTGTTGTAAAAATTAAATATGTTGACACCCATGGTTCTCAGGTCATAGGTCTGAACCCATCAGCTGCTCTTCAGGAGAAAAGACATAGTGAGCTGCTCCCATAAAGATTATAGCTGAAGAAACCCTACAGGACAATACTACTTTGTCACATGGGGTTACTGTGAGTGGAGAATTGACTCGACAGCACCCAACAACCACAACAAGCAAGTTTAAATAAGAAAGGATGAATGGAAATGGTAAATACAGGGAGGAAGTGGGAAGCATGCTGTTACATTGTAGGGATTGCAATCAATGTCATGAATCAGAGTGCACATAAATTGTTGAATGGAAAATGGATTTGCTCTGTAAACTTCCACCCAGATCACAACAAAAATAAATAAATAAATAAAAATAAGTTTAAATTAGTATTCTTCCCTAAACCACACTACTACAGAGTGTTGTAATGATAGTGTGCTAAGCATGGACTTGGCCACTCAGGGGTGGCGTGCACTGAGCTATAAGCTCTACCTAAATGCTTGTGAATGCTGAAGGACTTTCAAGGCCTTTGCAACAAAGGCCACCCCACCCTCCATCTCTCCTGATTGTGAATCCCCCATATGGGAAGTTCTAAGACTTCCTTTAGAGATGCTTCAGGTTACGGTGGACAAACATTGCCTTACCTACCTTTTGCCACCTCCTAATCCAGTCATTTTTTAAGTGTGCTTCTGCAAATCAACATTAAAGTGAGATAAACCACCCTTCGGTTATTTTTCAGTTAAATGCACCAGCCACTCC
Organism: Orycteropus afer afer; assembly: GCF_000298275.1. NCBI lineage: Eukaryota > Metazoa > Chordata > Mammalia > Tubulidentata > Orycteropodidae > Orycteropus > Orycteropus afer. The sequence continues at coordinate 1,495,610 of NW_006921676.1, read as the reverse complement.
TCAGAAGGAAGACTGGGCAATTTACTTCCACAGAGATACCACCTTGGAAACACAAGGAGGGGTCACTATAAGTCAGAATCCACTCAAGGGTTTGGTTTCTTTTTTTGGTAATCAAAGAACAAGATCCACTTAAAGCAACCAAAGCTTTCTGGTCTTAGTTTTAGTTTTTGGTAGCATCCTGAGTACTTGTGCCTGATGCTACAGGAACTTTCCAAGGAGGTTAACACTTCCTCCCAAATAGGTAACGAAAGTCTGAAAAACTTCCCTGGAGGTGTAGGCAGAGACATGAATATTTATTAAGAATAGAAATAAAGAGAATCAGGAGAGAAATGATTTAAAAGACAAAGAAAGCAGGCTTACAAATGTTGCTATCAATTCAGCATCCAGCAGCGGCAGGCCAGAATAGATCCAAGATGACCACTAACCCCCTCCCACTTTGTAGGGATACTTATACCTGAATTTGAGGAATTGAGGATGGAGCTAGTGAATGGCTTCAGACTTGGTGGCACCAGGCCCCAATCGTGAAGGGGCCCCTGAGGCAGTGCCCTACTACCACTACCTCTGTGTGCTCTGATAAGACGCTACTGTTTAGCAAACTTTATGGCTTAGCACTATTCTAAGGATGGGTTAATATGTTACAGGGAAGGTGGTTAATACATAACAAGGAGAAGCAGGGGAATGCATGACAAGGAGGGAATGAGGAAATGGCTCGTAGTTCTTACAAGCATGGCTAAACAAGATGGAATCTGAGAGCCATTTTGGGGGGTTGCAGTTGCTGACCATACACCTGAGGTCTACTTTATACAGGAATCTGTGTCATGGTGGTAACTGCAGATTAGAGGGTGGGAGGAGAGGTGAAAGAGGTGTCATGGTGTCATAGAAAGGAAAAGAGGATGTGGGATCATTCTTGGGTTTCATTAATAGTTTCTACTGTAGCATAGTGGCTAAGACACTTGCCTGCTAACCAGACAGCTGGCGGTTCAAACCCACCAGCCACTCCTCGGAAGGAAGGTTGGGCAATCCTACTTCCGTAGTGATACTGCCTCAGAAACCCAAGGAGGGGTCGCTATGAGTCGGGTTTGACTCCACGGCACAACAACAACAAACCCTTAGGTAAATTATTTACCTTCTTTGAACCTCAGTCTGTAAAATGGGCATGATATCTGCCTTACAAGACTTTGTGAGACTTAGTTGAAATAATATGTCAAATATGTATATTTGCATGCCTGGCACACAGCACTCAGTAGATGGTAAAGCATCATAGTCTAGTGAGTAGACACAGCTCTGCCTGTACTCACTGAGGTCTATTCCAGGCTCCATCTTGCAGAGCTGACTGACCCAAGTTATATATCCTCCAGTGCTTCCACTGACTCAACTATAATATACGGCCAGTGAGAATACCTCCATCTAGATCTAAGAGAAGATATAAGCAAAGTTGCAGGCTACAAGGTCAACAAGCAAATATCAATTGCATTTCTGTGCACCAGCATTGAGCTATATGAAAGGGAAATTAGGGAAACAATTCCATTTACAACAGCACCTAAGAGAATAAAAGACCTAGGAATAAATCTAACCAGGGATGTGAAGGGCATATACAATTGAAACTATTAAACACTGCAGAAAGAGATTTAAAAAAGACTTAAATAAGTGGGAAGTGTCCCATGTTCATGGATTGGAAGACTTAATATAGTTAAAATGTCAATACTATCCAAACCAATCTATAGATTCAGTGCAATCCCAATCAAAATTCCAATAGCCTTCTTTACAAAAATAGGAAAAACAATCCTCAATTTTATGTGGAAAGGCAAGAGGCTCCAAATAGTTAAAACAATACTGAAAGAGAACAAAGAAGGAGGACACACGCTTCCTGATTTTTAAACATTTTATACACCACAGTAATCAAAATATCTTGGTACTGGTATAACAATAAACATATAGAACAATGGAATAGAATTGAGAACGCAAAAATAAACTCACACTTCGATAGTCAACTCATTTTTCACAAGGGTGCCACAACCATTTGATGAGGAAAGAAGAGTCTCTTCAGTAAATGGTGCTGGGAAAATTGGATTTCCACACACAGAAAAATGAAAGAGGATTCAGGCCTCACACACCACACACACACACACACACACACACAAATCATAATGGATTAAGGACCTAAATATGCAAACTAAAACCATAAAATTCTTAGAAGAACAAGTAGAGACAATGCTATCAGGACCAACTTTCAACAGTGGGTTTTCTAACTCAATAACAAAAGCACAAACAGCAAAATGCAAAACAAATAAATAGGACCTCATAAAAATTAAAAACTTTTGTTCATCAAAAGACTTTACCAAAAAGGTGAAAAGACAAACTACAGACCATCATTGGAAACCACATATCCAAGAAAAATCTAATAAGCAAAATATATATAAAACTTTGACAATTTAACAGCAAAAAGACAACCCAATCATAAAATAGGCAAAGTACCTGAATACACAGTTCGCCAAAGAAAGCATTCGAACGGCCACCAAACACATGATGGAATGCTCTGCATCATTAGCCATTAGAGAAATGGAAATCAAAATCACAACGAGATACAATTTCATTCTCAATAGGATAGCTAAAGGAGCCCTGGTGGCTCCGTGGTTAAGACAGTGATTGTTAATCAGAAGGTCGATGGTTGGAACCTACCAGCCACTCCATGACAGAAAGATGTGGCAGTCTGCTTCTATAAAGATACACAGCCTTGAAAACCCTGTCAGGCAGTTTGCTCTGATCTATAACATCACTATGAGTCAGAATAGACTCAGTGGCAGTGAGTTTGGTTTGAGTTGCCTAAGATATTAAAAAAAAAAAAAAATGTTGGCAAGGATGTGGGGAAATGGAACCATTATCCATTGCTGGTGGGAATGCAAATGGTATAGCTGTGTGGAAAATGGTGTGACAGTTCCTCAAACACTGAAAACAGAACTACCATATGATGAAGCAATTCCACTCCTAGGTATATATTCAAAACACTTGAAACCAAAGACTCAAAAAGAGACTTGTTTGGGTTATCTAGTGCCGCTCTGACAGGAATGTACAACAAATGGGATGGCTTGAACTAACAGGAGTTTATTCTCCTACAATTTTGGAAGCTTTAAGTCAGAATTCAAAGTGCCAGGCTCTAGGGGCTGGGTGAAAGCCCCTCAATCTTGGGCTTCAGCTCTGCCTTCTGCTCCCAGCCCACTGTAGCTAGTGGCTTTTCTTCACTCAGACAGCTGCTGGCTGCTGAGGCTGACAAGCCCAAGATTGACAAGTAAAAATGCACAGTCCCAATGTTACCAAACAACATGGCAGGCCACCAACTCAAGTCTAGATGAAGTCCCAAGATCAACAGAGCATGGCAGGTTGTTGAACAATGACTTGGCTACATGCAGGGTTCAAGTGTGTCAAAAGGCTAGAGACCAATCCCAAAACTCCTCCTTACATATGGGAAAGGACCACATCCCAAAAGCAGCTACTCAGCTGCTTGCAACAGATTCCACCATGGAGTTGATCACCAGTCTCATCACTGGGAATAACTACTTTCAGCTGCCCAGCCACTCAACCAGGCCCAGCCAAGTTGACAACTACCTTTTAACTTCCACAAGATTCATACAGCAATGTTCATTGCAACACTATTCACAATAGCCAAAGTGTAGAAACAATCCTTAATGTTCATTAGCAGAAGAATGAATAAATAAAATGTTGTACATACAGAAGGCTGGTGGTTCAAACCCACCAGCCACTCCTCGGAAGGAAGATTGGGCAATCTACTTCCATAGAGATACCCCCTCAGAAACCCAAGGAGGGGTCGCTATGAATCAGATCCAATTCAACGGCAGTGAGTTTTGTTTTTGTTTTTGTTTTTTATACAGTTAGTTATATTACCTCAGTTAGTAGGAGAAATGATGCCTTGAAATATGCTACCATAAGTATGGAGCAGGAAGACATGCTGAGTGAAGTAATTCAATCACAATAGGAAAAATATTGTATGACCTCCCTTATATAGAAAGACAAGAAAAGACAAATGTCTAGAGAAAAAGTTTATTAGTGGTTACCAGGGGTGAGAGGGAAGGGGAAAAGCAAGGTTAACAATTATGAATATCACATTGATTAAGGGTAGGGTTGCACAGCAGATTGTTGTAATTGTTATCAATTAGTTATACACCTATAAAAAGTTGAATTGGAAAAAGTTGTGTGGCAGATATATTTACAACAATGACAAAAAAAAAAAAAAAAGTACTGCTGAGGCTGATAGTGTACAACCAAAACCTCATGGGATTTGGTTTCTTGGTTTGGAGGTTTAGGGTCATGGGTTCATGGGACACCCCAGTTAGTTGTTGGCCTAATAACATGTTTAGTGCCTCTGTTCTACCTCCTAATTCAATGAGTAGTTCCCAGGGTCTTAAAAGCTTGCAAGCAGCCATTCAAGGCACAACTATTGGTCTCATTTCACCTGGAACAACAGAGGAAGAAGAGTCAGGGAACAGGAGGAGGCTAACTGCTTCCTTGAACAACTGCTTCTTTTGCCAGGAGGCTAGAAGAACTGAATGAACTGAATGGTGCTCAATTACATTTACTGAACATTTTGATCAAAGATTCTATAGAAGAACCCTGATCAAAAGGGGGGAAAATGCAGAAACGAATTTTAAATTCTAATGGACTCCAGATTTCTTGGAAGTCATGAAGTTTGAGTGACCCTGGAAATATTGCCCTGACATAATCTTTCAGCCTTAAACCAAAAATAACCCCTTAAGTGATCTTAAAACAATAGCTTTGCTTCACTAGTAAAAAATGTTTACCTTGAGCTGAAAGCAAAAACAACCAAAAAGACATTTACCTGTGTTTTCTGGACTATGCACAGACATTCAACTTTGTGGATCATAACAAGTTATGGATAATATTGCAAAGAATGGGAATCCCAGAACCCTTAATTGTGCTCATGAGGAACTTGTACATAGACCAAGAGGCAGTTGTTCAAATAGAACAAGGAGATACTGCATGATTTAAAGCCAGGAAAGATGTGTGTTAAAGTTGGATCCTTTCACCATACTAATTAAATCTGTCTGCTGAGCAAATAATCCAAGAAACTGGACCATATCAAAGATAACGTGGCATCAGGATTGGAGAAAGACTCATTAACAATCTGTTACATGCAGATAACACAACCGTGCTTGCTCAAAAAGATCAAAGACTGCAGCCTTCAGTATGGACTACACCTCAACATAAAGAAAACAAAAATGCTCACAACTGGACCAATAAGCAACATCATTGTAAATAGAGAAAAACTGAAGTACTCAAGGATTTCATTTTATCTGGATCCACAACCAACACCTATGGAAACAGCAGTCAGAAGATCAAATGATATATTGCCCTGGGCAAATTTGCTGCAAAAGATCTCTGTAAAGTGTTAAAGAGCAAAGATGTCACTTTGAAGACTAAGGTGTGCCTGATCAAGTCATAGTATTTTCAATCATCACATATGCATGTGAAAGCGAAACAATGAATTAGGAAGACTGAAGAAGAATTAATGCATTTGAATTGTGGTGTTGGCAAAGAATACTGAAAATACCATAGACTTCCAGAAGAATGAACAGATTTTTGTCTTGGAAGAGGCACAGCTGGACTGCTTCTTAGAGGTGAAAATAGCCAGACTTCTTCTTGCATACTTTGGTCATGATGTCAGAAGGGACCAGTCCCTGGAGAAGGATATCAGGTTGGGTAAAGTAGAGGGTCAGCAAAAAGGGGAAGCCCCTCAATGAAACTAATAGACACTGGCTGCAATGGTGGACTCAAACATAGCAACAGTTGTGAGAACGGCACAGGACCGGGCGGTGTTTCCTTCTGTTGTGCATAAGGTCCCCATGAGTCGGAACTGACTCCACAGCACCTGACAACAATAACCATACGGGATCAAAGTGACTCCACAGTACCTGACAACAACAACCATATGGGATCAAAGTGACAACAGCAACTTGAAAGATTAGATAGGAATCTTAGGAGGCAGTGAATTTATGTTAATGGGAAGCAGGAGGAACAACTTAGAAAAGGAGGTTGAGAATAGTTATGCAACTCAAAGTACGTAACTGATGTCACTAAATGGTACATGTTGAAATTGTTGAATTGATGTATGTTTTGCTGTGTATAATCTCAATGGTACTAAAATATATATATATATATATTTAAATATATATATATATATATATATTTGTTGTTGTTGTTTTGTTGTTATGTGCCGCCGACTCATAGCAACCCCTTCTTGGATTTTCCCAGGCAGTATCACTACTGAAGTAGATAGTCCCATCTTCCTTCGGTTAGCAGTCAAGTACCTTAGGCAATATGCTACTAGAGTGTGCGCTCTCTCTCTCTCTCTCTTTCTCTCTCTCTCTCTCTCTCTCTATATATATATATATATAAAGAGAATCCTTCCCTCACAGAGGGGTAAAAGAAATAAAGTAAGCAAGGTGCTCAGTTAGCACAGAACCTGAGTTGAGCAGACACTTTTTTTAATTATCATTTGCCAGAACTTCCTAGTCAGGTCCAAGATGGACTCGTCTTTTGGAGAATTGCATTGTTCTAAGAGTGCTCCAGCAAGTTTCCATTTAGCTTTCATGGAATACTCTACTAGCCACTGTGCAATGCCAATGATATAACTCAAATGTGAAAACGCTTGGCAATCCCAAACATCAGTTTCCAGCTGTTTCTAATGCAGTGCCTCTCAAACTTAATGTTCACACATATCACCAGGAGATCTGTGAAGAAACAGATTCTGATTCATAGGGTGGGGCTGGAGACACTGCCTTTCTAACAACCTCCCAGGTGATGCTGATGCATCTGGTCCAGGAATCACACTTTGAGTACCAAAAAACCAAACTCACTGCCATTGAGTTGAACGGAACTCATAGCGACCTCTCCTTGGGTTTCCGAGGTGGTATCACTACGGAAGTAGATTGCCCAACCTTCCTTCTGAGGAGTGGCTGGATACTGACTAGCAATGCTCTAATGAATTTCTCCATCGCTCCAGGATCAGCCACTAGGGGGTGCTCATCTCATGCAACAGTATTGTTGTAGCGTGTCTTCGAGTGGATTTGGACTCAAAACGACCCTGTAGGACAGAGTAGAACTGCCCCATCCTGTTTCCAAAGCTATAATCTTTAGGGAAGTAGATTTTTTTTTCCATCCCACAGAGTAGTTTGTGAGTTTGAATTATTGACCTTTTGATTAAGCAGCCAAACTCTTAACCATTGTGCCACTGACAACTTACTGACAACTGTAAGAATAATAAATAAACAAACTATCCTTTAGAATCCAAACTATTTACCCTATTATACAGAATCCAAGCCAGTCTCTAATACATAGTGACATATTTATAAAGTGTATGGATTGACAAACCTCAGAGGCCTCATTATATCCTATCATCACATTCAATCAAGGTATAAGTACATTAATTCATATGTCTAACAGTTTACAGTATCATCCTTTCTAAGGTGAACACTGTAAACCCCCTCTAGCCTTTCTCCCAGTGTCTCATTGCCCAAGTCAGTGTTGTTATAAACTCAGCAGGAAGCTAAGGAAAACCAGACCCAGCTTTCTTTCATTTGGGAAGAGATTTCTACTGAGTTTCTGAGACTACAAATTTTACAAATCTTTCCTTGCCCCTATTATAAAATATCTCTTCCTTGTTTATTAAAAGCTGGCATCCAAAAGGAAGCATTATGGTAGGTGAAATGAACATTACATTATCAGAAGTTGACCATCCAACAGAAACCAATACTGAGAAGCATGTTCACTCAACTATCTGTCTTAGATTCTTAGGGCTGCCATAGCAAAATATCAAAAAGCAAGTGGTTTAAAGAACAGGAATTTATTTCCTCCCAGTTCTGGAGGCTAGAAATCCAAATTCAGGGTATTGATTTCTTTGGAGGGTTCTGAGAGAGAACCTGTTTCTAGGCTCCAAACAATTCTTCTTTTTTTTTTTTTTTAATGCTTTTATTGAAATATAATTTATGTACATGAAATACAGGAGCTCTGGTAGCGTAGTGCTTAAGCCACTTGACTGCTAACCGGAAGGCTGGTGGTTCAATCCCACCAGCCACTCCTCAGAAGGAAGGTAGGGCAATCTACTTCTGTAGTGATACCGCCTCAGAAACCCAAGGAGGGGTCACTATGAGTTGGGGCCGACTCAACGGCACATAACAACAACAATGACACAGTGAAATACACAAAACTAAAGTGACGTGGCTCAATGCTTTTTTTTTTTTTTTTTTTGCAGTGTTCCCTCCCCTCCACTCCCACCCCTGGCAACCAACAAAGAAAGTTTCCCTCCATATATAAACCTTTCCTTGACCCTACACAACAACAAACTAATACTATATTTGTCCTTCTGTGATTGACTTATTTCACTCAGCATAATGTTCTCCAAGTTCATCCATATTATGCAGTGTTTTGCAGACTCTACATTATTCTTTAGTGCTGAATAGCATTCCATTTTGTGTATGTACCATAGTTTGGTCATCCACTCTTCTGCTGATGGGCACATAGGTTGTTTCCATCTTTTTGTTATTGTAAACAGTGCGGCGATTAACATGACTGTGCATTTATCTGTTCCTATCCTGGCTCTCACTTCTCCAGGATATATACCTAGTAATGGGATTGCTGGGTCAAACGATATCTCCAATTCCAACTTTCTAAGGAATCGCCATATTGCTTTCCACAGTGGTTATATCACTTCACAGTTCCACCAGCAGTGTATGAGAGTCCCAATCTCTCCACATCCCCACCAGCATTTGTTATTTTCTGTCCTGTTGAACCTTACCACCAGTGCTGGGATGAGACGGTTTCTCATTTTTTTGATTTACATCTCTCTGATGGCTAATGATTGGGAGCATCTCTTCATGTATTAGCTGGCCACCTGAATATCCTCCTTGGTGAAGTGTCTATTCATGTCTTTGCCCATTTTTCAATTGGATTGTTAATTCCTTTGGTGTTGAGGCATTGGAGTTTTCTATAAATCTTAGAGATAAGTCTTTTGCCAGATATGTAATTGTTGGCAAATATGAATTTGTTGCTGTCATTTTTGGTATGTGCTTTTTCATGGTATTGAATTCTTTCTTCCATATAATTTTCTATGCTGAGCTCATTTTGTTTATGAATTGTGTTATCACTTCCTTCATTGCTATTGTTATAGTATTTGTTTAATATTTGTTCTGGTCCTCTTTTTTATTTTGATGTGAAGGTTTATCGTTTTTCCTTGAAGTCACCCTGTGATTTATAGTTTTGTTCCCAAGTTTAGAACAGTCCTTTCTATCCTGTAGTTATCTTGACTTCCCTACCATCTAGAAGTTCTGTAACTACACAGTCTTTTCCTTCTTTTTGGTTTGTAGTTGTCCTCATTTGTCAATTGATATCTCTGGTTCCCTGTTTACAATCTTGTAGACTTATTTACTTTAGATACTTCTATAGCTGAGTTGGTTTCTGAGTTACGTCATCATGTGTG
>NW_006921676.1:1450722-1484707 GCF_000298275.1 Orycteropus afer afer | reverse complement strand
CAGCTCAGGTTGTTTCCCTCCTTGCTGTTTCCCTTCCTAGTCATAGGCCACCAGTGCAGTCATTCCTGCAGCCCTTGGTGACCAGGGCTGATCTTTAGGTCAATTCTCAAGTCCCAACACCACTTGGAAATATTCGGGTTGTTGGTCCCATCAGAGTAGCTGATAGTCTGCAGCTCCAACTGTCTCTGTACTCACTGTTTTTGTTCAGTTTTTTTCTGCTAGTTGGTGCTTAATCCACTTCTGTATAGTTCCTTTCAAAGCTCAGGGGCTCCAGGATTATCTTCTGTATCTCTGCCAATTCATTTTTCTTTTCTTTGTTGAAGAGGGGTGTGTCATTTGTCTGCCTATTCCTCCATCTTACCGGAAGTTTCCAAACAATTCTTGGCCTTCCTTTGCTGGTAGATGTATCTCCACACAGCGTATTCCCCCTGTATGTGTCACTGTTTCCATGTCAATTCTGTTTTCTAAGACTCCATTCATTCTGCTCAATACTCAACTACGCTAGCATGATCTCATTTAACCTAACCAAAGAAAAACTATTTCCAAGCAAGGTCTTGTTCACAGGTACACACATTGTTGTGTGCCATCAAATTGATTCCACCTCACAACAACTGTTTTAGGCTAGGTTCTCTAGAGAAGCAAATCCAGTAAATCTAGAGGGAGAGATCAATTTATCTCAAGAAAATGGTTCATGTGGTTGTAGAGGCTGGCAAGTTCCAAGTCTGTGGGTAAGACATCAGGTTGGAGGCTTCTCTTGACTCACATAGCTGCAGGAGCTGATGAACCCAAGATGGGCAGGCACTACAGTTGGCTGCTGGCTATAGAGGCTGATGAATCCAGGATCAGCAGGTAAGATGGCACAGCAGGCTGTTGGCTCACAAGCTACAAAGGCAACAGTCCCCAAATCAGCAGGCAATAATACAGCAGGCCACTGGTTTCAGTTGAAGAACCAGAGGTCAGGTGATGATTAGCCAGATACAGGAGCCAGATGGAGCAAAAAGCCAGACAGCTTTGCGAGGATGTCCATATATATTGGAAGCAGGCCACACCCCTGAGGACATGCCTCTTTGATTGATTGGTATTTGTAGCAGATCTCATTGTGGGGGATGTCTACATCATAACTACTGAACTACTGAGAATGATGGCTCAGTCAAGTTGACATATAACCTTAACTATCAGAGTGATCCTTAGGGTAGAGTAGAACTGCCCCCATAGGGCTTCCTAGGCCATAATTTTTACAGAAGCAGATTGCCAGGTCTTCTCTTCTGGAGAGTGGCTGGTGGGTTTGAGCCACCAACCTTTCTATTAGCAGCTGAGTGCTTCACCATTGCTCTACTAGGGCTCCTTTATAGGGATAGGACTTCAAAATATCTTTTGGAGACGAGTTCAATCCATAATGTTATCCATTCCAAAGAGATTAATTAATCTGAAAAATGCACACCCTATATAACTATGGAGACAAACCTCCCAGGCACCAAATATTTGTATTGTGCTAAATTAATCCTCATTAGGCTAGAGCAGAACCTGGACTGGGAAAATCTGCAGTCTAGGGGTTGGGCAGGAGTCTTGGTTGGTGCTGGGATGCCATCTTGTAGGAGCCCATTCACACAGAGTTTAAATTTAGATTTCTTGCTTTAGAAGGTCTCCATCCAGATGCCATGCTGGATGTTTAATAATATCATGTATTACTTTGCAAGGCCTTCCTTTTATCTGTATCTCTGTCAATTGATTTTTCTTTTCTTTGTTGAGGAGGGGTGTGTCATTTGTCTGCCTATTCCTCCATCTTACCGGAAGTTTCCAAACAATTCTTGGCCTTCCTTTGCTGTTAGATGTATCTCCACACAGCGTATTCCCCCTGTATGTGTCACTGTTTCCATGCCAATTCTCTTTTCTAAGACTCCATTCATTCTGCTCAATTATCCAATTACTTTGCAAGGCAGATAGTATTATTCTCATGCTCAAGATTAAGAAGTAAGCTATTAAGAGTTAAATACTCTGTTATCTCATAACAAGTGGAAGAAGTGGTACTGGTGGTTGTTAGTTGCTGTCAGGTCAATTTTGACTCATGATGACCCAATACGTGCAGAGTGGAACTACTCCACAGGATTTTGTAGGCTGCCATTTCAGAAGCAGATCATCAGGGTATTCCAATATGCCTGTGGCTGGATTCAAACTGCCAACCTTTCAGCTAATAGTCAAATGTTTAATTGTTTGTGCCACCCAGGGACTCCTGTGGTAGTGATAATAGGGAAGTCAGAATGGACTCAATGGCAACTAATAACAACAATAATAAAGAAGCAGAAGCAAAATATCTTCACAGCCCATTGTCTTTCCACTATATTAGGCTGTGTTTCACTCAAGACTTTGTTAAGCATCCCATTTATTCAACATGGTAGTGAAGTTTAAATAAAATTAAAATAGGTAACTTTATAATTCTATGACATATTTTTCAAATATTTAGAGGTGATAGGGAGCAGATGCTTGTTTTATTCCAGGGATTTTCAAATGCTCAGAAAAATGTCAAACACTTTCAGGATTAATTACCAGAGACCTGGCAGAACTGGTTTTGGTGTTCAAACTCCTTTGGCTTACTCTTCAAAACCACATCCAATGCCCAAATTTGGCTCTTTTGGACACAATATACCCAGTTGTTTTCACAATGAATAGGTTTATCATACATGTAATAATAGTAAAGTTATGGTAACAGTGACAAAAGAGAAAACACTTGTGATAGTTAAGGTTGTGTGTCACCTTGCCTGGGCCATGATTCTCAGTAGTTTAGCAGTTATGATGCAGTCATCTCTCATGATGAGATCTGATATAATGTAATCACCTCTGTGATGAGATGTTCTATGAGCAGCCAATCAGCTGAAAGGGAGTTTCCTCAGGGGTATGGCCTGTTTCCAATACATATATATGGACAACCTGGGAAAATTCCCTGGTTGCCTTTTTACCTGCCAGTCTTGGATTTGTCAGCTTTCAAAGCCAGCAGGCTGTTATACTGCCTCCCTAACTTGAGTTCATCAGCCCCTACAGCTATATGAGTCAGGAAAAGCCTTGACCCAAGGACTTGAGACTTGCCAGCAATGGCATGAGCCATTTTCTTGAGGTAAAATTCTATCTTTTTATCTCTCTATCTATATGACCTGACACTTGTTGGAAGGATCAACAATGCAAGGCAGGATCCTCCTGCTGTTTGTTCTTCCTTGGTATCTTCACCTTCCTCTTATCTCTCATTCACATCCTCCCTCACATTCTGGAAGATAGAAAGACAGAAGGAATTAAACTGTGGACAAGACAGACCAAATAAGCTATATGTTTTTTTTATATATAATTTTATGACCACCAAGCATACTACTTACTTGTAATGGAGCTATGGCTCTTTTGCAAATTCTAGCCCACAGTTGCATTGATTTGTGAAAGGCCATCATGACATTATTTGGCTGTTTTATCTTCTCTCTTCACCATGTCTTCTGAAAAAGCAACTCCTTATTACTGAGCTCCAGGGAAGAGGGGCCCATGGCAAGGAAATTGTTTGCTGCCCTTTGTTTGTATGGAGACATCTGAAAAGCAGTGTAGATAACTCTGATCCTGCTGTTGGGTTATGTTGGGAAACATCTCATCTCCCTCCCAGTGGAGTTACTCTAGGGTCCTCCAGGGCCACCACCTGGTGAGGGTGAGGATGAGAAAGAACAATCAAGACCTTCAAGGTAGTGCTGGGGTCTGGCTGAGTGGGTGGAACCGTGACAACAGAATTAGACACAGGTGTTTCACTCAAGTTCTGACATTCAGACTCTGAGTTTTGAAGAAATGGTGAGAGATCCAGAGTTCCCTACCCATCAGCCCCTTCCACCCGCCCCTCTTCCTCTCTGATCGGCTCAGAACACAGTGAACAGAATGTTTCTCTGTTCAGCTCAGGGATCAGTGAACAACCAGGGAGTGTCTGACCCACACCTGCAGCCCAAGGCACAGTCCAGGGCTGTTCAGTTAACACTAGCTGGAGTTGAATTTTGAAAACAAATTTCTAGTGAATCGAGGTGGAGACGAGCCCCAGCTTGTCACCCACCCAGGGGGCAGGCAGGGCTGCACACCCTTGGAGCCTGCTGGGTCCAGTAAGAGGTGCCATTGTTGACTTGTAGTAGCGTGCATCAATTGTTTGGTGACATCATTGTGTAATTAGCTTTTGCCAGTGGATGTAAGGACATTTCATAAGTCTGTGGGTTCTGGAGGCTGCTTGAATAGACTACAGCTTTGGGAGTAATTTTGTCCCCATCCCCAACCCCTGACACCCAGGCTCAGTCTGTAAGCCCTGGCAGAGAGGGACAAGAAGAAACAAAGATGTCAAACATCCACAAATAGAGCCCACGGTTATATTTTTTCCCTGATGACATATCTTAAGCTCCCTTGAGCCCCTTACCAAACAGATAGATTAGCTTCTTTTTTCAATGCCCTATTTACTTTTAAAAGGAAATTGGGTTATGCTTGAAGCTAGTTCATGATATCACTTTTTCTCAGTGTACCAGATGAAGCTTGATAGGCTGGGTAATGTAATCATGGCTAGAAATCTGAAGCCCACCTTACCATGCTGGAGACATTCAGAGGTTATTAAACATGCATCTTTCAATAGTAAAAGGCTAAGACTCCATTTCTGAGCTTTTGGAGTCCTGCCGTGTTTTCTGACCTTGTGAGCATATGGCTGTGGAGAGACAGGCATCTCTCAGCTGGGCACTCACCTTTCTACCAGCACATGTCCTAAGAGGACATTCACCCAGAGGCCAGGGGAGAGAGATAGGTTTAAAAAAAAAAAAGCAAAATATTTCACAAATTTTGGCCCTGGGGTAGTGTTGGAGAAACAAAATTTCCACCAAATAAATAGACGATGAAAGATAAAATTCTATTTTCCCTCCTGGAAGAAAAGGAGACATCTGAGGGCCAGTGGAGGCTGCGCTCAGGTGTAGGAAGCCCAGAAAGAAGCAGTGGCAGGGACCTATATATTCCAGCTGTTATCAGCAACACTCTTCCCCCAACCCTTTATCATATTGTGATATCCACTTGGGTCCTATATTCTGTTTCACTGCTTCCTGTCCCATAGACTTCATTTTTCACTAGGCCAGTCATTGCAGAAAGAAGGGACAAAATCCCAGGGCATAGGCTCAGGGGTCTGGGTGTATCAGGTATCAGAGCCTCTGTTCTGAGTAGGTCAATTCCAGAGTCTTTGTTTATTTGAAGGGCAGCCCATGCTAGTGAGCACATAGCGCCCAATGCCACCATTAGCCTATTGCCTCAGTCCCCTTCATATGCCCCAATTGTTGGAAGAAGAGTTAATAAGCAGTCGCAATGAGCAAATATTGAGGAATAAAAAAGAAAAGAAAATAGGCAGGAAGCCATGGTCATACAATTGTCCAGGTGGTACATACTCCAACTTTGGATGGCAGAATCAAAAAATCCAAACTAGTTGTCATGGAGTCAGCTCCAACTCAGGGCAACGCTGTGTGCGTCAGAGTGGAACTGAACTCCATAGAGTTTTCAGTGGCTGATTTTTCAGAAGTAGATCTCCAGGCCTTTCTTCTGAGGACCTCTGGGTGGACTCAAATTGCTGACCTTTTGATTAGCAGCTGAGCACATTAACATTTGCAGCACCCGAAGACTCCTCCGATGGGAGAGGCAAGGCAAAGTATATGCTGGACCCCGGATGAGGTCCAGCATATATCAGGCAAATTCCCAAAGAGGCCAGATACCGCCTATCCTAACAGGTCTGACTTACTAAGGGAGATGTTTTGCAATTTTATATGAAAAACTACTCCAAGTCTGAATCTCAAGGGCACAACAATGACTTCAGTAGCACACACCCCTCACCTTGCAAACAGGCCTCACTGGGTGCTTACAGGGTGAGTCCCTATGCAGCTGTTTTAGGAGCAGCATGATTGAGCACAACTACATAGATCATTGCTTCTTTGGCAGAGGTCGCCTTCACACCGACTCCATGCATGGGAACATTAGGGTTTGTCATTAAAAGACCATGCATTACTTACCCCTCAGCAGGCAGACCTTTCTCATGCATCAGCCAGCTGTTTAATTTCCTGTTCTACTTGAGGGACAGGACAGCCTCCAAGAAACCTTATGACACTTAGACAGAACTGTGGAATTACAACCAAGCCAGTTCTCAGCCAGTCCCTGCTCCCTCACAAGGTCTCCACCCTCTTTTACAAGTGTTCTTGCTGAAGCTGGAAGCTGTGTAAATTCCGACTCTTGGTGGCCCCATGTGACAAGGCAGAACTGCCTCATAGGGTTTTCTAGGCAGTAATCTGTACAGGAGTAGACTACAAAGTCTTTCTCCTGCAGGGCCACTAAGTGGGTTCACACACTCAACCTTTCATTTAGTGGTTGAGTGCTTAATCATTGTGCTAGTAGCGCTCCTCTTTTATAAGTAGAGTTTTCCATTTGTTTTAAAAGCTGTAAAGATTCCAAAGTTTCTGACCCTGCTCTCCTGTGTCCCTTCTCTATCCCCTGGACAAAAATATATGAATAATTCCTCAGGTAGCTGAAGTCACTGTCCATTCCAGAAGATCTAAAAGCCACCTCCTAGATTGTCTCAGACTAGTTGTGTAGGCAGCTTTAGAAATACACACAGAAAAGCTGTTCACTTTCTCCGCAGAATGTTCCTTTAAATAAAATTTCCCTGCGTGGAAGCTTGTTTCTCAAGGAAGTATTGCAGATAGCAATGAGCTGATTAGGATACAAGCCTCCAGGCCTGACCCTTTGCTTGGCCAGGATTGGGAGGACCGATATGTACTGACCATGAAGAGGGTGGTTCTTTTGTCCTTCACTCACAAGCTGTTTTTACATAATGCAAACCCACTTCCCAAATTACTCCAGAACTGGTAGAGACAAAAGGGAGAGAGGGAAACTCACTTATTAATCACTTTTATTAAAGGTCAGCTTAAAAGAAGGTTAGCTGTCAGGATATTACCTTTCCTGTAACCAGTTGCCACCTCATGGTGGCCCCATGTGTGTCCAAGTACAGCTGCTCCACAGGGTTTTCCTTGCCTGATTTTTCAAAAGTAGATTGCCAAGCCTTTCTTCTGAGGTATTTTGGGTGGACTGGAAACACCAAACTTGCAGTTGGCCATTGAGCATGCTAACCATTTGCACCACCCAGGAACTCCTGTCTTTTCTTCAACAGAACAGTTTTGTTTGTTTGTTTGAAGAGAAGGGTCTCTTAGCAATTTGACAGATGGTAAATCATTTTCCATTTTACCCCTGCTGTTTCGATTGCCTAGTGCCCCTCTGCCAGGAAGATACCACAAATGAGATGGCTTCAACAAACAGGAGTTTATTCTCTTTCAGTTTTGGAGACTAGAAGTCCGAGTTCCAAGTGCCAGCTCTAGGGGCTGGGTAAAAGCCCCTTAACTTGGGCTTCAGCTCTGCCTCTTGCTCCCAGCCCACTGAAGCTACAGGCATCTCTTCACTCAGGCAGCTGCTGGCTGCTGAAGCCGACAAACCCAATGTCAACAAGTGAAAAGGCACAGTCCCGATATTATCAAACCACACAGCAGGCCATTGATTCAAGTCCATTAAAAGTCCCAAGATTGGCAGAGCATGGTGGGCTGTTGAATGAAGACTTGACTACATGCAGGGTCCAACCAAGTATGCCAGAAATCTGTAGACCAATTCCAAAGCTTCTCCTTATATATGAAAAGTGGACCACATTCCTAAAGCAGCTACTCAGCTGCTTGTGGTAAATCGCACCATGGAGCTGATTGCCAGTTTCATCATGGGGAATAACTATCACCAGCTGCCCAGCCACTCAAAACCAGGCCCAGCCAAGTTGACATATAACCTTAACTACCACACTTGCTGAGCACTATTCTTTACATAGATGAATCTTATGAATCATACTTTTGAGGAAAGACAGAGATCATTCATGCTCTTAAGCAATTTGGTTACATTTCTTTTTTAAAGTTATTATAAGAAAAAGCTTAGAAGAAAAAACATCAAGTTGTCAATTTCAGGCTATGAGGTTATGGGTGATTGTGTTACTTCTTTCTAATATTCTGATGTTTTCCTAAATTTTTAGTAATGAGCATGTATTGATTTTACAATTGCAACAAATATATTTATTTTATTTTATTTTTCCCACATGAACCAAAGTTTATTAAAGACAAAGAAGAAGAGAGAAGCTGTCAGGGAGAGACAGAGAGGGGCTTTTGCCTATGCTAGCCTCCAGTCTCTCTGCAACAAAAATATTTACAGTACTATCCTGCTCTATGTAACTGAAATAATTAGTCAATTATTTCTTCCTCCTAGTAATATTTATATACACATACTATTCTCATTTTTATAGATTGCATGTACTTTATCTCAGTTCAAGGGAAAATTGAGTTGGTGAGGCTTGCAAACCTCTAACAACAACAATGTCTGTTGTTTGGTTTTAGCAGATTTACTACGTGTGTCTTTCTATTTAGAGAGTAATAACCCTTGAAAGGTCAGAATACTCTTGGGATTATTAAACATTCTAAGAAATAAAAACATTTTCCTTACCCACTTCTATTCTCTCTAGCACATTCATAATCTTCAATTCTAGATCAATTAGGTCTATTTTCATACCTTGTTTTCCAATCTTTAAAGACGGAGTTTTCTCCACCTCACCTTGAGAAATGGAGGGTAAATTTGTTCTCCTTGCAGGTGTGGGGGCCACTTTGGGAGTTTCTGCCAACTTTCCCAGTACCTCTGGTAGCAGCACCCCCTCCCCTTTCCAGCATGCCCATAAAGGTAAGGAAGATGCTCAGATATTGATCTTATGGATTTACCCACAGAGAAAAAGGGGATGGTTGGATGAAAGTTAAGAGGAAGAGAGGAAATAATTATTAGTAATGATTATGAAGCTCTTCTCCAGCTCAAATCATTTCTCTAAAGCGATTTAATTACATAAGCTGCCCCCAGTTGCTGGAAGTTAATAATTATCTCAGCAAGGAGTGGAATTGATCACTCCATGGGTGTCCACGGTCCATTAGTATGTGTTCAAAATAAAAGCACACTCCCAGAGTGGCAGGAACACGTGAGTGGTGCTGAGACAGTGAAGGTAGGAAGGGAGGGCCCTTGGCGGCCAACAGGGGCAGAATAATCCCCACTGAGGGGGGAGGAGAGACACTCCCTAAGCTTTGGTTTGGCAGGAAATCAACATATTGCTGGCTTTCATATAAACCTGCTGACCTTAACACTTCAATATTCACTTTCAATAACTACATTTCATTCTCCCTAATCTTTTAGGAATAGAAATGATTGAGGAGGACAGCTCCTCAAATACCCCTGAAGTCTAATATTTCCCTCAGAGCAAGACCTTGAGCTAGATCCTCCTTTTCCCCTCAAACTGTTTTAAAGACATCCTATTATTTAAACATATTGAAGACCTGTGTTTCAGACAGGCTTGGAACACCTTTAAAAGCCCACAGAGCACTTAGCAGGCCAGCCTCCTCATCACCCTCAAAACCTGACCCTCCCTTGTATTCTACATGGAACATTAAGGCAGAGAAACTTTGCTAGGATATATGAATCTCATTTCCACCAGGCCCCCAAGGGAAGTAACATACCACAGAGAATATTAAAGCATTTGTCTCATCTATACCTGGCATCTACACTGTGTTACAGATACTCCCCAAAAGCCTCACTGAGGCCAGTTTTCCTGCAGACTCACTCCCATGGGTGTGTGTGTGTGTGTGTGTGTGCAGTTTCTGCCTACTGAAACATTGCCTGCTTTGGCTATCAGCTCTGGTCCTTCCTTTCAGAACTGGCTATAGCTTCCATCAAATGATTCCAGAGGTGCTTTAAGTAATCTCCCACTTCACTTTCCTATTTGGGTGATGGAAAACCTGGGTCCTGCTTCATGAGACTGAGACTCTTGACTGGTTAGTTCATTGAATCAGAACAAGCTTCCATCCATTTGACACATCAAAGGCAGATATTAATCAAGAAAATGAGCACACTCCCCTAGGGCTAAGGGACTGCCAGGGGAGAGGGAGGAGTGACAAGCAGAATAGGACAAAACAGGAGAAATAAGTACATCAGTCTTTTTCCACTCTTTTCCCTGGGATCTTACTATTCTTATGTTGATATTGCAAGTAACATAAGATAGATCCAAACAAAAACTAAAATCTCTAGTCCTAGGAGTTGACTTTCACTTAGAAGTGCCCAAACCTAGACTGAACTGTCTGCAGGACACACTATTTTTGTGGGTCTCTTTTCCTCTCCATACGCTACCTTGTTCCAGGTTCCCAAAGTGAACCTGAATTGTGGTATTCCCAGACAAGTTTGTATAAGCCACATTTGAGACAAGCAAGAAGAGGCTAATCGGTAAAACTGACCTAGTAGCCAAAATGAAATTTGGAAGAAAACCAGTTTAATAATGACTTTGAGTTTTTAAATTTAGCAAAAATTTTGGGCTTAGTTCTCAGATTAAGTCAGATTTCACATTCCAAGCATCTCTTGGAAACATGCTGATGGCAGGCCACTGCCTGCAGGGGTCCATGGTCTTCAAGGAGAGAGGGCATTGCCTTACTGGGGGGAACCCACTGCCTACAGAAACTGTTGAACCTGATTGCCTTTGCTCCCCTGACTCCAGCAGACCTCTCTGGCCAAGGACACCTGGCCACAGCCCTGATCATCGCCATGTCTACCATCTTCATCATGGCCATTGCCATTGTCCTCATCATCATGTTCTATATCATGAAGACAAAGCCTTCTGCCCAAGGTGACTGTCCCTTCTCTCCAAAGTCCTCTTGCCCATCCAAAGCTTTTCTCTCCATCAGTTTACCCAGTTGGTTAGTTTTGCTATTCACACTCTTCTCTTTCTCCTACCAGCCTGCTGTACTAGCCACTCAGTGAAGAGTGTGGAAGCCCAAGTTAGCAAGGAAGAGGAGAAAAAAGAGACTCAAGGTCTGTAAACCCTTTCTTGTACCTTTGCTTCCACAAGAGGCCATAGGGGAGATGACACATTTCTCTAGTCATTACCCCCAGCAGCCTGACCTCCTAATTGCTTTCATATCATTTATTACAGAGGCCACAGGAAAAGGTGTTGGTAGCATCCATATTTTACTTAATTCTTAGCATGTAATTAAAAGAGTGGTGTCATTTAAGAGGATTTGGTTATCAGACAATTCTATGAAAGAGGAAGTAAGCCAGGGGGAGGTCAATCTCAGAGACACAGAACCAATTTTAACTCATTCTCTCCTCAAAATCTTCCCATCTACCTGCAGACAATGTAGTGATTTTTTCTGAGAAGGATGAGTTTGAGAAACTGACAGCAACTCCAGCAAAGACTACCAAGAGGTAAGGTCCAAGCCAGCAGCAGCCACTTACAACAGAGTGGAGCAATGCCTCACCCCAGTTGACAGTCCTGCCTGCTCCCTGAAGACCAGGAGGGAGTCCTGGTCATGAAAGGAATGTGGGTGGGCGTGCCAGCTTATTGCTCAGTATAATGACTGGCTTGCTGAGATTGTGTTAGAGAAGGACAAAGCAAGCAGGGCCACGGTAGCAGTTGGAGGGCTACTCACATACAGCTGATCCATCTGGACCTGGTCAATGCTGGTTTTCATCTCATTCGTCAACCAGCAAGGACCAGGCTTGTGTTAGAAGCAAGTGGTTAACATCTGCCTACTCCTCCTTTTTCTTGGTACCTGTTGTCCTCATTCCTTCTTCTTAACATCCTTCTTCAATGTATAGATCTTAAAACTTTCCACATGCCCTGTTCTTCTCTAGATTGTAGAAGAAAGCCAAGGACATGTGCTACCTGGGTTAATACTGCTGCTGCTGCCGCTGCTGCTGCTGCTAACAATAATACCAATATACTACCACTAATGCTAACAGTTATGTTACTATAACAATGATAATAATGGTGATAGAGATGACTAACATGCACTAGGTGCTTATTATGTATGCTACGCTATGTGTGTAAATGCATTGTCTCACCACAGCCCTGTAAGTTAAGTGCGATTATTATTCCCATTTATAGATGAGGAAACCTAGGTTTAAAAGTTAAGTGACTTAACTAAGGTCACATAGCCTGTGAGTGGCAGACTGGGGTCCAGATCCAGATAGTCTGTCTCCAGAACTGTGTTCCACAGGCCCTGATGACCTACTTATACTAGGTATAATAAAACTTCTTAAGGAGGAAGTGAATCACACCCTAAATAAGTCTGAGGTGGAGGGAATTACCACTTTATTCTGTTCCTTGGATGTTCATTTGGAGTTGACCCTGCTTAGGTTCCAGAAATCATTCTCTGGTATTCGTTCCAAGCAAGGCAGTGTGTGCAGCCCTTCCCAGCAAGCCTCCTCTCCAATAGCTTTTTGAGGCTGACATTGCAAGGACACCATCCACCCACACTGTTCACTCTACAGATGAGGGCACACGGGCCATGAGAGTTTAAATGACATACTCAGGGTCACTAAACTAGTTACAGAAAAGTAGAGGTGAAAACCCTCCTCTCCTGACCACTGACCCCATGATCCTTCCACTACACTGTGTGTTAACACAGCCTTTCATATTTAGGAATAATAATGAGTTCAGACTTTGGCATTTATAAAGCATGTCCAATCACATTATCTCATTTGAAAAATTCCAGTGTCTTGCAACAGTCCTGACACAAGGGCAGGAAGCAAACTTAAGTCATGAAGTCTTTGCATACTAGGAAAGAAAAGCAGATCGTATGTGTTAAGTTAGTCAATCCCTTAGAGACAGGTTATTTAAAGGACATTCCAATTGATCATTTCTCAAAACCTCTGGGAATTTGCAGTCCAAGCAACTCGGTGTACCTCTGGGGAGTTGTGCCGAGGTTCGGACTGCTGTTCCTAGGACTGAGTTCAGGCTCTGGTACTGTAATGCGTGGATTTGGCTCTGAACTATTGCCTCATTGGAAATGGAATTGGCCCTCCAGCCTCCAATCCATTCAAAATCCCATTTTGTTTCAGCCTTTCCCTCTCTTTCTGGCCTTTCTTATTCCCAAAAGTAGAAAAAGATAAGTATTCAGAAAGGCAGGGGACACACCTTGTGGACTGAGTTTCACGTAATAACTAAGGAAATTTGTTGTTGTTGGGCGCCATTGAGTCAAGTCTGACTCATAGCCACCCCACATGACAGAGTAGAACTGCCCCATAGAGAGCAGATGGCTCTGTCTTTTCTTCCAAAGAGCAGATGGTGGGTTTAAACTGCTGACCTTTCTATTAGCAGCCTAGTGTTTAACCATTGTACTATCAGGGTTCCATGTGGAAAACTTGGGGAACCCTAATCGGGATAAAAATATTTATTTAATATACAACTTCTAAAAAAAAATTAAGCTTGAAAATTGTACTTTACCAAACAAGACACTTAGATTTCATCACCTAATGCTTACTCTCCGATTTTGGAAGAATGGATCTGGGCATGGGAGATGGCCCACTGCCTGCCATGATGGCTTCATTATTTGCCTCTTTCATGTGCTGACAGTGGATGGGCAATCTGACTCCCTACAAGGCCCTGAGATCACGTAAGAAAGTGGGTTCTGCCAGTGGGACATCATCTATTGTTTCTCCTTTTCTTTTCATCATCCTGTCTCTAGAGTTATATTTGAGTATGGGCCTTATTACTATAACCCAGTTACTAGCAAATATAATCCTTTAAAAAAAAAAAAAGTCTTCAGCCAAACCACAGGAAGCAAGCAGGATGCTTATAAAAAGAATATTGTTTTTAATATATTTGGAATGATTTTAATGAGCTGTGGAAAACCATTTCTTAACTTTTTTTTCTTGAGAGTTTAAGGTCCAACCCACACATGCATAAGGCTGGACACCCTGTCTTACTAACCAATGAAGATCTTGCCAGTCAGCACTTGTATAAAGTGAGGCCAGAGTTTTGGCCCATTGGACTGTCCATTCCACCCTTCTGTAAAATTCCCTGAAGCCCCAAACCTGGTCTCCCATTCCTATGATGCACACATTTCAGTCAGTTCACCCCCACTAAGAAAAAAGGCTTCCCAAACTTGGAGCTCTGAGCACTCTGGCCCCTCAGTTTCATTCCGCTTTGTTTTCCATTATTTCTGCGAACACAAAGGGATTCACTGCCATCTACATAAACCTAAAGACACAAAGTTGAACTTGATGCTTATTTAGATTAAATATAGAAATCTGTATCATATTCAAGAAACATTTACCAAGCATCTACCCTATATCAGGTTTTGCAGAAGTGATGGAAAGATGACAAGATGCAGTCCCCACCCCCACTGGCAGCCCCACACCCCTGAAGAACTTCTCACCCTTTCCTCCAAGCTCCCACTGCAACCTTTGCGATTCCTTTCACTGCAGAGCACATAGGCATCACCCTGTATTGTAGTTGCTGGTTTGAGAAAGAGCAAAGAGCAGGGATGTATCTTTCTCCTCTGGGTCCCCAGCACTGGCCAGTGAGGTTCTCAGTAGAAGATGATGACCAACTGATTGTGTCCCTTTTAGCCTTATCTTGGCCATAGAGTTAATCATGGAAAGATCTTCTCGGGGCTACACTTTCTCAGACACCATTAATATCGCTCTTGTTTCTCTAGTGAGAATGATGCATCATCTGAGAATGAGCAGCTGTTGAGCCGGAGCATGGACAGTGATGAAGAGCCCGCTATTGACAAGCAGGGCTCCCCAGAGCTGTGCTTGTTATCATTAGTTCACTTGACGAGAGAGAAGTCTTCCACCAACAACAAATCAACCGGGGTGAGGCTCTGGCACACACAAGCCATTCTTCTAGTAATTCTCACAATTTATTGGTGCAGTAAAATAATGCATCTGCAGGAGAGATCTGTCTGATTTATGGCCCCAAAAAAGAGGCATTTCTTATTTAATAAGCTCTTCTGTGAGACATGATGCTATTTCAACAATTCCATGATACGAAACCTACGTAGAGTAACAGGCTTAAAACAAGATCTTTTAAAATAAACAAATAAGGAAAATTTTTATTCGCCTCATTATGTAGCTTTATTGGAGAAAGTGAGAAGTAATAAAATGATAAGTAACAAGAAGAAAATTAAAATCACTTGGAATGCTACAGGACAGAAAGAACCTTTGTAAATATACTGGCATATATCCAACCAATTTTCTATATATGTATTTATGTGTGTGTTGGAGGGGTAAGAATTTTTAATATGAAAAAAGGACCACATACAAAAATTGTCTGCATTGTTTGTTTGTTTGTTTTTTTTAATCTCCTAAGGTAGGCAGTCTTGAAATGTTATGACATGGGTGTTGTGGGCAAAAGGTTTACAAAGCCCTTTTCCGGGCTACATTTGGTTAACTTTGTAGCTCTGTTTCTCCTGTAACCTAATAAAAGTTGGCATGTCATCTATGTTGCTAGGCAACATTACTCATGGTAAAAATGGCCCGTGACTGTTAGACTATATCTGGCCTGGGATCTTGTTCAGGAGTCTACTACTTTGGGCATCCCTGAGAACAGTGATTCTGTAACTGGGGCTGTCACTTGTAGGGACCTTGGAGGCCTGTGTAGTTGTTATGAGAGATAGCAGCTCCTTTGGCACATGGGACTTTTAAGCCAAGGCCACTTCTGTACCTGTCCGTGTACCTGGCTTCACCTCTTTGCACTGAGCTCTCACCTGGGGAGAAGAGTGCTCTGGCCCAGCTATCTGGGCTACAGGATGAGCGGCTGAGAAGGTTCTGTGCTGCACTGCTGGCAAGCTGAGCTCCCAATCAAAATCATTCTAAATAGATGGATGCCTACTGTAGTCTCTGGTTGTCTGGAGAATCTGGATGTCCAGCTGAGCCTAAGGAGACCCCTGGTGGGCATTGAAGGTGTTTTTAATAGGTAACCCAAAGAAGAGGCTTTCTCCCTGTGAATTATGGATGAGGTTTCCATACCAGAACTTGGTATATTTCTGATTCAAAATTTCCTAGGCATCAGAAGAAAGCACCTGTTTGCCAATAGTAAGATGAGGTGTTTGGTTCTTTGTTTGTTATCAAATTTTTCCCTCTCTGAACATTAATGTTCTTCTTCATTTTTTTCATAGATTCAAAGTCGAAGGAAAAAGATTTTGGATGTGTATGCTACTGTGTGTGGAGTAGTAGAAGGTAAGCATGAAAGTACTGCTTAGGGAGACCCTTACATTAGGTTATGACCCAATTTTGGGTTATGGGCAGGGATATCCTACAGAAACTTCTCCTGACTGTCAATGGTGGAACAATGGTTTGACTGCAGGTTCCTGATGATTCTGTGAAGAGAATTGAGTGTAGTCACCCACAGACTTATGTCCCTTCTCAGGAATGGCTAGCTGCTACAACGCCAAACCTAAAGAACCAAACCCACTCCCATCAAGTCGATTCCAACTCATAGCAACCCCCACTGGGTTTCCAAGCAGTGAATCTTTATGCAAATAGATTGCCCAGTCTTGCTTCTGCAGAGTGGCTGGTGGGTTTGAACCACCAACCTTCTGGTTAGCAGTCAGATAGCTTAGGCACTGTGCTACCAGAGCTCCTTTCTACAACACTAAGTGTGGAGGAAAACTGAATTAGGCTCCAAACCATTTTAACATATTTTCCCAGCATTTCCCACTACACTTTTCCTCACAGGATAGATAGACAACAGTACTGTCCCAATGTAGGACCTAACTGGAGTGACACATGGAGTCAGAATTCCCAGGTACACTAGAGAATGAGATGTGAATGGAGCCGTAAGCCCCCTGGTGCCCTCGCAGATGCCCAGCTCTACATTGGTATTATCATCTTTGAAAACAGTTGTTAATCAGTAATTTATCAAATAAGTTGCAGTCCTGCCCCCTTCCCTCTAGTAGTTTATAATATCTAATGGCCTTTTAGAAGCTCTCACCTTCATTCTAGAGACGCCACCCTAAGCAAACAAAGTCATGCTTTATTTCATGATGATTGCAATTTCAGAATAAGCAGTCAAGAGACAACAGGACTTATTCACCCAGGCAATAAAAACACTTCAGAGAGGAAACCATTTGTCGAAGGAGACATTCTGGGCTTCTGACCTGCATAGCCAGGAGCTCTGGTGGTGCTGTGGTTAAGGCATTGGGGTCCTAACCAAGAGGTTAGTGGTTTGAATCCACAAGCCACTCCGCAGGGGAAAAAGGAGGCAGTCTGCTTCCATACAGATTTGCCAGTGGCAGCATCCCTACAAGGATCTTGCTTTTGTTTATAAATGTCTTCCATGGCTCTAACCACTTCACCTATATTTTTCTATCTTTATCTCTAATCATGAAGCACATTCAGTTTATTAAAAATACAAAAAACAAAAACAAAAGAAACCTTATGACCTAAAAGTAAATAAAAATGGAGTTAAATGCTGAGCCAGCCAGGTAGCATGGGTAAAAATGACGTGGGGCAGAGAGATAGATCAACAGCAACAGCCCAAAGCTGATTCCTATAAAGCAGAAGCCAGACATGCCACTATCCTCCAACATTTTCCCCAATTCTGACACCAACCATCCCTCCCACAGCACTCTCTTCTTCTCTGCTGGGTTTGATCATTTGTTGCGATGGCCACACAGACCTCACAGACAACACTAAAGATTATGGAGTTTATTAGCAAAGCAGCCACTCCTCGGAAGGAAGATGGGGCAATCTACTTCCGAAGTGATACTGCCTTGGAAACCCAAGGAGGGGTCACTATGAGTCGGGTCTGACTCGACGGCACATACAGCAACAACATTAGCAAAGCAACAAGTTCCAATTCAGGTTCCAGAACACTCAGGATACAATTCTTACATCAGGACAGACTCCCCTCAGTCATGCCTGAAGGCCCACCTCTCTTTGGCCCTTGGCCTCTGCCTTGGTTGGGCAGGTTTCACAAGGTGCTTTTAGTTCTGCCCATGGATGTACCCCACTTCACCTGAAAGCCTCCTGACCAAGGCACTCAGCTTTCTCACTCCCTGGGCCAGCAAGGCCATTGCCCTGTCTTGTGCTAGTCTCTGGGTTCTGCTGCTGCTGCTGCTGCTGTAGTGTCTCTCTCATTTCTCTGCACAGAGATCTCAGGCCCAAGGACACGCACCACTCCCACTTCTCTCTCTTGTTGGCAGAGATCCCCGTTTTCGCCCTCTGGGAGGGCTCATTTTAAGCCTAGCAAAATGACAAAACTGAATAATCGCCACATTAGGGTTCCATTTACCTTATTTGTACGGTCCCACCCCCATAATTATTTACATGATTAGCAAGTTATCCAATCCCCTGGGTGGGCCACAAGCACCTTACATGCGCATAGTCCCACCCAGTGATTTGGTGAGAGTCATAAAGACCATGGCTAGAAGAGCCATACCAAGTAATTCACTACACCACAATGGGTAATTTCATACCTACTCAGAGGCACAAAGAAACCTCCACAAGGCTATTCAAGCTGCAATTGTTCAGTGTAACTAAAGCTACATTCACTGGTCTCGTGGCCCCACAGGCTTCTGTGGGTTTGTTTGATGCCGTCATCCACAGGCAGTAGTCAGCACTCCTTAAACATCACTCTGATACCCGAGAGAAAAGTCTTCTACGATTAGAGAATTTTTCAGAAAGTTTGTAACAAAAAACAAAATTCCCTGAAAATAAAGTCCTCATTTTTAAAAATAATTGTTTTTTTTATGTTCGATTTTTAAAAGAAAGAAATGAATGACTTGCATGATAACAAAATAAAATTCCCTACTCACAGAACTGGGAGAGAAATAAGTGGTCAAAGAAAGGTCCAGATCACAACTCCGCCTCCCTCCAGTGGTAGCTGCAGGGCAGAACCAGCAGAAACATGGTTTGGAACAGCCACAGCCAGACTACCTGGACAGCCTGGGGACAGAATTCATGTTCCGTCCAGGCTTCAACAACACAGACGCAAAATATCTCTCACTTGAAAATGGCACATTAAGGAGCCAAAGTGCTCCCTGTCCTTTTCAGATGGTTTGGAAAGAAATGTATTGTCAAGATCTTCAAACTCCAAGGGTGAGCTAGGCTACGTAATTCATGCTGAGAACTTACAAACCTTGACAATAGTGGGTGAGGGAGCCCTCTCCACCACTGTGCAGTTCCTTATCCATAATGATGGTCTGGCAAAGGGCAGACCAGTGAAAAGCAAAACCTAAAATGTGGATTTTGGAGTCAGACTAAACAGGGTTTGAATCTTGGATTATCCCTATCACTTTGTGACCATGACATTTTCTTAACCTCTGCCTCAATTGACTATGAAATGAGGATGTGGAAACCTACCTCATAGGACTAATAAAGGACAAAGTCAGATGTCTATAAGTTGCTCAGCAGAATACCCAACATGTATAGGTCCATAGTTGGTGATAGTAGCAGCAGTAAAAAAAACCAAAAAAACAAACTCATTGCCATCAAGTTGTTTCTGATTTATAGCGACCCCCATTGGCTTTCCGAGAATATAAATCTTTATGCAAGTAGATCACCCCATCTTCCTTCCGTGGAGCAGCTGGTGGATTTGAACTGCTGACCTTCTAGTTAGCAGTCAAGTGCCTTGTCCACTATGCCACCAGAGCTCCTAGTAGCAGCAGTAGAACAGGTCAGAGTCAGGCCAAATTCTCTTCTCCAGGCAAAACCATATTAGAATGGCAGAGAGACGCCGCATAGATCAAGAACTAAAATTGCTGTATGCCCCTGACTAGCTATGTGACCTTAAATCATTTAACTTCTCTAAGCCTGTTTCTTCATTTAAAAAAAAAAAAAGCTACTGCTTTCACTGCCTATCACATTGTGAAAACTGAGTGAGAAGATGGACATGAGCACCTGGCACCTAGTAGGTGGCCATCTGAGAGGATCTCCATTCCTTTCCCAGCCCTCCTCTCCCAATGATTCTCCTGATTGTGCCCAGGGAGTCCAGTGGGCAGGAATCCCTGTCAGTCCTGGGTATGGGCATTAAGCACATTAGAGCTGTGGGCAGATCAGGGTCAGAGCCTTCCAGGAAGGCACCACACACTAGAAGTCACTTGGGGAGCATGACAACACTTCAGGCTGCCTGCCGCTGCTTCCTAAAAAACCACGGGATGGGGGCAGCCAGGTGTTCCAGACCATGTCCCTGCTGGGCTGAGGGCTTGTTTGCAGAAAGCTCCACACTCATCACTGAAGCTGGAGGACTTTCCCCTCCAAGCTGGTCTGTTCTGGTCTCCCTGGCACTCCTCCCATGGACTTTCCCCTGTTTGGACTGGGCATCAGGAATGAAGCCATTTAACTGTATGAACTGTGTGCCAGTACATGGAGCCCTGAGGCAATCTTGCTGGTTGGGTGCTCCATGGGCCAAAAATAACTACTGTGTTCCAGGGGCCCTTGAACTCTACTTGACTCGCTGTGGAAATGCGGCATCTCTCCACAGATGTACTTGGCCCTGAGTCAGCCTGCCTGGTCCAGCCTGGTGTGGCCAGAGGCTGTCAGCTGCCCAGTGGAGAATGGCCTGGGGTTTGCATTCTATCACCCAGAAAACCCTTCTCTGTTCCCAATAATGTCTTGGCTTTAAGAGCACAGATACCTGAGATGGTGGTTTGTAAATTAATTATAGGAACCCCACGGCACCTGTGATGGTGGTTTGCAAATTAATTGTAGGAATCCCACAGGAAAGCAAAGCTCCTCTAATGAAGAGACTGGGAAGTAGAAAGTGTGGGGTGGAGAGTCTGAAGCCCTGTCCCTTCAGCCACCCTCTTGCACCCCCAAGGAACATGAGTCTTACAGTTCCACAGTGACACTGACATACACTCAAGGCTATGAATGTTAGTCCAGTGGTTCCCAGCCCTGGATGAACTTCAGAATCACCTGGCAAGTCTTAAAAGTATCTCTGCCTGCCCAGTCCACTTCACCTGCCCCAGGATATTGATTTAATAATCTGGGGTGAGGTCCAGCCTTAATATATTTTTAAAATTAATCTTATTTTCAGATATTTGTAGATTCATATGCTAGGGTAAGAGATACCACAGAGAGATCCTGTGTACATTTTAGCTAGTTTTCCCCAAAGGTAATATCCTACAAACTCTTGCACAATGTCACTACAAGCATATTGACACAGTTATAGTCAAGATACAGAACATCCCATCACCATGAGGGCTCCCTGCATGTTGCTCTTCTACGGGTATACACTAACCTGCTCTCCATTTCTACAACTTTGTTATTTCAAGAATGTTATTTAAATGGAATTGTGCAGTATGCAACCTTTTGGGGTTGACTTTATTTCACCAGCATGATTCTCTGGAGATTTGTCCAAGTTGTCAGGTATGTCAATAGTTTGTTCCTTTTCATTGTTGATCAGTATTCCATAGTATGGTTTGCTTAACCATTGCCTGTAAAGGACATTTGGGTTGTTTCCAGTTTGGAGCTGTTATGAAGAAAGCTGACCTGAATATGTATGGTCAGCACACACACACACACACACACACAAACGGTACAGTTATTGCAATTTTCAGTTCTAAAACTTCCCTTTGGCTCTTTTTTCTTTGCTGGGGCTAATTTTTCATTTGTGTCAAACATGTTGTAATTGCTTATTGAAGCATTCTGATGATGCTGCTTTAAAATCTTTGTCATATGATTCTGACATCTCTGTCGTTTGGTGTTGGCATCTATTGATTGCCTTTTTGCATTCTGTTTGAGATCTTCCTGGCTCCATGATTTTTCATTAAAACATTGATGTTGTTATGTGCCGTCGAGTCAGACCCGACTCACAACGACCCCTCCTTGGGTTTCTGAGGCAGTATCACTATAGAAGTAGATTGTCCCATCTTCCTTCCAAGGAGTGGCTGGTGGGTTTGAACCACCAGCCTTCTGATTAGCAGTCAAGTGCCTTAGGCACTATGCTACCAGAGCTCCCTCATTAAAACATAGACATTTTCATAGTATGTTATAAGACTTGGGATCTTATTTAAACCTTCTACTTTAGCTGGTTTTCTTTGATACTGCTCTGGTAAAAGGAAGGAAGGTTACCACCATCTTACTGCCAGGTAGAGATAGAAGTCCAAGTTCCTCACTCAGCCTCCATTGACACCTGAGGAGTTGGTTCCTTGCTACTGCTGGACAGGGGTGGGAGTTTCAGTTGCCCCTGTGATCTCCACTGACATCACAGCTGGGGTGTATCATTGCTGCTGGGCAATAGTGAAAGTCTTGACCCTCTACTCAGCCTGAGGGAGGGGAAGTGCAGCGTGTTACTGCTGGGCATGGGTGGAAGTCAGGCTCTCCATATGGTCTCCACTGACATTTCCAGGCTTTATTACTGGCTGGCAGGGATGCAAGTCCTGGCTTTCTGCATGGCCCCTTGTTCAAGCCTTTTATTACAGCTTAGTGGGGTTCAAGTCAAGGCTCCCCACTCACCTTTGCTGTAGGGTTGGTATGAGGCCATGTTTTTTTCTGTGGTATTTGGCTGAAATAGATTTGTCATTGTATCTTGCCAAGCTGGCCCTTTCCTGTTTATTTGGCTAGAGAGAGCAAGATGTTGTTGGGGGTCCCTTGTCTGTGCTAATTGGTGTTTCTGAGTTGCTGGCTTCTTCAGCTCCAAGTCTAGGATATGTGCGGCAAAAGAAAGGCCAGGGAACTCACCACCATCCATGTCCTTCCTTGGATTCCGAGCTTGCTAGCAGGTGTGCTTTCTCTCCACCTTTCAGGATCTTCTTATCTCATATGTAGTTTGCAGTTTTAATTGTACTTAACAGAAAGAATAGGGAAATACATCTACTTCATCTTTCTAGCAGCAAAGTTGCATCAATGTTGTTTAAAATGTGCCTCAAGTGAGTGTCATGTACAGTGAGGGATGAGAATTAATAGATCACTAGGTTGGCCATGACTTGGTTCAGATGACCCTAACTTAGGGCTGTCATTCAGAACATCCTTCATAAAGGTAACTACTGATGCGTTACTCTCCCTTTAAATTCCTCCTTAGCCCCAGCCCCATGAAAGGCAAGGATTATCCAACCCAGGGTAGTCTGAATTAAAGGTTTTGGGGACTGCAAAAAATGGTTTTTAGGGGATTACTGTAGCAGTCAAGATCATGTTTATTTTTGGAGGGAGGGCAGAATTATTATTGGGTTTGGGACACATGGTGAGGCTTTCTGTGTGGCTGGCAAAGTTCTGGGTGTTATTCAGATTAAGCTGTGCATTTCTTATGTGTAGTTTCCTGAATCTGTGTTTTATTTTATGATATAAAATTCTTTTAAAACAATTTTAAATGGTGTTGAGCTTCTGTTGACTGTCATTTGTGATATCTAACTATGGCCCTTCCTCTCCATAGGCCTCAGCCCCACAGAATTGCCATTTGATTGCCTCGAGAAGACCAGCCGGATGCTCAGCTCCACATACAACTCTGAGAAGGCCATTGTGAAGACATGGCGCCACCTCGCCGAGAGCTTTGGACTAAAGAGGGATGAGATTGGGGGCATGACTGATGGCATGCAGCTTTTTGATCGCATTAGCACAGCGGGTTACAGCATCCCAGAGCTGCTCACAAAACTGGTGCAAATCGAACGGCTGGATGCCGTGGAGTCCCTGTGTGCAGATATACTGGAGTGGGCCGGGGTCATGTCACCTGCTCCGCAGCCACCTGTTACATCCTGAGGAGTATGACTGTGAATTATCCTTCCTTGGGATGAGCCAAAGGACCTGAGGGCTCTGGAGCTGTGAGAGGTTCCAACAGACTGCCAAAAATCAAGGCTACTTCTGATATGTAACCAGGGTATACCTCAGGCTGTTCCAAGGAGCAAGAGGAAAGGAGGACTACCTTCTCATCTCACCAAAGTTAAAAGGATTAAAGCTGGGATACTTTACCTCACCAGGCAGAATTAATATTTATTCATCTAGCCTGCCAGCCAGCCAGCCATTAATTCATTCTACAGACATTGCTGAGTAGGCATGAACCAAACAGTGTGAGGATGACAAAGGTGAAGAATCTGGTCTCTGCCTTAGGAGTTTACAATCTTGTGGGTGACATGAGACATGCCTAGAAATGGAATGAGCAGTCTAAGAAAATGTAATGAAAGTTTTAAAAGAAGGAGATGGTTTTCCACTGGATGATGAAGGAGGGCTTCCTCACAAAAAGAGTAGCTCCAAAGTTTTGGCAAATGGGTACAAAATGCAAACACCCCACCCCACATACTGTTTCCTGTTCAGTACAGGCCTGTTAAGATCCTATGTGGTTTCATTAGAATAATTTTACCTGTCCTTGAGGTCATTCAGGGAGCTCTGGTGACGTAGTGCCTAAGGCATTTGACTGCTAACCAGAAGGCTGGTGGTTCAAACCCACCAACCACTCCTCGGAAGGAAGATTGGACAATCTACTTCTGTAGTGATATCACCTTGGAAACCCAAGGAGGGGTCACTGTGAGTTGTATTTGACTTAAGGCAGTAAGTTTGGTTTTTGGTTTGAGGTCATTCATATTTCCTACAGCCCTCCAATCAATAATGAAAGCGCTCACTCTGTGGCCTGTTTTTTCTTTTCCCCCCACAGGTATGCAAGCCATGTACTTATCTATCAAGTAGATCTGGGTAATAATCAATTTTATTTATTCTGTGAGTCTTAAAACTGGTAGCTGAATAAATTGCCTTCCATACTCCTTATTAGTCAGATTTGACTTTTGAGGGGCAGCAATGTTCAAGGACATAAGCAGTTTAAATTATAATACATAATTATATATGTTTTTTGCTTCAGACAGAAATAAGTGGTAAACTCAACTTAGAAAGGGAAACAACTTCTTAAGGGCTCAACCATGCATCATCGCTCTAGATTTCAAGAGTATCTAAGACTTAAGTCATACAAGTTTCCAACTCCAGGTCTTCTGAGCCAGTCGTAGGAAATGGAGCCTGCAGTGTAATGAAGTGAGCCCTGGGTTTGGAGCCCAGAGACTGAGGTTCATGGTGTGCCAGCTTGGGCTATTTTCAATTTTCTCACCCTCCCTAGGCCTCGGTTTCTCTTCTACAAATGAGAGGTTTGGGTTGGCCAGGCTATAGGGGTCACCCAACTCTGGTAGTCTGTGATTTTTATAATCAGAGGAAGTAAGAGTTAGGTGAGCGAAAATGAAGTGGAGATGTCAAAATGCAAGGTTTTTGAGGCACTTCATGGAAGTGAATACAGTGTGAGTTGTCAGATAAAATGGAAATAAACACAGCAAAATTCAGTTTGGAGTTTTCACAGTAATTGTGATTATTTGACATAACATTTAGAGATAAAGTGAATAAGCTGACATTGTTCTTGGCAGATTCTTTTATGTCACCAGTAATTGCCAAGAGCTTGGGAAGCCAGAGCAGTGATCACCAAAAAAACCTACTGCCATGGAGTCAATTCTGACTCAAAGTGACCCTTTGGGATAGAGTAGAACTGCCCCACAGGGTTTCCAAGGCTGTAAATCTTTACAGAAGCAAACTGCCTCACCTTTCTCTTGTGAAGCAGCTGGTGGTTTCAAACCATCAACCTTCTGGTTTACAGCCCAATGCTTTAGCCACTGCACCACCAGAGCTCCTTGGAGTTATCATACCAGTGAGTTAATTTAGAGGTAATGGCTGAGTTCTTCTATCAACAGGTTTGACTGCAGTTATAACTAAATTAAAACAAATTCTCTGACTTGTAAAGGGATATTTTTAAAATTACAAGTCGTGTGACTGAATAAACGTTTTGGGGGGCAAATCAGTCATATGTTTAAAACCAACAAACAATTTCTCACCAATGTATGTAGAACATACTGTGATCAGATCATAATTAGGTTCTGAATATTTAATATCATCGACCTGCTGCTGTTTTTCAGAACCTATTTGGTATATCCTAAAAGCTACACACTCCATGGGAAAACCCAATTATCCTTTTCATTCCTCTTTGAAGTCTTGTCATGCCCTTTTCTCCCTGCTTTGTGACAATGACTATGAGAGTCTCTCCCTTATTGAGACTGCATGGGTCATATGTGATGAGCAAACCATTCCAGGACAGCTTGCCCCTCCTTAGAACAATGTTTTCAGTGAAGGAGGAAGAGGTGGCTGTTCACATGACTGGATGATTCTGCCTAGTTTCAAACTATTAATATTCTGGGGTCAGTGGCCAGCCAGCATCAGACCATGTTTCATTAACTCTCAAACTACCATTTAGAGAGCTAGCCCTTATATTGTTACACATCCCTTTGCCCTTTACTTAGAAATAAGTCCAGGAAAGGTTTACTCTGATGGAGCTTTAACCTACATTACAGAATTCAGAATTGATGTGGCCATGATAGTGATGAGACTGACCACAGCTAGGACTCCACCTGCCATTTTGTATGGAGACAGTCATTATTCTGCTATACTTAAATATATTTAGAAAACACCCCGGCTAGGTCTGTGGCCCTTAACTAGTGAAGTCTTAATTGTCAATATTTTTGTCTAATTCTGTATATATAACTTATTATATTTTATAATTTCAGTAAACAAGCTAATTAAAAGAATATCTAAAAACTGCTATAATGTGAGCTCTTTTGGAGATGGGAGTGAGTGAGTGGAGAAAATTCTGATTGCTCTATTTCCTGGTTATTACACTGCGTATGATGAGCCTACAGGATTGCGGCCAACCAGTTAAGAATGCCTAAAATGCTATGGCCTGGGCCATTCATTCAGCAGAGGCAAGTGTTATGAGATGGTGTAAAAAACCACCTGGAACACTGCTTTCCAAGTTTCTATCATTAGTTCATAAGGCATTGCATTACTTAGCTACTGCTGTGTTACAAATCACCCCAAATTTCAGTGCTTTAAAACAACAATCATGTATTATTTATTATAGCTCAGGTCAGTGGGGGTCAACTGACTTAGATTGGCTGAGCTGATCTTAGATGAACTTAGTCCTGCATCTGATACATTCAGCTTGCTGGAAAACCTTCACTAAGGTGGCTCTGCGACATTGCCTGCCATCTTCATAAAACTAGTGATTGAGCCCAGGCATGTCCTCATAACAGTGATAACAGAAGCATAAAAGAGAGCTGAAACACTAAGTTTCTTAAGACTTAGGCTCAGAACTGGCACACCAGTGCTTCTAGCTCACTCTGTCAGCCAAAGCAAGTCAAAGAAATGGTTGAATCCAGAGTCAAGGGTAGGAAAATAGACTCCATCCATTTGTGTGAGTCAAATGACCAAAGGAATGTGTATAGAAAAGGGTAAAAAATTGGCACAGATAATGCAACTTCCACAGATGTATTAGTTTCCTATTGCTGCTGTAACAAATTATCATAAACAGAATGGCTTAAAACAATTTAAACTTATTAACTTACAGTTTTGAAGTTCAGAAGTCTAAAATGGATGACATGGCTGTTTTCCTTCTGAAGGCTTCAGAAGAGAATCTGGTGGGTTGATTATTTATTTATTTATTTTCCTTTTCCAGCTTCTACAGGGGGCCCACACTCCTTGGTTCATGGCCCTCTTCCATCTTCCAAGCCAGCAATCACATCACTCCAACCTCTGCTTCCATCAGCACATTACCTTCCCTGAGTCTCTTGCTCCCTTCTTTCCTTTAGAAGGACCCTTTTGATTATATTGTCTCACCCAGATAATCCAGAAAATCTTTCCCTCTCAAGACTCTCAATCATATCTGCAAAGTCTCTTTTCCTTGTAAGGTAATATATTCACAGGATCCAGACATAGACATAGACACCTAAGACATAGACATCTTTGGAGGGGGTATTATTATACCTACAACAGGTATGAAAATGGTTGTGAAATATAACATAGTAAGACAACAACAACCACAACAGGTATGAAAATGGTTGTGAAATATAACATAGTAAGAGCTTCAGGGGCAGCACTCTTATCACGATGTACTTTCCAGCTGGGTCTATTTTATTAAAGTAAGCAATCCCCTACTGGGTATTCTGAGGGAGAGAAAACAGAGAATTTCTAAGAAGAAAGTAGGGCTGGCCTAGATGGGCTCAGATCCAATGTATTTATGATGAGACTGCCTGCCCTACATGGTGGGAGAGTGGTAGAATTCTCACCTGCCATGTGTAAGACCAGAGTTTGATTCAAGCCAATGAACAACAAATATAGCTACCACTTACCTATCAGTGGAGGCTTATATTGCTATGATGCTAAGCGGGCTTCAGAGAAGCTTCCTGACAAAGATGGACTAGGAAGAAAAGCCTGGCAATCTACTTCTGAATATTAGCTGATGAAAACCCTATGGAGCACAACAGTCAATCCCATTGATCATGGGGTCACCTTGCATTGGAGACCGACCTGACAGCAGCTAACCACAGCAACAAATATGCCCTACACCTCTCTGACTGAGGTAGCCCCCCTCAGAAGCTGGTCTGTGTGGGCACATAAGCTCTGTTCTTCTTTGACCCCTCCCCGGTAACCCAAATGGACTGTGGTAGAGCAATCCATGATTTCCCCAACATTGAATTGGACTGCATCTCTTTATACAGAGCTTTTATCAGATTTTTTTTTTTTTATTTTTATTTCCTAGTGAATCATTCACTTGACAACAATGATGGTTTCTAATCATTAAACCTAAAAGTTATCTAGTGGTCCAATTAAGGAGCTCTGGTGGTGCAGTGGTTAAAGCATTTGGCTGCTAACCAAAGAAAGTCAGTAGTTCAAACCCACCAGCTGCTTCACAGAAGAAAGATGAAGCAAAATTAATGAGATTGAAGACAAATAGCTTAATACTACTTTGTTAAGGGATCAGTCAGAAAAAAAAAAAAGATCAAAACAAAATGATGAAAGCCTAGATTCGTGTGCAATACAATCAAGAGGAATAACCTATGTGTAGTCAGAATTCCAGAACAGGAAGAGACAAATAAAACCAGAGAGAAAATTGTCAATACAAGAAAAAACTGACAAATGAAAAATTGTTGTTGTTGCTGTTGTTTTTGTTAGGTGCTGTCAAATCATCTCTGACTCATAGCAACCCTATGCAAGCAGAATGAAATACTGCCTGGTCCTGTGCCAGCCTCACGATCCTTGTTATACCTGAGCCTATCGTTGCAGCCACCATGTCAGTCTATCTCATTGAGGGCCTTCCCCTTCTTCGTTGGCCCTCCACTTTACCAAGAATGATATCCTTCTCCAGAGAATGGTTCCTTCTGACAACATGACCAAAGTAAATGAGACAAAGTCTGGCCATTCTCGCTTCCAAGGAGCATTCCAGCTGCACTTCTTGCAGGACAGATTTGTTAGTTCTTTTAGCAGTCCATGCTACTCTTAGCATTCTTCTCCAACACCACCACTCAAAACCATCAATTCTTCTTCAGTCTTCCAGCTCTCACATGCACTAGAGGCAATTGAAAATACCATGGCTCCGGTTAGGCACACCTTAGGCACACCTTAGTCTTCAAGGAGAGATCTTTGCTCTTCTGCACTTGAAAGAGGTCTTTTGTAGCACATTTGCCCAATGCAATGCGTCATCTGATGTCTTCACTGTTGCTTCCATGGGTGCTGATTGCAGAACCAAGTAATATGAAGTCCCTGACAATTTCAATCTTTTCTCCATCCATCATGAAGCTGATTATTGAACCAGTTGTAAGGATTTTTGTTTTCTTTATATTGAGGTGTAATTCATATTGCAGACTGTATTCTTCAACCTTCATAAGTAGGTACTTCAAATCATCCTTACTATCAGCAAGCAAAGTTGTGTCATCAGCATATCAAAGATTGTTAATGATCCTTCCTCCAATCCCGATGCCACATTCTTCTTCCTATTGTCCAGCTTCTTGGATTATTTGCTCAGCATACAGATTGAATAAGTATGGTGAAAGGATACAACCCGGACACACTCCCTTCTTGATTTTAAACCATGCAGTATGACTTTGTTCTGTTTGAACAACAGCCTCTTGTTCTATGTACAGGTTCCTCATGAGCACAATCAAGTGTTATGGAATTCTCATTCTTCTCAACGTTAGCCATAATTTGTTATGATCCACACAATCAAATGCTTTCGCATAGTCAATAAAACATAAGTAAACATCTTTCTGGTATTCTTTGCTTTCACCTAAGATCCATCTGACATCAGCAATGATATCTCTCTTTCCACACCCTCTTCTGAATCCAGCTTGTACCTCTGGAAGCTCTCTGTCAATATACTGCTATGACCACCTTTGAATAATCGTCAGCAAGATTTTCCTTGCATGTGATATTAATGATATTGTTTGATGATTTCCACATTCTGTGGGATCACATTTCATTGGAATGGATACAAATATGGATCTCTTCCAGGCAGTTGGCCAGGTAGCTGTCTTGCAAAGCTCTTAGCATGGCTGAGTGAGTGCCTCCACCATGGCATCTGTTTGTTTAAAGATTTCAATGGGTATTCCGTCAATTCCTGGAGCCTTGTTTTTTGCTCATATGCCACCTCCTGAGATGGATGAACATTGACCAACTCTTTTTGGTACTGAGACTCTTTGTATTCCTTCCATCTTCTTTGAATGTTTCCTGTGTCATTCAATATATTACCCATAGAATCTCTCAGTATTGCAACTTGAGCCTTAAATGTTTTCCTCAGTTCTTTCAACTTGGAAAACACCAAGAATATTCTTCTCTTTTGGTTTTCTAACTCCAGGTCTTTGCACATTTCATTATTATAATTGACTTTGTCTTCTTGGACTGCTCTTTGAAATCTTCTGTTCAGCTCTTTTATCCTGTCAATTCTTCTATTTGCTTTAGCTACTCTCCATTCAAGGGCAAGTTTCAGAGTCTCTTCTGACATCCATT
Source organism: Orycteropus afer afer (assembly GCF_000298275.1). Lineage (NCBI taxonomy): Eukaryota > Metazoa > Chordata > Mammalia > Tubulidentata > Orycteropodidae > Orycteropus > Orycteropus afer. The sequence continues at coordinate 1,454,062 of NW_006921676.1, read as the reverse complement.
TGGTCTTTTCTTCCTTTTCTGTCTTTTTAATGACCTTTTGTTTTCTTCATGGATGATGTTCTTGATGTCATCTCACAATTCCTCTTGTTTTTGGTCACTGATGTTCAGTGCATCAAATCTATTCTTTAGATGGTCTCTAAATCAAGGAAGGATATAATCAAGGTCATATTTTGGCTCTTGTTGACTTATTTTAATTGTCTTCAACTTCAACTTGAACTTTCATATGACCAGTTGATGGTCTCTTCCACAGTCAAGTCTTGGCCTGGTTTTGGCTGAAGATATTGAACTTTTCCATCACCTCTTGCCACAGATGTAGTCAATCTGATTCCTGTGTACTCCATCTGGCGAAGTCCATGTGTATAGTTATCATTCGTGTTGTTGAAAAAAGGTATTTGCAATGAATAAGTCATTGGTCTTGCAAAATTCTATCATGCGATCTCCAATGTTATTTCTGTCACCAAGGCCACATTTTGCAACTACCGGTGATTCTTCTTTGTTTCCAACTTTTGCATTCTAATCACCAGTGATAAGCAACACATCTTGAATGCAGTTCAGTCAATTTCAGACTGCAGAAATTGGTAAAAATTTTCAACTTCTTCATCTTTTGCTTTGGTGGTTGGTGCATAAATTTGAATAAAATAGTCGTATCAACTGGTCTTCCTTGTAGGCATATGGATATTATCTTATCACTGACAACATTGTACTTCAGGATAGATCATGAAACATTTTTTGTGATGATGAATGCCATACCATTCCTCTTCAATCTGTCATTCCGGCATAGTAGATTATATAGTTGTCTGATTCAAAATGGCCATAACCAGTCCATTTCAGCTCACTAATGTCTCGAATATCAATCTTTATGTATTCCATTTCATTTTTGACAACGTCCAATTTTCCTACTTTCATACCTCATACATTCCATGTTCTGATTATTAATAGATATTTACAGCTGTTTCTTTTCATTTTGAGTCATGCCACATCAGCAAATGAAAGTCCCCAAAGCTTCACTCCATCCACAGCATTAAGCTTGGCTCTACTCTGAGGAGGCAGCTCTTCCCCAGTTGTATCCTGAGTGGCCTCTGACCTTGGGGGCTCATCTTCTGGCACTACTATATTGGACAATGTTCTAGGGCTATTTATAAAGTTTTCCAGTAATACATCAGACAGTCTTTCACTGCTATTCATAAGGTTTTTATAGGCTAATTCTTTGAGAAGTAGATGGCCTCTTCCTTCTTCTGAGTCTTTCTTATTCCAGAAGCACCACTGAAACCTGTCCATCATGGGTAAGCCTGCTGCCATGTGAAACACCAGTGGCATAGCCTCCAGACTCACAGCAACACACAAGCCACCACAGTACGACAAACCAACAGACATGTTTGTCTCCCTTAGCTATTCCAAACCGCTCTGCTCACTTCCTGGTCTCCCTTAACTGTTCCCACAGGCATAGAGGCTAGGATATACAATATCACAAAATGGAGGTCTATGGCTATTGTAAGTAGCTCTGATGGCATAGTGCCTAAGGCATTTGACTGCTAACCAGGAGGCTGGTGGTTCAAACTCACCAGCCACTCCTCATAAGGAAGGTTGGGCAATCTACTTCCATAGTGATACTGCCTTGGAAACCCAAGGAGGGGTTGCTATGGGTCAGATCCAACTCAACAACAGTGAGTTCAGTTTTGGGCTTTTTTGGCATGGCTATTGTAAGGAGCTCTGGTGGCATAGTGCCTAAGGCTTTTGACTGCTAACCAGAAGGTTGGTGGTTCCAACCTACCAGCCACTACATGGAAGGAAGACTGGACAATCTACTTCCATAAAGATTTACTGCCTCCAAAACCCAAAAGGGGTCACTATAAGTTGGAATCAACTCGATGGCAGTGACTTTGGTTTTTTGGTATGGCTATAATTGCCAGGTGATGTCAATGCCCACTCATAGTGACTCTAAGAGAAAGAAACACTGAGAATGAAACACTGTCCTGTCCTGAGCCATCCTCAGAATTCTTTCTGTGCTTGAGCCCATTGTTGCAGCCACTGTGTTGATCCATATCATTGAGGGCCTTCCCCATTCCCACAGACCCCCACTTTACCAAGCATGATATACTTCTCCAGGAACTGGTCCCTTCTGACCACATGACCAAAGTAGGTGAGTCAAAGTCTGTCCACTCTTGCTTCTAAGGAGCATTCTGGCTGCACTTCTTCCAGAACAGATGTGTTCATTCATCTGGCAGGCCATGGTATTTTCAGTATTCTTCACCAACACCACAATTCAAAGACATCAATTCTTCTTCAGTCTTCTTTATTCATTGTCCAGCTTTCACACACATATGAAGAGATTGAAAATACCATGGCTTCAGTTAGGTGCACCTTGGTCTTCAAAGTGACATCTTTGGTCTTCAACACTTTACAAAGGTCTTTTGCAGCAGATTTTCCCAGTGAAATATGATGTCTTATTTCTTGACTTCTGCTTCCATGGGAGCAAGGCTAGGCCCCAAGCCCCCTAGGACCAAGAAAGGGAGGGACCAGGAATGGCCTCGAGGACCACAGGAGTGGGAGGATATCCAGTTTAAAAGGGGCAGGAGGCAAGGCTAGGCCCCAAGCTCCCTAGAACCAGGAAAGAGAGGGACCAGGAATGGCCTCGGGGACCTCAAGAGCAGCAGGATATCCAGGTTAGAAGGGATGGGAGGCAAGGCTAGACCCCAAGACCCCTAGAGCCAGGAAAAGAGGGGACCAGGAGTGGCCAGGGACCACAGAGTGGTACGTTTCAGGTAGGAATTACATAAGAAGAGGGTTCAGAGCTTTCCAACAGCTAAGGGAGACAAACTTGCCTGTCAGTTTGTCATCCTGTGAGGCTTGTACTTTGCTGTGAGGCTTGAGGCTGTGTCACTCGTGTTTCATATGCCAGCATAGTTGCACATGGTACACAGGTTTCAATGCAGCTTACAGACTAAGACAGACTAGGAAGAAGGAGGAGGCCATCCACTTCTCAAAAACTGGCCAGGAAAAACCTTATGAATAACAAAGAAACACTGTCTGATAAATTACTGAGCAACTTTATGAATAACTTGGAAACATTGTCTGACACAGTGGAGGAAGACTAGCCCCTTGGATTGGAAGGCACTCAAAATAGGACTGGGAAAGAGCTGCCTCATTAGAGTAGAACCAACCTGAATTATATGGATAAAGTAACTCTTTCAGGACCTCCATGTGCTGATGTGGCATGACTCAAATTCAGGAGAAACATCTGCAAACATCCATTAACAATCAGAACATGGAATGTATGAAGTATGAATCTAGGAAAATTGGAAGTTGTCAAAAATGAAATGGAATGCATAAAGATTGATAT
>NW_006921676.1:1411102-1443210 GCF_000298275.1 Orycteropus afer afer | reverse complement strand
CCCTGGGGCTGACTGCTCCTCTGTCCAGGTTCCTGGCTTTTTATCCCCTTTCTCCTGCTCTTCTGGCCTGCTACTCTGGGCGGGCCTGATTTGCCTCTCCTCACCTAATCCCTTCAGCTGACTGCTCTTCTATCTGGTTTCCTGGCTTTTAATCCCCTTTCTCCTGCTCTTCCTGCTTGCTACTTCGCGCATCCCTGAGTTGTCTCTCCTCACCTGTAACCCTGGGGCTGACTGCTCTTCTGTCCAGGTTCTTGGCTTTATTAATGATATTGCTTGATAATTTCCACATTCTGTCGAATCACCTTTCTTTGGAGTGGGCACAAATATCGATCTATTCCACTTGGTTGGCCAGGTAGTGGTCTTCCCAATTTCTTGGCATAGACAAGTAAAAGCCTCCAGAGGTGTATGTTTGTAGAAACATCTAAATGGGTATCCCATCAATTCCTGGAGGATTGTTTGGCCTATATAGCTTCCCTTGCAGTTCCATATGAACTTTAGGATGGGCTTTTCCATTTCTGCAATGAAGGCTGTGGGGATTTTGATAAGGATATCATTGAATCTATAGATTGCTTTGGGTAATGTTAACATCCTAACAGTATTAAATTACTAATGCATGAACATGAGATGTCTTTCTATTTATTTAGGTCTTCTGTAATTTCTTTCAGCAGCAATTTTCAGTATACACATCTTGCACCTCCTTGTTTAAATTTATTACTAAGTATTTTTTGTTATTGTAAATGGAATTGTTTCCTTAATTTCATTTTCAGATTGTTTATTGCAAGTGAGGAGAAATACTGCGTTTTGGGTGTTGATCTTGTATCCTCCAACTTTGCTGAATTATTTATTAGCTCCAATAGTTATTTTATTGATTCTTTACAATTTTCTATATACAAGATTGTGCCATCTGCATATGTAGTTTTACTTCTTCCTTTCTAATTTAAATGGCTTTTATTTAGTTTTCTTGGCTAATTGCTCTGGCTAGGACTTCCAGTACAGTATTAAATAGATGAAGCAAAAGTGGATATGCCTGTCTTGCTCCTGATCTTAGGGGGGAAAGCTTTTAGTCTTTCATCATTTAGCAATAAACATGATGCTAAATGTGTGTTTTTCATAAATCAAGTTAAGGACATTTCTATTCCTAGTGTCAAGTGTTTGTTTTCTTTAATTTGTTTTACCTTGAAAGGGTATTAGATTTTGTCAAATGCTTTTTATGTATCAATTAAATGATCATGTGTGAAGGAGAATTTTTTTTCCTCCTTCATTCTATCTCTGTGATGTATTACATTGATTGATTTTCCACCCTTGCATTCCTGGGAAAATTCCCTCTTGGTCATGGTGCATAATCCTTTTAATATGCAGTTGAATTCAGTTTGCTAGTATCTTGTTGAGTATATTTGCATCTATATTCAAGGTGACATTGTTCTGTAGTTTAATCCATTTACATTTAAGTTAATTACTGATAAGGAAGGACTTTTGCTATTTGTTTTCTATATGTCATATTTTTATGTTCCTCCTCATTTCCTCCATACTGCCTTCTCATATGTTTAATTAATTTTCTGCAGTGTTCCATTTTAATTTCTTTCACATTTTTAATTTTCTTAGTGATTATTCTGGGAATTACAATTAATATCTTAGATTTATAACAATCTACTTTGGATTAACACCACTTTACTTCAATAGTATATAAAATCTGTTCCTATAGAAATCAATTATGTTGTTATTGTCACAACTTTGTCATTATACATTGTGTACCAATTAACATAGACTTATAATTACTGTTTTATGCATTAGTCTTTTAAATCATATAAGAAAAAAAGAAAGAGAGAGAGAGAGAGGAGTTACAAGTCAAAAACCGATAATATTGGCTTTTATGTCTACCTATGTAGTTACCTTTACCAGTGTTCTCTCTTTCTTTGTATGGCTTCCATTTACTTTCTAATATCCTTTCATTTCAGCCTGAAGGACTCCCTTTAGCATTTCATGTAGGGCAAAGCTACTAGTTTCAAACTTTATTGACTTTTTTTTATCTGTCCAATCTTAATTTCTCTTTCATTTTTAAAGGACAGTTTTGCTGTATATAGAATTCATGTTTGATTGCTTTTTGTTTTTTTCCCTTTCAGTACTTTAAATATCTCATTCCACAGTCTTGTAGGCTTCATGGCTTTTGTTGAGAAAATAAGCTGAAAATCTTACTGATGATCCCTTGCACATGATGAGTCCTTTCTCTCTTGCTGGTTTCAAAATTTTCTCTTTGTGTTTCAACAGTTTAATCATAATGTGTCTTGATGGGGCTCTCTGTTTATCCTACTTCAGTTTGTTGAACTTCTTTGATGCATAGATTCTATCTTTCATCGAATTTGTTAAGTTTTTAGCCATTATTTCTTGAAATACTTTTTCTGCCCTTCCTTTCTCGCTTCTCCTGCTCAGACTTCCATTATTCATATGTTGGTACTCTTGATGATGTCCTACAGGTCTCTTACATTCTGATTACTTTTCTTCATTCTTTTTTTCTTTCTGCTCCTTAGACTGGATAATTTCAATGAATTATCTTCAAGCTAAGGAGTTCTGGTAGTGTTGTTAAGGCATTCAGTTGCTAACCAAAAAGTCAGTGGTTCAAACCCACCAGTGGTTTTGTGAAAGATGAGGCAGTATGCTTCCATAAAGATTCACAGCCTTGAATACCCTATGGGGCAGTTCTACTCTGTTCTATTGGGTTGCTATGAGTCAGAATCTACTTCATGGCAGAGGATTTGGCTTTAAAAAAAAAAAAAAATCTTCAAGTTTGCTGATCCTTTTATTTGCCTGTTCAAATCTACTGTTGGAACCCTCTAGTGCATTTTTCATTTTAGTTATTGTTTCCTAAAGCTCCAAGATCTATAGTTTCTTTTTATATCTCTTTATTGATAGTCTACTTGCTGAGACATCACTCCCCTAATTTTCTTTAGTTCTCTGTCCTTGGTTTCCTTAGCTCTTTGAGCATATTTAAGACAGTTGATCTAAAGTCTTTGCCAAGTAAGTCCAATGTCTGGACTTCTTTGAGAACAGTTTCTGTTCACTTATTTTCTTCTTGTAATGGACCATACTTTGTTTATTTGCATGTCATCATTTTTGTTGAAAACTGAAAACTTTGAATATTATACTGTGATAAATATGGTAATTGATTCTTCCTCCTCCTTAGTGTTAGTTGTTGTTGCGTGCTGTTGGTTGTAGTTGCTTATTCAGTGACTTTTCTAAACTATTTTATAAAAACTATTTTTTGTTGTGTGTGGTTTCTAAATTCTGTTCCATCAGCTTGTGCTCAGCTACTAGTTTGGCAGAGATTTCCTTAAATGTCATGTTTTAAGTTGCCTTTTTTCTTGATTCAGTGTTCACTTAGTGGCTGTTTTTTTGTTTTTTGTTTTTTGTTTTTTTTTTACTAATTTGCAGAGTTCACAAAAGGTTGACTCTGTGTGTGTCAGAAAAAGTTGACTCTGTCCATTTTTAGGAACTCTGGTGGTGTAGTGCCTAAGGCATTTGACTGCTAACCGGAAGGCTGGCAGTTCAAACCCACCAGCCACTCCTCGGAAGGAAGATTGGGCAATCTACTTCTGTAGTGGTACTGCCTCGGAAACCCAAGGAGGGGTTGCTATGTGTTGGATCCAATGCGACGGCAGTGAGTTTGGTTTTTATTTATTTATTTTTTGTTTGGTCCATTTTTATTCTTTTTTTTTTCAGTTTATGGAAGAACAGGCATTTAGGGCTCTTTACTCAACCATTTCCACTGACATCACTCTGGAAATGATCTCTCATAATGCAGAGACTGAGTTTGTTTTGTAAACCATCTGCCTTCTTATCTACATAGAACTCAATATTAATTGATGTTAATATCTTAAGAAAAAATCTCTAAACTCATCTGTAATGCAAAGTTTAGTATATGCAAATGAAAAATAATATCTCAAAACTGCATTACATTAAAAATAAAATAGCCTGCATTACAACTTCTAGGAATGAAGGTAAAGATGCCTGTAGGTCTTTATGTAGTAAACACTTTAGGACTGGTGTAAGAAAAATTACCAAGATTCCTCCTTGATATTAGAAGAGTCTTTTTAGGAGCTCTGGTAGCGTAGTGCCTAAGGCATTTGACTGCTAACTAGAAGCCTGGAGGTTCAAACCCACCAGCCACTCCTCGGAAGGAAGATGGGGCAATCTACTTCCATAGTGATACTGCCTCAGAAAGAAATCTAAGGAGGAGTCACTATGAGTCGAATCTGACTTGATGGCAGTGAGTTTGAAATATAACAATTGCACAAGATGCAATTGAAGCATAACTTCCAGGGGGATTTTCTATGTGTTAAGCATTTCTTTAATTCAGTCAACAACTTATGTGGCCCCTCTTATTTATTGTCAAATAAAACTGGAAAAGGCACAATTACACAATTCTGTACACTTATGTAGACATTCTAGTAAAAGCAGTTCATTGGAAAGGGATGATTTCAACTTTACTCTTCAGATATGATAAAAAATCATAAATTACTCACATTCAAATTTGGCAGTGCCCAAAGGGGAGAAAACACAGAGGGCAAGAGAAAGGTTGAGTGCCCCTCTCCACACCCAACCCCACCACCAGAAAGTACAATCACAAAAAGGTTATTTGGGGTTTAGTTAGAACATTGGCCAATGGTTGCTGCAGCATCATTTTGATGAAGTGAAAAAGATAAATAAAAGACTAGAAAAAGTAACTCAAGTAGTCTTTATAGGGTTTCAGGCTCCAGTCATTACTTCCACTATTCTGTCTTCTTTTTAACAACAGATATTAGACTTGGCAACACCTTTAAGTCTCTGAGGACTGGAAAGCCCAACTGCTGTTCTTTAGACTTATTTAATCTAATTCATACTGTTTCAAACAATACTGACCCAGATTCCTCTCTTCAATAAGAATTGTCTATATTGTAGGAAGATCCTATTACTGTCTGAAAATCTTTGTTTTTTTTTGGGGGGGGGGTGTATCTGTTCAAGGTTATAAACCTCTGTTAAGGAGACACTGTTAGAGATGTGCAGATACTCAACTGAGCCAAACTAAATTGATTTATTCTCATTAAATCTTTCCTCATTCACCTAAGCTCCTAGACATGTAATTAGATTTGCAGCTTTATGTGGAACTTCCCCTAGCCAGGTATATTTTCCAGATAATTCATCTTCTAAGGGCAAGGCTCTCAGGAACATAGCTCAATGTCTGCAATGTTCCAGGTGTTGGCTGCTTCTTTGGGAAGGTATTTATTAATCAAGTAATTATATCAAGAAATTTCTACCTGTGGCTTCTTCTCTTCAATGTTTAACAATTTACAAATAAGTGCATTAAAAGTTAATATACAATCTTTTTTTTTTTTTTTTTTTCACTTAACACTATTTCGTTTAGTTTATCCAATGTGTCTGGACAACTATTAAGGAGCTCTGGTGGTGCTGTGGTTAAGGTATTGGGCTAATAACTAAAAGGCTGGTGGTTCAAACCCAGCAGTCACTTCATGGAAGAAAGATGGGGCAGTCTGCTTCCATTAAGGCTTGCAGCCTTGGAAACTCTGGGGATTGCTATGAGTCAGAATCAACTTGATGGAGTGGATTGGGTTTGGGTTTTGATAGACAGCTGTTATATTTATTAAGTTTTGCATAATATTTCTTCACATAAACCATCAAAATTTACTGCTCTGTTATCTTTAGATACATACCATATTTCTGGAATTTTTTTTTTGCTATTTCTGGAAAAATATTATATAAGAAAAAGTTGACTGATTATAGGGGAATCTAAAACTAAAGAAAAAATGTTCCCTATATTTTGAAATTTAAATATACAAATATTATAAGTCTTTGAATGTTACCAAAGTTAGACTAGAAAACAGTCCAGATTAGGGAAAAAGCAGACATGGATGTGCACCTCTTTGGAAAGGCATTCAACAAGCTCCTAGCAGTTCCCTGGGAAATACTAAATAAAAGTATATAGCCCAGAAAGGGGAGCTCTAATGGCATAGTGCTTAAGGCACTTGACTGCTAACTAGAAGGCTGGCGGTTCAAACTCACCAGCCACTCTTCTGAAGGGAGACTGGACAATCTACTTCTGTAGAGATACTACCTCAGAAACCTAAGGAGGGGTTGCCATGAGGCAGAGTCAACTCGACGGCAATGAGTTTGGTTTTAGTTTTAGCCCAGGAAAAGTAAGCCAGAAATGATGGAACAGGAGGCTTTCAATCTCACAGAAAAGTCCTTGAGAGGGAAAGTAGAAAAAGTAATTGACTTGCTATGGATATGGAAAAGAAAAAACCCAAGTGAGCTCAGAGTGAAACAATTGTGGTAATATCCAGTTCACAAATAAATAAATAAATAAATAGAATAGAATAGATATAAAAGAAATGGTGAAGGAAAAAAAGATTTACTAAGTAATTTTGTACATAGCACTGATTTGGACATCTAAATCATCATATAAAGAAGCTCTGTTCCATCTAAAATATTAAGTAAAATATTAGCAGCTTGATGTGGATAGTACTGTGGGTTGAGTTGTGTGAGCTTGGGCAAATCCTTGACCTCCCTGAGCTTCAGTTGATGCTATCTGTCAAAGTCTCAATAGGACTTAGATGCAACATTCAAATTAGTACAAGATAAGGAGGACTTAAGGAGCCCTAGTGGTGCAAGGGCTAAACACTCAGCTGCTAACTATAAGGGTGGTAGTTCAAACCTACCCACTCCTCCTCTGCAGGAGAAAGACCTGGTGACCTGCTCCTGTAAAGACTGTAGCCTAGAAACAGAGACTAACATTCATTAGTGGTTACTAGGGATGGTTCAAGGAGGAGGGCTCACTCTCTCAATAGTAATCCACTGCTGTCCAGTCAATTCTGATTCATGTTGCTGCTGTTGTTATTAGGTCCTGTTGAGTCATCTCCAACTCATGGTGACCCTCTGTACAACAGAACAAAACGCTGCCTCATCATGTGTCAGCCCCACAATCCTTGCTATACCTGAGCCTATCATTGCAACCACTGTACCAATCCATCCTGTTGAGGGCCTTCACCTTTTTTGTTCACTTTTCCAAGCATGATATCTTTCTCCAGGGAGTGGTCCCTTCTGATAACATGACCGAAGTAGATGAGATGAAGTCTGCCCATTCTCACTTCCAAGGAGCCTCCTGGCTGCACTTTTTCCAGGACAGATTGGTTAGTTCTTTTAGCAGTCTATGGTAGTTTCAGTACTCTTCACCAACACCGCAAATCAAAAGCATTGACTCTTCTTCAGTCTTCCTTATTCGTTGTCCAGCTCTCACATGCATATGAGGCCACTGAAAATACCATGGCTTGGGTTATGTGCTAGACAGAGTAGAACTGCCCCTATACTGTTTCCAAGACTATAAATCTTTATGGAAACAAATTGCCACATTTATCTCCCACAGAGTGATTGGTTTGTATTGCCAACATTCCAGTTAGCAGCTGAGCACTTAAATACTGTGCCATAAGGCCTTTCCTTATTGATAGTAGACAGCTTTTTTTTTTTCTTTTCATTTTTGAGGGACAGGGATGGGTAAGGTAGCACTGAATGTAGGCGAAGAGTACACAGCTTGACAGAGGCCAATGATGTCACTAAGAAGTATACACGAGAAAAGGGCTTTTTTTTCCTTCTTTTGTAAAATTGTGATTTGGGTGCAAATTTACAAAGCAGATTTGTTTTACTGTCAACAGTTCATACACATTTTGTTTCACTGCCCTAATTATAATCCGAACAATAAACAACTCTCCTCCCATCTCCTCCCCTTCCCTGTGTCCTTCTTATCTATGCACTCCTGCCCACTATGCAAATGCTACCCTGGATTGATCTTAGAGGTGCCTCTCCCTGGGGTAGGTGTTCTGCTCATAAGGAAAAGGGCGTTTTTGATAAATGGTATGACATACGTGGTCTTGCAACACCACCAGCAACCAAAAAATAAGTGTGTGGTTATGTGTGTGTGTGTATATATATATATATGTATACACACACACACATGTGCATATACGAGTATGGGTTATGTATGTGGCTATACACATACATGTATGCACACATGGATGTAGCTATATGTGTGTGTATATATATATATATATGTATATATATATATATACACACACACATATAAATGTACATGTACATTCATATATACATAATCAACCACATAGGGGACACAATCACATTTACTTCTTAGATATAACCAAACCATTTTGTGACTGGTTTTCTGGGTTTGAAGCCTTAGAATCATACTCTCATAGGTCAACTTGGTCAATTGGTATGATATAGTTCATAAAGTTTATGTTCTACATCCTATCTTGGTGAGTAGTGTCTGGAGTCTTAAAAGCTTGCAAGCAGCCATCTATGACCACAATTATTGGTCTCTTCTCATCCAGAGCAAAAGAGAAAGAAGGAAACTAAAGACTTAGAGAAGAAACTGGTCTATGACTAACAGTCTTCATGGACCACAGTCTCATCTATCCTGAGAGCAGAAGAACTAAGTGGTGCCCAGCTACCACTACTGATCATTCTGATCAGGGCTACAATTGACGAACTTTGACAAAATGGAAGAAAAATGTGGAACAGAACTCGAATTCTTAAAACACCCAGACTTACTGGACTGGTTGAGACTAAAGGAATCCTTGAGACTATCACCCTAAGAAACTCCTTAAACCTTGAATCTAAACTATTCCCTGAAGTCACCTTTTAGCTATATATCAGATTGGCTATAAAGAATAGTGCCCATGAGTACTGTGCACCTTTTAAAAATCATCTATATGAGACCAAATAGTCAACAATTACTCTAAGCAAAGATGAAAGGGTAAGGGGACAGGGAAACCAGAATACTGGAAATGAAACAACCAGTACAGAATTAATGGAATGTTGACACATTGTGAAAAATGTAACCAGTGTCAATAATTTGTGTAGCAATTGTTAAATGGGAACCTATTTTGCTATGTAAAGGACCACCAAAAACACAATAAAATATTATTTTTATTAAAAAATCACTATCTAGAAAACCTTATGGGGCAGTTCTACTCTGCCGCATGTGGTTGCTGTGAGTCAAAATTGACTCAAAGGCACCCAACAAGAATTTAAGTAAAGGGTTAGTTGCCAATATGTGGCCAAGGTGTGGAAACATAGGTGCGGTTCCCAAGGGCTTGGATGAGCCAAGCTGTTCCTAGCTCTGGACCCAAAGAAGCAAGACCAGGGAGCAATTTCCAGAACCATGGGGGAGAGTTGTGAATATCAGGCAAATTTAAGAGGCCAATGACTTTTGTCTGAGGGATGCAACCAGCTGAGATGACCTCACTGGGAGGAATCTAGAGGAATACCCTGATCTCATTCCCCCCTCTCTCTGACCTCCTGCCACGGCTCTCCATTGGTTGAACTCAGAGGTCCCACGGCCCTGCTTACACAGTCCATTCAAGTTTGCCTTAGAGACAAAGAGGAGGGTGGGTGGGGAAGGGAAAGGGGTAGAGTTGGAGGGCAAAGGGAGGGAGACCAAAATCAAATGTAGGAGAGGACATGTAGTTAAACTTTTACATGCATATCTTGATGCTGCTAAACATTAACTATTTATTTATCTCCTCCAGTCCTAGGCATAGGTCAATGGACACTGAATTTACTTCCAAGATTGAGGTTGAAAAGGCCTGGCATTGTTTTTTCTGTCTTTGATAGTGCCTCAGGAGCTCTGGTGGCATTGTGCCTAAGGCATTTGACTGCTAACCAGAAGGCTGGAGGTTCAAACCCACCAGCTACTCCTTGGAAGGAAGGTTGGGCAATCTACTTCCGTAGTGATACCGCCTCGGAAACTGGAGGAGTTGCTATGAGTCAGATCCGACTTCATGGCAGTGGTTGCATTTTTTTGATAATGCCTCAAGTACAGTGACATAACTAAAGGGGTTATTTTTCCTAGGAAAGCCTGGTGGGGGCAGTCTAGTAGCTTTCCAGGAAAGTCTGGGAAGCAGAGTATTTTAACTGGGCATACTGCTGCTCTGAGCAAATTTAGAATTTTGTTAGGGAGGTAAAAGCATAGGATGAGAATGGGAAACTGGCTCAGTGGTAGGAGATCCAGGTTTAGTTCCTGGCCAATGCATCTCATGCATAGTCACCATTCATCTGTCAATGATGGCTTGAATGTTGTTAAGATGCTGAACAAGTCTCAGTAGAGCTTCCAGACTGCAGAGATCAGAATCTCTGTAGACTAAAACAAAACATGGAAACTGAGGACATTTCTGCCAAATCTGTAGAACATGGGTGAAACCTGTCTCATAGGGCAAATATTTAAGATATTAAGCAACCTAAACTTTAGAGATAGTAACTAGCTTGTTTCTTTAAGTGTATGAGTAATTAACACTCTTAGAATAGCCCTACGTTCTAGACAAGTTGGTGTCTGCAAGCACTGATCCCTCAGACCTTCATTGTTGGTCTTCTTAGCAAAATAAAATTGTGAGAAAGAATTTCAAAAGACATTTTGATGACTATTCAAAAGACTCATTGAAACCACCTGGACTGTCTTTGTTCCTTGGACTATAAAAACCTCATATTGCCTCTTCACAGGTGCAACACCCAGTCTCATTCTATGTGTTGTCCAATTCACAAATAGCATGATTGATTAAAAAATCTCCAGCATCACTTTACTTTAACTCTTAGAAATTATTCAGCAACACTAAGACACCACTTGTCTGTCAGTTTGTCGTACTGTGGTGGCTTGTATGTTGCTGTGAGGCTGGAGGCTATACCATAGGTATTTTGAATACCATAAGGGTCACCCAGAATGGACAGGTTTCAGCAGACCTTCCAGACTAAGTGTTTCAGTTACCTACTGCCACTCTGACAAGAATATACCACAAATGGGATGGCCTTAACAAACAAGAGTTTATTTTCTTACAGTTTGGGAGGCTAGAAGTCCAAGTTCAAAGTGCCAGGCTCTAGGGGCTGTGTGAAAGCCCCTCAACCTTGGGCTTCAGCTCTGCCTCTTGCTCCTGGCCCTCTGAAGTTAGAGGCATCTCTTCACTCAGGCAGCTACTGACTTCTGAGGCTAACAAGTCCAAGGTCAACAAACAAAATAGCACACTCCTGATGCTACCAAGCAACATGGTAGGTCATTGATTCAAGTCCATTGAAAGTCCCAAGATTGGCAGAGCATGGCAGGCTGCTGAACAATGACTCAGCTACATGCAGGCTTTAATCATACCATAAGCTAGAAACCATTTCCAAAGCTGTTTCTAATATACAGAAAGCAGGCCACATACCCAAAGTAGCTACTCAGCTGCTCCAATAGATTCTACCATGGAGTTAAACACTAATCTCACCCCAGGGAATAACTACATTCAGCTGCCCAGCCACTCAACCAGGCCCAGCCAAGTCGACACACAAGCTTAATCACCCCACTAAGACAGACTCGAAAGAAGGAAGGGGTCACCTACTTCTGAAATAATTGACCAGTGAAAACCTTATGAATAGTAGTAAAACACTCTCCGATATATTACTGGAAAACTTTATGAATAGCCCTGAAATATTGTCCAATATAGTGCCAGAAGATGAGCCCTTCCAGTTGGAAGGCACTCAAAATACAACTGGGAAAGAGCTGCCTCCCCAGAATAGAGTAGAGCTGACCTTAATGATGTGGATGGAGTAAAGCTTTCAGGGCCTCCATTTGCTGATGTGACATGACTCAAAATGAGAAGAAACAGCAACAAATATCCATTAATAATTGGAACATGGAATGTAGGAAGTATGAATCTAGGAAAATTAGAAGTTGTTAAAATGAGGGATGTGTTCTGCTTCATGTATATAAGGAGAACCCTTGGGGAATGGTCTCTAGCTTATGGCATGATTGAACCCTGCATGTAGCCATGTCATTGTTCTGCAGCCTGCCATGTTCTGACAACCTTGGGACTTTCAATGGACTTGAATTAATGGCCTGCTGTGTGGTTTTGTAACATGGGGACTGGCTTTTTTACTTGTCAATCTTGGGCTTGTCAGTTTCAGCAGCCAGAAGCTATCTGAATGAAGAAAAGCCTTTAGCTCCAGTGGGCCAGGAATAGAAGGCAGAGCTGAAGATCAAGATTGGGGTTTTCACCCACCCCCTAGAGCCTGGCACATTGAACTCAGACTTAAAGCCTCCAAACTGTAAGAGAATAAACTGCTTGTTTAAGCCATCCCATTTGTGGTATATCCTTGTCAGAGCAGCAGTAGGTAACTAGAACAACCTACAAAGGACAACCAATAAGAACAAGCTCTGATTTATCAGCAGAAACCATGCACATGACAGGGCAATGGGATGGTATATATAAAACCCTAAAAGAGAAAAATTTCCAACCAAGAATTATATTCCCAGCAAAATTGTCCCTCAAGGGCAGGGAAGATGGCGTCTTACTTGTAGCCCACACATTAGTTCCCTCTAGCATCTTAATGCCTGAAAAACTAGGTGCAGCAGTTTGAAGCAGGGATTCTGCCACTCTGAACAGCTCATTAAGTCAGAAAAGGCCAGACATAGGGGAGTAGGAGAAGAAAAGAGGGAGAGGCAGGGTAAACAGCCAGGAATAACAAAAATAAATGAACCTATCCTGTGGAGCACCAACCAGCTGGTGAGATGGGGCATCAGGGAGCTCCCTGGGGCAGTGGAGAGAATGCACCAGAAGACCTGTAGCTGCTCCATGGATCTACTTTCAGCACCTGCTTTTATCAGTGACTTTGGGACCACTGCTAAGTGGGAGAGTGGCATTTCTGAGAAATGGAGCAAAGACCCCTCTGGCTCTGGGTGTCACTGAATTGAGAGCAGAGAGGGAAGCACATCACAGGTGGCAGGCCCTGGGATGAACTCATGGAATGGGTCAGGGCAGCTATTACAGTACAGCTTTTTGGCATGGAGGGACCTAGACTACAGGGTTTTTGTTGCTGTCTAAACCTGGCAGAAAGTGGCCGCCCCCTAACTACTGGGGTCTTTGCCAAACTTGATCTGTAGGCCTGTGACAGTATAATGTCATCATTAGCAGCCTACTCAAAGCTCTGGAAATGGCTACTGGAGCCTTGGAACTATTTTTCTCATTTTGTTCTCCTTTCCCCATATCTCCCCTGCCTCATCCAATAGAAAAACCACATTAAGCCACCATTACACCTGCCAGCTTGAATCCTAAACCCCCCTCATGACAAACAGAGACCTGAATCCACATTTCACACAGTGATTCCATCATCACAAAGAAAAATGCAGAGCAACCCAGCACACCTGAATAACCAATAAAATAAAATACACCAGCTCCACTTTGCAAAAATATTAAATCATAAAATCAAGACAAAACAAATCAATACATAACTAAAAGTTAAAGACAATTTCAAAATGTCTAGGAAACAACAGGCAACCTCAAATCAAACAAAACAAACAACAACAACAACCGCAAACAGGAAAGGACAATAGAAATAAAATCCCAAACAACAACAACAAACAGGATAAAACAATAGAAATAAAATCCCAAACAAAAATCTCATTAAACATGGAGGAAGAGGAGGCAATAGAATTATCTGAGAAGGAATCTAGAAGATGTGTTTATAGAACTCTACAAGAGCTTAAGGAAAGCCCAAACAGAACCAAGGAGAACACAGACAGTACCCTGAAAGAACTCAGAAAAACCATTCAATAACAAAATAATAAGATTAATACACAAACAGAACTCATACAAAAACAGCAGTTAGAAATCCAGAATATGAATACCAAAATTACAGTATTACACAACACAGTGGAAGCACAAAAGAATAAGCTAGAACTGGCTGAAGAACACATTTCTGAACTAGAAAACAAATTCCTGGCACCAGCCTGTATGAAGAAAAATCAGAACAAAGATTTAAGAGAAATGAAGAGAAGCTAAGAGTTATATGGGATGACATGAAAAGAAACAACATATGCCTCATTGGAATTCTAGAACAAGAGGTGAAAAAAAAAAAAAAAACACTGAGAAAATTGTGGAAGACTTACTAACAGAAAATTTTCCCCGTATCATGAAAGAAGAAAAGATATTTGTCCAAGAAGCTCAAAGAACCCCATACAACAACCCCATACATAGATCTCAAGAGAAAAATACCAAGGCATATCATAATCAAACTCTCCAAAACCAAAGACAAAGAAAGAATCTTGCAAGCAGCTCACGAAAAAAGAAATATCACTTATAATAATCAAACAGTTATGCTGAGTTCTGATTATTCAGCAGAAACCATGCAGGCAAAAAGGCAATGGGATGGCATATATAAAACACTGAAGAAAAAGAACTTCCAACCTAGAATCCTATATTCAACCAAACTGTCCATCAAATAGGAGGGTGAAATTAAGACATTCTCAGACAAACAGAAATTACAGGATTTTCTGAAAACCAGACCAACTCTACAAGAAATGCTTAAGGAAGTCCTTCCAATAGAGAACCCACAACAGAGAACAACAAAATCAGGACACACAACATCAACACTAAAAGCAAATCAGAAATAGATGCTCAAAATAAGACCATAAAATATTGTACACTAAAAAACAAGGAATTCAATCTGTACAGTAGCACCTAACCAAATAGAGGGAATAAAAGTTCTAGGTATAAGACTTCCCAATGGAGAGGACAACAGAACAATGTCCTCATAGAATAGACTGTTCCAAAAATATAGAGACAAGAATTCACTCTGAGGTAACCACAGAGAAAATTAACAATTCCCCTAAGAAAACCCAGAAAGAAGGAAAACATATGGGTTTAGTAAGCACAAAACCAACAATAAAGAAGAAAAGAGAGGAAACATTTGACAACAAAATCAACTCAGCACAGAAAAGTATATGGACCAAGGACACTCCAACAACATGACCAAAAAAAAAACACAATAGAATGACAGCAATCAATTCATACCTATCACTAATTACACTCAATGTAAATGGACTAAATGCACCAGTCAAGAGAAAGAAAGTGGTAGTCTGGATAAGAAAAGAAGACTCATCAATATGCTGCCTAAAAGATGCCCACCTTGGACACAAAAATAAAATAAATTAAGAGTTAAGGGATGGAAAAAAATATATCAAGCCAACAGTAACCATAAAAAGAGTAGGAGTGAAATATTAACTTCTGATAAAATAGACTTTAAGGTGAAAAACTGCATAAGAGACAAAGAAGGTCACTATATGATGCTGAAAGGGTCAATTGACAAAGAAGGCATTACTATAATAAATATCTATGCATCCAATGAAAGTGCTCCAAATACATGAAGCAAATTTTAATTGAATTGAAAGGCAAAATAGACAACTCTACAATAGTAGAAGGAGACTTTTAACAGTTTCAAGGAGGGATAGATCAACTAGGAAAAAAAAAAAAAAACTCAACAAAGATACAGAAGAACTCAACAACACAATCAACCAAATCAACCTCATAGACATATATAGAGCACTCCATCCAACAAAAGTACAATTAACATTCTTCTCCAGTGCACATGGATCATTCTTCAGAATAGATAATATGTTAGGACATAAAACAAGCCTCGATAAATTCAAAAACACTGAAATACTACAAAGCATCTTCTCAGACCACAATACTATAAAGTTAGAAATTAATAATAGGAAGATTAAGGAAAAAACATCAAATATGTGGAAGTTGCACTATACACTGCTCTATACACTGAACTATACACTATATAACCATTGGGTAATAGAAGAAATAAAAAGTGAAATTAAAAAATTCCTAGAAACAAATGAGAATGAAGATACATCTTACCAAAACCTATAAGACACACAAAAGCAGTACTCGGAGGCCAGTTTATAGCAAGAAAAACATACATCAAAAAGAGGAAGGAAACAAAATCAACACTTAACTCAACAACTCCAACAATTAGAAAAAGAACAACAAAAGAATCCTACAGAATATAGAAGTAAGGAAATAATAAAGATCAGAGTAGAAAGAAATGAAACAGGAAACAAACAAACAAAAAAACAATAGAAAAAGCAAGAAAACAAGCTGGTTCTTCAAAAAGATTAACAAAATTGACAAACCATTGGCAAATCTAACAAAAGAAAAGAGAAGATGCAAATTGCAAGAATAATAAATGACAAGGGTGTCATCACAACAGAACCAACTGCAATAAAAAAGATACTGACAGAATATTATTAAGAACTGTACTCCAAGAGATTTGAGAACCTAGAAGAGATGGACAAGTTTCAGGAATCACAAGACCTACCTAAAATATCCCACTCAGAAATAAAATACTTGAACAGAACCAAAACAAAGGCAGAAATTGAACAGGTCATTAAAAAAAACTCCCCACAAGGAAAAGTCCTGGGCCTGATGGCTTCACTGGAGAATTTTACCAAATATTCAGGGAAGAGTGGACACCTACACTACTCAGTTTCTATGTTTCCAGAACATAGAAAAAGATGGACTACTTCCAAACTCATTTATGAAGCAAGCATAACACTAATACCTAAACCAGGGAAAGACACCACTAAAAAGGAAAACTAGAGACCAATATCCCTCATGAACATACATGCAAAAATCTTTAACAAAATCCTAGCCAACAGAATACAACAACATATCAAAAAAATATTACATCCTGACCAAGTGGGATTCATACTTAGTATGCAAGGATGGTTCAACATCAGAAAAACAATCAATGTGAAGTCACCACATAAACAAAGCAAAAGAATCATATGATCATATCAACTGATGCAGAAAAGGCATTTGATAAAATACAACACCCATTCCTGTTCAGAACTCTCAGCAAAATAGGGATATAAGGGATATTCCTCAACATAATAAAGGGTATATATGCAATGCCAATGGCCAACATTATTATTAATGGAGAAAGACTCAAAGCATTCCCCTTACGAACAAGAACCAGACAGGGATGTCCTCTATCACCACTCCTATTTAACATTGTATTGGAAGTCCTAGCCAGGGCAATTAGGCAAGAAAGAGGAATAAAAGGCATACAATTGGCAAAGAGGAAGTAAAGCTACTTCTGTTTGCAGATGATATGATCCTATACATAGAAAACCCAAGAGACTCAGCAAAAAAAAAAAAAAAAAAACTACTAGAACTGATAGAGAGGTTCAGCAAAGTGGCAGGATGCAAGGTCAACATACAAAAATCAGCTGGATTCCTCTACACCAACAAAGAGATCTCTGAAAAATAAATAAGGGAAACAACACCATTTACAATAGTTACTAAAAAGATCAAATATCTAGGAATAAATCTTACCAGAGACACAAAAGACCTATACAAAGAAAACTGTAAAACACTACTACAGGAGACAACAAGGGATCTACATAAATGAAAGAACCTGCCTTGTTCATGGATAGGTAGACTGAATATTGTGAAGATGTCAATCCTGCCTAAAGCAATCTACACATCTAATGCAATCCTGATCCAGATACCAACAAAAATTTTTAGGGACATGGAAAAACCAATTACTAACTTCATATGGAAAGGAGAGAGACCTCGGATAAGCAGAGCTCTACTGAAGAACAAAGTGGGAGGTCTCACACTCTCGATCTCAAAACCTACTATACAGCCACAGTAATCAAAACAACATGGTATTGGTACAATGACAGACAGACCAATGGAACAGACTTGAAAGTCCAGAAATAGACCCATCCATCTATGGACACCTGACATTTGACAATGGTCCCAAACCCATTAAATGGAGAAGAGATAGCCTCTTTAACAAATGGTGCTGGAAAAACTGGATATCCATTTGCAGAAAAATGAAACAAGACCCATACCTCACCCCATACCAAAAACAAACTCAAGTTGGATCAAAGACTTAAATGTAAAACCCAAAACTATAAAATTCATCAAAGATAAAATAGGGGTGACTATAAGAGCCCTAATTTATGGCCTAAATAGACTATCAAAGATAACCCAGAAAGCACAGGAGGTAGAAGAGAAGCTAGGAACTTTTAAAAATTAAATTTTTATGTGCATTGAAAGACTTCGTCAAATGGATAAAAAGAGAACCTACAGATTGGGAGAAAATATTTGCCTATGACATATCTGACAAAGGACTTATCTCCAAAACCTATAGAAAACTTTAACACCTAAACACCAAAAAGACAAACAACCCAATTCAAAAACGGGCAAGAGACATAAAGAGACACTTCACTAAAGATGATATGCTCGCAGCCAACAAACACATGAGGAATTGCTAGCAATCTTTAGTCATTACAACAACAACCATTGCTGTGGAGTCGTATCGGACTCATAGCAACCCCTCCTTGGGTTTCCAAGGTGGTATCACTACGGAAGTAGATTGCCCAACCTTCCTTCTGGAGGGTTTGAACCAACAGCCTTCTGGTTAGCGGTCAAATGCCTTAGGCACCATGCCACCAGAGCTCCCTCTTTAGTCATTATAGAGATGCAAATCAAAATAATGATGAGACATCATCTCACTCCAGCAATAATAGCAAAGTTCAACAGGGCAGAAAATAACCAATGCTGGCAAGGTTGTAGAGAGATTGGAATGGAATCTGCTAGTGGAATTGTAAAAGGATACAACATTCTGGTAAATGGTATGGTATTTCCTTAAAAAACTGAAAATAGAAATACCATTTGAACCAGCAATTCCATTACTAGGAATATATCCTAAAGAGGTGAGAGGAAGGACATGAACAGACATATGCACACCTATGTTTATCACAGCACAATTCACTACAGCAAAGAGATGGAAACAATCTAAATGCCCATCAACAGATGAATGGATAACCAAATTACGGTGCGTCACACAATGGAATACTATACTACATTAAAGAACAATGAAGGATATTTGAATCATCTCACAATGTAGATGAGCCTGGAGGACATTATGCTGAGTGAAAAAAGTCAATCACAAAAGGACAAATACTGTATGAGCCCATTACTGTAAAAAGACAAGGAAGGGTTTGCTTAAGGAAAGGAACTCACTTTGTAGGTTACCAGGGAGGGGAGGGAAGGGGAGGTAATAATTTCAGGCTAGTTGGGAGCAACATGCTGAGATGGATAAGGGGAGGGATGGTATGGAAAGAGTTTGTGACCAGCATGATAACATTGGGGAAAGAGAGGACCCTGAATTGTGCACATAAGGTATAGATGACAGAGGCTAACACCAGTATATTCACAATACCGCATTACCATTAACACCAAACACCAGGCTACAGATAAACACATAAACATCTGAGAAGATCAGATGGGGGCCAGTGAACAGGATTATACTCTAGACCAAGGATAGATTCAGTGGAGGCTAATCTTGCACAGATACCAGTGATACAAAATGCCCACAACCCTTACAGAAACAACAGGACAGATACAGAGCAATCCCTCACAGACAGCCAGACACTGTGAGAGAGAGAGCCAATGGATCTACCAACTCGGGATCATAGTATTGGGGAACACCAGACTCAAATACCAAAAACCCAACTCACTGCCATCAAGTCGTATCCAACTCACAGCGACCCCTCCGTGGGTTTCCGAGGTGGTATCACTACAGAAGTAGATCGTCCAACCTTCCTTCTGAGGAGTGGCTGGTGGGTTTGAATTGTCAGCCTTCCAGTTAGCAGTCAAATGACTTAGGGACTCAATTGGCACAAAAAAATACATAAAAATCTTGTTCCACAACCTACATTGGTGAGTAGTGACTGGGTTCTCAAAAGCTTTTGAGTGGCCATCTAAGATGCAGCTAATGGTCTCCTATCACTGGAATCGAAGAAGAGTGCAAAAAACCAAGGGCATTTGGGAACAATCAGCCCTAGGACATGATGGACCTGAAGACCAGAAGAACTAGATGGTGCCTAGCTACCAATGCCAACCACTCAGGAAGGGATCAAAACTGGAGATCCTGTATAGAGTGGGAGGAAAAACGTGGAACAAAATCCAAAAACAAAATAATGATCAGAATTACTGGTCAGATGGAGTCTGGTGGGACTCCCAATACTATGGCCCTGGGATATACTTTGAGCCTGGAATAAAACTCACTCCCAGGGACTGGCTCTCAGCACAATAGTAAGACATACACAGAGACTACTCCACCCAGGATGATGCATCTGCACACTCAATGGAGATGCATCTCTTGGAGCAATCAACCACAGGGCACCAGAGGGGCAACATTCACACAGAGGAAAAGCAGGACACACAGGATTACATAATTATGAGGGGCCTGGGGGAAGGTGGTTACTGGGAAGGGAGGGGAGGAGAGTGGTTTAGGGTTGGGGATAGTAACTGGGGAGTGAAACCAAATGTACATGAAATGTTGAATGCAAAACAACTCTGCTCTGTAAATTTGCACCTAAAGCACAATTAAAAAAAAAAAAAAACACAAAAAAACAGAGAGAGAGAGAATTGTCCCTCAAATATGATGGTGAAATTAGGAAATTTCCAGATAAGCAGAAATTAAGGGAATTTGTTAAAACTAGGCCAATCTTACAAGAGATATTAAAGGGAGTCCTTTGGACGGAGAACCGATAATAGCAAACAACAACCAACCATTAATACACAAGATGACATAACCCAGAAACCAACACAGATATGGAAGTATCCAAAGTAAAATAAGGTTACAAGATTGTAAACAGGGAACAAGAAACATCAATTGACAAATGAGGACAACTACAAACCCAAAAGAGGGAAAAAATAGTGTAGTTACAGAACTTCTATATGGTGAGGAAGTCAAGAGAGTTGTAAGACAGAACTGACGGTTTTAAACTCAGGAAGAAAATTATAAATCACAGGTAACCTCAAAGAAAAATGATAAAACTTCACATCACAATAAAAAAGAGAACAAGCACAAATATTTAGCAAATACTAAAACAATAGCAACAAAGGAAATGATAACATGATTCATAAACATAATGAGCTCAGCACAGAAAACTGTATGGAAAAAGAAATCAGGAACAGCATAAAAATACACATAACAAAATGGCAGCAACCAATTCACACTTGTCAATAATTACACTGAATGTCAATGGATTAAATTCACCACTCAAGAGACAACCTTACAGACTGGATAAGAAAACATAACCCATCAATATGTTGTCTACAAGAGACATACCTTAGAGACAAGGATAGAAATAGACTAAAAATCAAAGGTTGGAAAAAGATATATCAAGGAAATGGCAACCAAAAGAGAGGAGGAGTGGCGATATTAATTTCTGAAAAAATTTGACTTTAAGATAAAAACCATAAGAGACAAGGAAGGACATTATATCATGATTAAAGGATCAATTGAACAAGAAGATATAACCATAATAAATATCTGTGGACCCAATAAAAGACCCCACAATACATAAATCAGACTTTAACAGAATTGAAAAGGCAAATAGATGACTCCGCAGTCATAGTAGGAGACTTTAATACACCACTTTCAATGAAAGATAAACTAACTGGAAAGAAACTAAAAAATGAAGTGGAGCACATAAAGATTAATATCCTAGGCATCAGTGAGCTGAAATGGACTGGTTTGGCCCATTTTGAATCAGACAACTATGTGATCTACTATGCCAGGAATGACATATTCAATTTGTCATTCCCAACACAGTAGATCATATGGTTGTCTGATTCAAAATGGCCAACACCAGTCCATTTCAGCTCACTAATGCCTTGGATATCAATTTTTATGTGTTCCATTTCATTTTTGACAACTTCCAATTTTCCTATATTCATATTTCATACATTCCATGTTCCAATTATTAATGGATGTTTGCAGCTGTTTCTCCTCAATTTGAGTCCTGCTACATCAGCAAATGGAGGTCTCAAAAGCTTTACTTCGTCCTTATCCGTAAGGGTGGTTCTACTCTGATGAGGCACCTCTTTTCCCTGTCGTATTTTGAGAGCCTTCTGACCTAAGGGGCTCATTCTCCTGCACTGTATCAGACAATGTTTCCGGGCTATTTATAAAGTTGCACAGTAATATATCAAATGGTGTTTCTCTGCTGTTCATAAGGTTTTCCCTGGCCAGTTATTTGAGAAGTGGATGGCCTCTTCCTTCTTCCTAGTCTGTCTCAGTCTGTAAGCTGCATTGAAACCTGTGCACCATGTGTAACCCCACTGATGTTGGAAACACTAGTGGCACAGCCTCAAGCCTCACAGCAACATGCAAGCCACCACAGTATGACAAACTGACAGACAAGTTTGTCTCCCTTAGCTGTTCTTAACCTCTCTGCCCTCCCCTTACCTGGATTCTTATCACTGCTAGCTCTGTTGTCCCCTGGCTTCTCCTTCCTCTACTTTCCAGCCTCTTGGGGGTGGGGGTTGGGCCCCTCCCCTTACCTGGATCTCTGCTGCTGCTTACTCTGTCATCCTTCTGGCTTCTTTTTCTCCCACTTTCCTGCCTCTTGGGTGTGGGGACTGGTTTCATATAGATGATTTTTTAAAGGAGTGCAGTGTTCATGGGTGACATTCTTTATTAATCAATCTTTTAAGCTGACCTCTGGGGATAGTTTTGGTTCAAGTTTTAAAAATAGTCTCAGGGAGTCCTCTAACCTCAACTGGTCCAGTAAGTCTGAACTGTTTTAAGAATTTGAGTTCTGTCCTAAATTTTTCTCCCATTCTGTCACTCTCCATCTATTATGGCCCTGATCAGAACAGTAGCTCGGAACCATCAAGTTCTGGTCTCAGGATAGATGAGGCCATGGTTCACGTAGACTATTAGTCCAGGAGACTAGTTTCTTCTCTGAGTCTTTAGTTTCCTTCTTTCTCTTTTGCTCTGGATGAGAAGAGATTGGTAGTTGTGTCTTAGATGGCTGCTCATAAGCTTTTAAGACCCCAGAGACCACTCACCCAACTAAAAAAAAACCCAAATCATTGCCAACTAATTGATTCTGACTCATAGTGACCCCCTTTGGGTTTCCAAGGTGCTAAATCTTTATAGAAGTAGATTGCCTGGTCTTCCTTCCATGGAGTGGCTGGTGGGTTTGAGCCACCAACCTTCTGGTTAGCAGCCAAATGCCTTAGGCACTACACCACCAGAGCTCCTTTCCCAACTAGGATGTAGGAAATAAACTTTATAAGCTGTATTATGTCAATTAACCAAGCTATCTCACAAGACTATGGTCCTAAGTCTTCAAACCCAGAAAAGCAACCACACAAGATGTTTCATTATGTATCTGAAACTGTGCCCCCATGTGCTTTATTATATACATGAAGATATATGAATGCACACATGTATACACATTTGTATATGCACATATGTGCATATACATATACATACCTATACACATATATGTGTATGTACATACATATATAACCACACATATTTTTTTTGGTTGTTGTTTCTACTGTTGCAAAATTATGTATGTCATAGCATTGACAAAAATGTTCTTTTTTCTTGTGTACTTCTTAGTGAACATCATTTACCTTGATCAAGCTGTGAGTACTTCACCCACATTCAGTGTTACCATTCTCATCACCAAGAATATCAGGTGTCTACTATCTAGAAGTCTCTTTGAAAACTAAGGTGTGCCTAACCCCAGCCATGATATTTTTAATTACCTCATATGCATGTGAAAACTGGACAATGAATAAGGAAGACTGAAGAAGAGTTGCTGCTTTTGAGTTGTGATGTTAGCAAAGAATACTGAAAGTGCCATGGACTGCCCAAAGAAGTAACAAATTTGTCCTGGAAGAAGTGCAGCCACAATGCTCCTTGGAAGTGAGAATGGCCAGACTTCATCTCACTTACTTTGGTAATGTTGTCAGAAGGGATCTTTCCCTGGAGAGGATATCAAGCTAGGTAAAGCGGAGGGTTAGTGAAAAAGGATTGTGAGGCTGGCACAGGACCAGGCACTGTTTCATTCTGTCATACATAGGGTGGCTATGAATTGGAGCCGACTTGATGGCACTTAACAACAACTGTCTAGAAGAGTGATTCCCCCTCTCCCCAACCCTATCCATCCCTGGTAGCCACCAATGAACATTGGTTTCTGTTTGTATACCTTGATTTTGTCATTTTATAAAAATGAGATCATACAATATTTGTAGTTTTGTGATTGACTTATTTCACTTAGCATATGTCCTACAGAATCATCCATGATATGCTTTGAGAACTCATTATTATTCTTTATGGCTGTGTGTATATATATATTTATACATATATATATGTGTGTGTGTATATATATATATATATATACACACATACATATATATATACACATATATACATATACATACACATATATCTACACACACACACACACACACACACATATATTCCATTGTACCTATGTACCACATTTTGTTTATCCATTCCTCCATTAATGGGCATGAATGAGGCTGTTCCAATCTTGTTATTGTGAATAGTGCTGCAACAAACATAGGTGTGCATGTCAGTTCATGTAATTTCTTCTAGATCACAGGGTATACACCTACAAGTGGGATTGCTGGATCATAAAGTAGTTCTATATCTAGTTTTTTTGAAGAAATTCCATACTATTTTTTCCTAGTGGTTGTACCATTGTACAATCCCACCAGCAGTGGGTAAGGGTTCCCATCTCCCCACATCCTCACCAGCATTTCTTCTTTTTTTATCAGTGCCATTTTAGTAGGGGTGAGATGTTATTTCATTGTTTTGATGGGCATCTCTCTAATCTAATGATTAGAGCTAATGATTACGAGCATCTCTTTATGAGTTTGTTGGTCAGTGGAGTGTCCTCTTTGGTGAAGGGTCTGTTCATGAGCTTTTCCCGTTTTTAAATTGGGTTATTTGTCTTTTTGTTGTTGAGTTGTTCAAGTTTTCTGTATATTTTAGAGTTTAGACCATTATTAGATATGTTGTTCCTGGAGATTTTTTTTTCTCAGTCTATGGGTTGTCTTTTTATTTTTTTTATAAAGTCTTTTGAAGAGCATAGTTTTTAATTTTTATGAGGTTCCACTTACCTAATTTATCTTCTGCTATTCATGCTTTTGTAGTTGTGATGGAACAAATTTTAAATGCTAATTTTTTTTATTTGGTTCCCAAACAATAAATCCCTTGATCCGTTATGCATTGTCCATGCATAACTTTACTGCTCAGGAGTAAAGCATTGAGGGGGTGTATAAGGTAGAAAAGTTTGACTTTCTGCTCCCTTACAGATTTCCTAGAAAGGAGATGCTGATTAAATTATGTTAGCTAAATTATAATTTAGCATCTGTCAACATGGAACCTCTCTAAAAACTTTTGTTGGTAGCTATTCCTATCAGCCTCTTGGGAAGGAAGCTATTCTCATTCTACAGAAGGGAAATTCCAGAAGCCTCCTGCTGACAGATGGTAGAGAGGGGCTGCAATACCTGGCCAGGGAGCAAAGGTTTTTCCACTGAAGGGAGTTTGGCTGGGCAGGCACACCTCCATTCCTGCGTCTGCTCCCATTTGTGGCAAGCCTAAACTCACAGTTGATTGGCTTTTGAATGAGAGAGAGAGACAGAGAGAAGAGAGAGACAGAGAGGAGAGAAAGAGAGAGAGAGGCCAAATGGCCCTTCCTAGTTTGAAGATCTAAGTTGAGCTGCTCTATTGAATTCTGTCAAAGCAGGACACATTAGATATCCTCTGGCCCATACTTGCCAAAACAACCACTGCAATATTTACCTTGCTCCTTGACCAAGATAAACACCTTGGATGGAACAGGTATGAATTTTTTTTTCTTCATGTTTTTATTATGTGTAGCTTTATCACAGGTTCCTAAGTGAAAGAGTCTTTTAAACATACCATCACTACTATCAAGAAGCCAAAACAAAATTAAGACTTCCTCTCCTTGGATTCGCTTCAGGAATACTCTTTCCTCTACTTTGCTTCCGTTTTACTTTCAGATTTTTCAGAATAGGAACATATGCAGTGTCAGAGGCTCATTTTTCTTAAAATGTTTTAATTCAAGTAGGTTATTTAAGTGCATATTCTGTGCTGCAACAAAATATATTAATATCTTACATTTGTATAACTATTTGTTTTCCAATGTACTTAGACATCTGTTATTTTCTTTGACTTTCACAATAAGGGATCATGCTTGAGAGGTTAAGTTAGGTCCAGAGAACTTAAGTGACTTGCAAGTTCACATATTTTAAGGTGAAGCTGGTGAAGCAGCTCCCGGCAGGTAACAGATGGCACATGCACATTAGGTAATCTGGGGAGAAGTTATAAAGGGCCTAACTATTTACATAGGTGTGAGAGGAGGGAGCAGGTAGGAGAATTTGGAGACAGACATGGGTGTGGGGAGAGGTGGTCTGACAAGGCTGTGACCTGGGGCAAAGGGACCCATCTAGCCTGCAGGGACACTGCAAGATAGCAGAAGGAATAAATGCTCCCACCACATGCTCCTCTCTTCCTCCCATCTCTTGATGGTGCTCCACATCAGCCAACTCAGAGGGCAGCCCAACCGCAGAAAAGGATGGAGAATCGATCTGAATGGACAAACAGAAGATTCTAGCACAGCCAATGAGATTTAAATCCACATATCCTGAATCCGGTCTCCTTTCATTAAGCCAAAATGGCTCTAGCCATGGCTTAGTCTTGCAGAGAGTGTTAACATCATGCCACATTCTGGTGCCTGACACACCTGGCTTCTATGCAAGCTCTGTCACTTGGGCAAATCACTAAACCTCTCAATCTTTATCTCCTCATCTATATATAAAAACCAAAAAAACCTGTTGCCATCAACTCCATCTGTATTGGCATAGAATTATGCTCCAATGAGTTTTCAATGACTGATTTTTTGTAGTAGGTCACCAGTCTTTTCTTCTGAGGCACCTCTGGTGAACTTGAACCTGCAACATTTTTGGCTGGCAGCCCAGCATGTTAACTGTTTGCACCAACAACAGAAATCTATCTATATGTTAGCGATAATAAAAGTACTCAACTCTGGCATTATACTGATTGAATGAAGTAATGTCTAAAAAAGCATTTGGCCCAGTGCCAGATAAGTGGTCAATAAACAGTAGAAATTCTTACCACTGATACCATCTTCATTTTATACAATTTATAATGGCACAACTGAAGATTTTCCATTTTGGTCTCATTTCATCTGGGTGCTACAGATTTGCTACAAAGAGCTTTTACAGCTTCGTTTAAGTAACTACAGATCTCTTGATACAAGTGATTACAAATTTCATGGATTGAAAGCGTGTATAATACCTTCCTGTGTACACATCTAAAGATTCCAAACTTCTAAAATAGAGAGAATGGGTTGAGTCCATATTTGAAATAAAATATAGGGAAAAACAGAATTGAATTGAAAACTATTGAATTCAGTGATGAGGACTCATAACCACAACAATGGACTCAAACATACCAACAACAATGAAAATGCCACAGGCCCAGGCAATGTTTCACTCTGTTACACATTAGGCTGTCATAAGTCAGAACCAACATGACGACAACTAACAATAACAGTTAAAAGAAAAAGGCAGCTACTTCTTAGCATCTCTTTAGACCCCTACCTCACATCCCTTTCAGTACTCCCAGATTTGTGCACCCTGGGAAGGCTGACATTCCTTCAGACACTCACATCTCAGTGCCAGGCCAGTCCAGTTTAGAATTTCAATAATTTAGGAAATAAAGGGATTATAAAAAGATGGCAAAAGAGAGAATGAAGAGGCCAAGAAAGGGAAAAAAATGAAGGGGCATGTGCATATCAGAAGGATAAAGAGGGCTTTATGACAAGAAAAGGGGCTAGGAAGAGAACAAAAGAAGGTCAGAAAAAGGTGGTTTGAGGGACTTTATCTGCAGATAACACAGGAGATAGGCCCATAATAAGGACAGCTTTTCCTGAAAGTTTGAATAGACAAAGGTAAAAGAGAAAGAAAGAAAGAAAGCAAACAGCAGTGGCCAATAATACCTTTCCAGGAACTTTGGTTTCTGGAGAACTCATAATTCTTAAAACCCTATCCAATGATAAGAAAGAATCTGAGACTTCTCTGCCTTCATTAGAACAGTATTAGAAAAATGGAGCCATTTTACATAAATTTCTTCAGCATTTGAGACCTTGTATTATCTAAGCACAAAAATGACAACAGTGATCTTGACTCGTACATGCTCATACATTATTATCTGCACATGCTTCCATAAACTTTGAACTTTCACAACAATCCTGTGGGGTATTGTTGTTGTTGTTAGGTGCTGTTGAGTCATCTCCAACTCATAGCAACCCTATGTACAGCAGAATGAAACACTGCCCGGTCCTGTGCCAACCTCCAATCCTTACTATACCCAAGCCTATTGCTGTAGCTACCATGTCAATCCATCTTGTTGAGGGCCTTTCCCTCTTTTGTTGACCCTCCACTTTACCAAGCATGACATCCTTCTCCAGAAATGGTCCCCTCTGACAACATGACCAAAGTAGGTGAGACAAAGTCTGGCCATTCTCGCTTCTAAGGAGCATTCTGGCTGCACTTCTTTCAGGACAGATTTGTTAGTTCTTTTAGAAGTCCACTGTACTTTCAGCATTCTTCACCAACACCACAACTCAAAACCATCAACTCTTCTTTGGTCTTCCTTATTCATCATCCAGCTCTCACATGCATCTGAGTCAACTAAAAATAAAATGGCTTGGATCAGGTGCATCTTAGTCTTCAAGAAGACATCTTTGCTCTTCAGCGCTTGAAAGAGGTCTTTTGCAGCAGATTTGCCCAATCTAACACATCTTTTGATGTCTTGACTGCTGCTTCCACTGGCGTTGATTGTAGAACCAAGCAATATGAAGTCTATGACAACTTTAATCTTTTCTCCATCTATCGTGATGCTGCTTATTGGTCCAGTTGTGAGGATTTTTGTTTTCTTTATATTGAGGTGTAATCCATACTGCAGACTGCAGTCTTTAGTTTTCATCAGTAGGTGCTCCAAGTCAACCTTACTTTCAGCGAGCAAAATTGTGTCATCTGTGTATCTCAGGTTGTTAATGAGCCTTCCCCTAATCCTGATGCCATGTTCTTCTTCATATAGTCCAGCTTCTCAGATTATTTGCTCAGCATACAGACTGAATAAGTATGGTGAAAGGATACAACCCTGATGCATTCCCTTCCTGATTTTAAACCATGCAGTATCCCCTTGTGCTGTTTGAACAACAGGCTCCTGGTCTATATACAGATTCCTCATGAGTATAATTAAGTGTTCTGGAATTCCCATTCTTCTCAGTGTTAACCACAATTCGCAACGATCCACACAACTGAATGTGTTTGCATAGTCAAAAAAACACAAGTAAACATCTTTCTGGTATTCTTTGCTTTGAGCCAAAATCCATCTGACATTAGCTATTGATATCCCTTGCACCTCATCGCCTTCTGAATCCAGCTTGCATTTATGGAAGTTCTCTATCAATATACTGCTGCAACCATTTTTTAATTATATTCAGTAAGATTTTACTTGCATGTGATATTAATGATATTTTTCAATAATCTCCACATTCTGTGGGATCACCTTTCTTTGGATACAAATATACTGAATGGGTACAAATATGGATCTTTTCCAGTCAGTTGGCCAGATAGCTGTCTTCCAAATCTCTTGACATAGATGAGTTAGTGCCTCCAGCACAGGATCCATTTGTTGAAATATCTCAATGGGTAATCCATCAATTCCTGAAGCCTTCACCAATTCCTTCAGGGCAGCTTCGACTTCTTCCTTCAATACTACTGGTTCTTGATCCACTGCCACCTCCTGAAATGGATGATTATCTATCAATTCTTTTTGGTATAGTGACTCTGTGCATTCCACCCATCTTCTTTTGATGTTTCCTGCATCATTCAGCATATTGCCCATAAAATCTTTCAATATTGCAATTTTAGGCTTAATGTTTTTCCTTAGTTCTTTCAGCTTGAGAAATGCCAAGGATATTCTTTCCTTCTGGCTTTCCATCTCTGGGTCTTTGCACATTTCATTATAATAATTGACTTTGTTTTCTCAAGCTGCTCTTTGAAATCTTCTGTTCAGCACTTTTATCCTGCCAATTCCTCCATACACTTTAGCTACTCTCTCTGTTCAGAGGCAAGTTTCAGAGTCTCTTCTGACATCCATTTTGGTCTTTCTTTCTTTCCTGTCTTATTAATGACCTCCTGCTTTCTTCATGGATATTCTTGATGTCATCCCATAATTTCTCTGGTTCTTGGTCAATGGTGTTCAGTGCATCAAATCTATTCTTTAGATGGTCTCTAAATTCAGGAAGGATATAATCAAGATCATATTTTGGCTCTTGTGGCTCCTTTTTAATTGCCATCAGCTTCAACTTGAACTTGCATATGACCAGTTGATGGTTTGTTCTACAGTCAGCTCCTGGCTTTGTTTTGGCTGAAGATATTTATTGAGCTTCTCCATTGCCTCTTGCCACAGATATAGTCAATCTGATTCCTGTGTACTCCATCTGGCAAAGTGCACATGTATAACCGCTGTCTGTATTGTTGAAAACAGGTATTTGCAATGAATAAGTCGTTGGTCTTGCAAAATTCTATCATGCAATCTCCAGCAACATTTCTATCACCAAAGCCATATTTTTCAACTACCAATGATTCTTCTTTGTTTCCAACTTTTGCATTCCAATCACCAGTGATAATTAACACATCTTGATTGCATGCTTGGTCAATTTCAGACTGCAGATGTTGGTAAAAATCTTCAATTTCTTCATCTTTGGCTTTGGTGGTTGGTGCGTAAATTTGAATAACAGTAGTTATAACTGGTCTTCCTTGTCGACTTATGGATATTATCCTATCACTGACAGCATTGTACTTCACAACAGATCTTGAAACAGTCAACACCAGTCTATTTCAGCTCACTAATGCTTAGGATATTGATATTTATGTGTTCCATTTCATTTTTGACAACTTCCAATTTTCCTGTATTCCTACTTCATACATTCCATGTTCTGATTATTAATGGGTGTTCAAAGCTCTTTCTTCTCATCTTGAGATGTGCCACATCAGCAAATGGGGGTCCTGAAAGTTTTACTCTATGCACATCATTAAGGCTGGCTCTACACTGAGGAGGCAGCTCTTCTGCAGTCATATTTTGAGTGCCTTCATACCTAAAGGGCTCACCTTCTGGCACTATATCGCACAATGTTTCACTGCTATTCATAAGGTTTTCACTGGCCAATTCTTTGGCCTCCTCCTTATTCGAAGTCTATCTTAGTCTAGAGGCTCCCCTGAAAGCTGTGCACCATGGGTAGGCCTGCTGGCATTTGAAACACTGGTGGCATAGCCTCCAGCCTCACAGCAACACTCAAGCCATCGCAGTAGGACGAACTGACAGACAAATTTGTCTTCCCTAGCTGTTCTACACTGTTCTGCTCATTTCCTGGTCTCCCCCACCCTGCTCGCTTACCCAGACTGCCTCAGGGGCAAACACCTACCTTCTGCTGGTCCCATGGCCTGCTCCATGCACTGTAGTGTGGGGTGTTATCATTATAATAATTTACTTTATTGAAAAAAAAAAAAACTTTGTGTGTGAACTACAACACATATACAGAAAAATACAAAAAATGCACAGCTTAATACAATAGTATACTGTGAATATCTGTGTAACTGTCTACCATGTCAGGAAATAGAACAGCACTAGCCCCAGAAACCCCTTTGATCACAAACCTCTTTCTTGCCACACACACCCCCATGCTTTATTTTCTAGTCCAGCAACTATACATGTGGACCTTGCCAGAAGGAATCCAGAAGAATCAAATTGACTGTGTCTGTGAAAGGAGATGATACAGACATTCTGTATCATCAGCTGGAACAAGTACTGTGGAATAGACCACGAATAGCACATATGTAAGTTTAAGCTGAAGCTGAAGCTGAAGAAAATGAAAGTAAGTCCATGAGAGCCAAATATGACCCTGAACATACCCCACCTGAATTCAGAAATTATCTGAAAAATAATGTGATGCACTGAACACCAGTGACTGAAGACCAGACAAGTTGTGGGATAGCATCAAGGGCATTACACACGGAGAATGCAGAAGGATATTAAAAAGAGGAAAGGAAGAGAAAATTGAAATGAATGTTAAAAGAGACTCAGAAACTTGTTCTTCAAAGTGGCTAAAGTGAATGGAAAAAATGTTAAAGTAAAAGAAGCGAACAGAAAATTTCAAAGGGCAGCTTGAGAGGACAAAGTATTATAATGAAATGTACAAAGACCTGGACTTGGAAAATCAAAGGGGAAAAATGTAGCATTTCTCAAGCTGAAAGAAATGA
>NW_006921676.1:1408617-1410879 GCF_000298275.1 Orycteropus afer afer | reverse complement strand
AACCCACCAGCCACTCCTCGGAAGGAAGATGGGGCAATCTACTTCCGTAGTGATACTGCCTTGGAAACCCAAGGAGGGGTCGCTATGAGTTGGATCCGACTCGACGGCACATAACAACAACAACAACAACATGGGGAATCTACTGTGAGCAGCTAAGTAGCTGCCTTATGGATGTGGTCTGCTTCTAGTATATAAGCAGCAGCTTTGAGAAAGGCCTCTAATTTTTGGCATATCTGGATCCTGCATTTGGCTGAGACATCAGTGAGTGGTCTGCCATGTTGTCTGCCAATATTGGGGCAGTTTCTGGACTATATCTAGTGACCTGCCATGTTGTTTGATAATTTGGGGACTGTGTTATTTTACTTGTGGACCTTGGGTTTGTCATCCTCAGCAGCCAGCAGCTCCCTGAGATAAGAGAAGCCTCCAGCTTCAGTGGACTGGGAACAAGTGACAGAGCTGAAGTCCAATGTCGAGGGGCCCTCACCTAGGCCCAAGAGCTGGCACTTTGAATTCAGACTAATAGCCTCCTAAACTGTAAGAGAATAAATCCCTGCTTGTTCAAGCCATACATTTGTGGTATTTCTGTTATATTGGCACAAGTGGGCAAAACAGAGGGTACTAAGAGTAAAATACTGAATGGTAGAGGAAGCATCAAAAGAAGATGGAAGAGGAGTTTGGAAGATGGCATCCTACTAAAAAAACATCACACCAGATCCCTCTTTCAAAAGAGATATAGAGAAACTCAGTGAAATAGATACAAAGAATGATCCTGGAATTACGAGCATCTAATGAGAAGAAAAATTATTAGATTGAGTGAAGAAAGGAAATGAAGAAAGCTCAGTGATTTCAACGTGAACTAACATCATGTGTGTGGAGAAGATAATATAGGAAAACAGATCTTTGGGAGGAGGGCTGCCCTTTCTCCTAAGGGGCAGCTGGTGGGTTTGAACCACAGGGCTTTGATCAGCTGTGAATGCTACCCTCAGTAAACTGCTCCAAACAGACCCACCCAGGGGATGTAACTGTCCTTCCCCCATGCCTGCATCATTTGCTGATCTATCTTGCACTAAGCAAAAAAACAAGCTTTAGCCTTGTCTCCTGGAGGTCACTTCTTGGGCAAATCTCCTTTGATGCAGGTGCACACCCTGGTGAATGAGTACATTCTGTCACAATGGCCTGCTCCAAGGGTTGCTGGCTAAACTTGACTAGAAAAACTCCTCAATTACCTTATCCTCCTTCGTTTTCCTACTTTCCTTTACTCCAATTTTTCTTCCTTTCTATCTGAATATTTACCCCTTTACCTCTACATCTTCTTTCATTTTTACCAAACCTTCTCTCTCACCACCTGTTTTGGTTACCTAGTGACACTCTGACAGGAATATAACACAAATGGGTGGCTTCAACAAATAGGAATTTATTCTCTTAGGCCCAGTCAAGTTGACATACAACATTAACTACTACACCACTCCATTTCTGTTTTTTCTTATATTCTTTTTCTTTTTTCTATTTCTTGTCTTCTGTTTTTATTCTATCTTTTAATCTCTCCTTCTTCTCCTTGACTTTCTTTTTCCCTGCTTCATCCAATGCAAGGAACACATTAACTCTCCACTAGTCAGTCAAATCTACTACACTGACCATCTCACCCAACATGAGTAACACTAATAGCTCCTGCAGCACAGGATCAATGACAGATGGTGGACAACACCTGCTTATCCCAACTGCAACTCCTCCTCATGACAAACTGAAACATGCACCACCACATCCCCACCAGTTACTCCACCAACACAGAGAAAGCTGGAGAGTGACCCAGTACAGTCAAGCTAACAATCAAGGAAGTATACCAGCTCCACACTACCAGATACATTAAAACAAAGTAAAACATAAAATCAAGGTGAAACAAACCAACATATAACCAACAAATAAAGAAAACAATTTCAAAATGTCTGGGAGACAACTGACAACTTCAACTCAAACAGAAAAAACAGGTCAAGATAGTAGAAACAAGTGTCCAAACTAAAGAATTAGGAAATATCCCTGAGGAATAACAAGTAATAGGTCTGATAAAAAGCAAAAAGAAAGAAACTCACTGCTGTCAAGTCAGAGCCGACTCATAGCTACCCCTCCTTGGGTTTCCAAGGCAGTATCACTACAGAAGTAGATTACCCAGTCTTCCTTCTGAGGAGTGCCTGGTGGGTGTGACCTTCCAGCCTTCTGGTTAGCAGTAACTGAAAGAGAATTCAAAACATAGCAGTATGTGATAGA
>NW_006921676.1:1406266-1408517 GCF_000298275.1 Orycteropus afer afer | reverse complement strand
ATATATATACACACATATATATATGAGACCATCCAAGAGCTCAAGGAAACCATGAACAGAAGCAAGGAGAAGACAGACAATACCCTTGAAGTATTCAGGAAAATCATTCAAGAGCAAAATGACAAAATAAATACACAATTAGAAATCATACAGAAATAGCAATTAGAAATCCAGAAGATAAACACTAAAATTACAGACATAGATAACACACTGGAAAGACAAAAGAGCAGACTAGAACTGGCTGAAGAATGCATATCCCAAGTAGAAGATAAATCCTTTGGCATCAGCTTGTATGAGGGAATATCAGAACAAATATTTAGGAGAAATGAAAAAACCTAAGAGTTATATGGAATGACATGAAAAGAAATAACAAATGCCTAATTGGAATTGAAGGACAAGAAGAAGAGAAAAAAAAAGCACTGAGAAAATTGTTGAAGACCTACTAACAGAAAATTCCCCTACATCATGAAAGATGAAAAGATAAAATCTATTCATCCAAGCTCAATTAACCTCATATATGACCCAAAGAGAAAGTCACCAAGAATATCATTATCAAACTTTTCAAAACCAAAGACAAAGAAAAAATCTTGAGAGCAGCTTGTGAAAAATAAAATGTCAGCTACAATGGGCAACCAATAAGACAAATCTGATTTCTCAGCAGAAATCATCTAAGGCAAGAAGGCAATGGGATGGCACATACAAAACCTTGAAGGAATAGAATTGCCTACAAAGAATTAAAAATCCAGCCAAACTATCTCTCAAACATGAGGATAAAATTCAGACATTCTGAGACAAAAAGAATAAAGGGAATTTGTGAAAACCAGAAAAACTCTACAAGAAATACTAAAGGAAGTCCTTCCAAGAGAAAACTCACAACAGAAAACAACAAATTAAAATCAAGACTCTTCACACTACCACCTAGAAACCAACCCGGAAAAAGATTCCCAAAATAAGCTCACAATAAATATAAAGAAATAGAGGAGTCAATTTGAAAATGACACTAAAAACAAAGCAAATAGAGAGAATAAATGTTATAATGGCACTTGACTGCTAACCAGAAGGCTGGCGGTTCAAACCCACCAGCCACTCCTCGGAAGGAAGGTTGGGCATTCCTACTTCCGTAGTGATACTGCCTCGGAAACCCAAGGAGGGGTTGCTATGAGTCGGTGCTGACTCAATGGCAAATAACAACAACAACAACAAAATGTTATAATTACAAAACTTTCAAATGGAGAGGAAATTAGGATATTATCTACATAGAACAGACTGTTCCAAACTTAGGAAGGCAAGAATTTACTACAGGGTAACCACAAAGGAAATTAACAATCCTTTTAACCAAACTAAGAAAGAAGGGGAGAGAGTCCCCATCCAAGGCAGGAAGGCAGGAAAGCCACAGCCGACGGCAGCCAGATCCAGGTAAGGGAAGAGAGAGAGCCTCCACCGAAGGCAGGAAGGCGGGAAGGCAGGGCCAACGGTGGCTGGATCCAGGTAAGGGGAGGGTGGAGAGGTTTGGAATAGCTAAGGGAGACATATTTGTCTGTCAGTTTGTTGTACTGTAGTAGCTTGCATGTTGCTGTGAGGCTGGAAGCTGTACCACTGGTGTTTCAAACAACAGCAGGGTTGCACATGGTGCACAAGGAGCTTCCAGACTGAGATAGACTCGGAAGAAGGAAGAGGCCACCTACTTCTCAAAGAATTGGCCAGGGAAAACCTTATGAATAGCAGAGAAAAACTGTCTGATACATTACTGGACAACTTTAAGAATAGCCCTGAAACACTATCCGATACAGTGCTAGAACATGAGCCCCTTCTATTGGAAGGCACTCAAAATATGACTGGGAAAGAGTTGCCTCATCAGAGTAGAACCAACCTTAATGATATGGATAAAGTACAGCTTTCAGGACCTCCATTTGCTGACGTGGCACAATTCAAACTGAGGAGAAACAGCTGCAAACATTCATTAATAATTGGAACATGGAATGTATGAAGTATGAATCTAGGAAAACTGGAAGTTGTCAAAAATGAAAGGGAACACATAAAGACTGATATCCTAGGCACTAGTGAGCTGAAATGGACCAGTTTTTACCATTTTGAATCAGAAAACCATATGATCTACTATGTTGGAAATGACAAATTGAAGAGGAATGTTGTGACACTCATCATCACAAAAGATGTTTCAAGATCTGTCCTGAAGTACAATGCTGTCAGTGATAGGATAATATCCATATGCCTACAAGGAAGACCAGTTAAT
>NW_006921676.1:1396870-1402162 GCF_000298275.1 Orycteropus afer afer | reverse complement strand
TTTATCCCCTTCCCTGCTCTTCCGGCCTGCTACTCTGGCATCCCTGCATTGTCTCTCCTCACCTGTAAGCCTGTAAAAGACAGGAAAGGAAGAAAAGACAAAAATGGATGTCAGAAGAGACTCTGAAACTTCTCCTTGAGTGGAGGGTAGTGAAAGCAAATGGAAAAAATAACAAGATAAAAGAGCTGAACAGAAGATTTCAAAGAGTAGCTCAAAAAAACAAATTCAATTATTATAATGAAATGTGCAAAGATCTGGAGTTAGAAAACCGAAAGGGAAGAACATGTTTGGCATTTGTTAAGCTGAAAGAACTGAAGAAAAAATTCAAATCTCAAGTTGCAATACTGAAAGATTCTATGGGTAAAATATTAAATGATGCAGGAAACATCAGAAGAAGATGGAAGGAATACAGAGTTGCAGTACCAAAAAGAACTGGGTAATGTTCACCCATTTCAGGAGGTGGCATATGATCAAGAACCAATAGTATTGAAGGAAGAGATTGAAGCTGCGTTGAAGGAAATGGCAAAGAACAAGGCTCCAGGAATTGATGGAATACCCACTGAGATGTTTCAACAAATGGATGCTGCACTGGAGGCACTCACTTGGCTATGCCAGGAGATTTGGAAGACAGCTACCTGGCCAACTGACTGGAAAAGATCCATATTTGTACTCATTCCAAAGAAAGGTGATCCCATAGAATGCTGAAATTATTGAACAACATTATCAATATTGCACACAAGAAAAATTTTACTGAAGATAATTCAAAAATGGTTGCAGCAATATATTGACAGAGAACTTCCAGAAATGCAAGCTGGATTTAGAAGAGGACGTGGAACGAGGGATATCATTGCTGTTATCAGACGGATTCTGGCTCAAAGCAAAGAATACCAGAAAGATGTTTACTTGTGTTTTATTGAGTACACAAAAGTATTCAATTGTGTGGATCATAACAAATTATGGGTAACACTAACAAGAATGGGAATTCCTGAACACTTAATTGTACTCATGAGGAACCTGTACATAGACTAGGAGGCTGTTGTTTGAACAGAACAAGGGAACATTTTATGTTTTAAAATCAAGAAGGGAGTGTGTCAGGAGATCGCTTGACCATACTTTCACCATACTTATTTAATCAGTATGCTGAGCAAATAATCCGAGAAGCTGGACGATATGAAGAAGAAAGTGGCATCAGGATTGGAGGAAGACTCATTAACAACCTCAGATATGCTGATGACACAATTTGTTTGCTGTAAGTGAGGATGACTTGAAGCACTTACTGATGAAGACTGAAGAATACAGTCTGCAGTATGGATTACACCTCAATATAAATAATGTAAAAATCCTCACAAGGGAACCCATAAGCAGCAGCACAATAAATGGAGAAAGACTGAAGTTGTCAAAGACTTCATATTACTTGGTTCTACTATCAATACCAATGGAAGCAGCAGTCAAGACATCAGATGATGTATACCACTGGGCAAATTGGCTGCAAAGGACCTCTTTCAAGTGCTAAGGAGCAAAGATGTCTCCTTGAGGCCTAAGGTGCACCTGACACAAGCCATGGTATTTTCAGTCAGTGCACCTGACTGCTAACCAGACAGCTGGCCATTCAAACCCACCAGCCACTCCTCAGAAGGAAGATTGGGTGATCTACTTCCGTAGAGATACCGCCTCAGAAACTCAAGGAGGGATCACTATGAGTCGGATCCAACTCGACAGCAGTGAGTTTGGTTTGGTTTTGGCATATGTATGTGAGAGGCAGACAGTGAAGCAGGAAGAATAAAGAAGAGTCGATTCGACGCTTTTGAGTTGTGGTGCTGGGGAAGAATGCTGAAAGTATCATGGATTCGCAAAAGAACTGACAAATCTGTCCTGGAAGAAATGTAGCCAGAATGTTCCTTGGAAGAAGCCAGAATGGCCAGACTTTATCTCACCTACTTTGGTCATACTGTAAGAAAGAACCATTCTCTAGAGAAGGATACTATTCTTGGCAAGGTGGAGGGTCGACGAAAGAAGGGAAGGCCCTCAACGAGATGGATGGACACAATAGCTGCAATGATGGGCTCAAGTATAGCAAGGAGCTGGGGTGGTAGTGTTTCATTCTGCTGTGCATGGGGTTGCTATGCGTTGGAAATGACTATATGGCACCTAACACAACAAGA
The DNA here is from genome assembly GCF_000298275.1 of Orycteropus afer afer. Taxonomy (NCBI): domain Eukaryota; kingdom Metazoa; phylum Chordata; class Mammalia; order Tubulidentata; family Orycteropodidae; genus Orycteropus; species Orycteropus afer. Next base: position 1,400,000 of record NW_006921676.1, on the reverse strand, counting down.
AGAAAGAAGAAAATCACAAGGGCATAGTAAACACAAAACCAACAATAATGAAAAAAGAGAAAAGAATACTTGATAACAAAATAAACTCAGCACAGAAAAATATTTGGAACATAGAAACCACCACCAACACAATAAAAATACAGTAGAATGACAGCCATAAATTCATACCTATCATTAATTACACTGAACGTGAATGGACTAAATGCACCAGTCAAGAGAAAAAGAGAGGCAAATCAGATATGGAAAGAAGAACCATCAATATACTGCCTACAAGAAACCCACCTTAGACACAAAGATAAAAATAAATTAAAAATTAACGGGTCGAAAAAAACCTATCATGCTAATGGAAACCAAAAAAGAACAGTAGTGGCAATGTTAATTTCTGATAAATAGACTTCAAGTTGAAAACTAGCATATGGGACAAAGAAGGGCATTATATGATGTTAAAAGGGTCAAATGACCAAGATGACATTACCATAATACATATCTATGCACCCAATGAAAGAGCTCCAAAATACATAAAGCAAATATTAACTGATTTGAAAGGAAAAACAGACAATTCTATAAATAGTAGGAGATTTTAACATACCATTTTTGAGGAGGGACAGAACAATTAGGAAAAATAATTAACAGATACAGAAAATCTCAACAACACAATCAACCAACCTGACCTCATAGACATATACAGAGCACTCCACCCAACAAAAGCACAATACACATTCTCCTCCAGTGCACATGGATCATTCTCTACAATAGATAATATTTAGGCCACAAAGCAAGCCTCAATCCATTTAAAAACAATGAAATACTACTACAAACCATCCTCTTGGATCACAATGCTATAAAATTAGAAATCAGTAATAGGAAAACCAAGGGAAAAAAAAATCGAATACATGGAAACTGAATAATACACTGCTCAAGGACTACAGCGTAACAAAAGAAAGTAAGCGTGAAAAAAAATTCCTAGAAACAAATGAGAATTAAAATGTAACTTACAAAAACCTTTGGGACACAATGAAAGCAGTACTTAGAGATAAATTTATAGCAATAAATGCATACATCAAAAAAGAAGAATTAAGATCTACACCTTCATTCAACAACCCCAACCAAAAGAAACCTACTGAATCTAGCAGAAAGGAAATAATAAAGATGAGAGCAGAAATAAATGAAGCAGAAAAAAACAATCGCAAAAATCAACAAGGTGGTTCTTGGAAAAGATGAACAAAATCAACAAACCACTGGCAAATTCAACAAGGGAAAAGAAAGGGAAGATCCAATAACATGAATAATAAATGAAATGGGTGACATCACAACAGAACCAACTGAAATTAAACAGATAGTAACAGAATATTATGAAGAACTGTACTCCAACAAATTAGAAAACCTAGAAGAGATGGACCTAAACTAACACAATCTGAGAGGCAATACCTGAACAGACCCATAACAAAAGAAGAAACTGACCAAGTCATTAAAAAAACAAAAACAAAAAAACCTCCTTGTAAGTCCTGGCCCAGATGGCTTCACTGGAGAATTCTATCAACCGTTCAGAGAAGAGCTGAAACCTATACTACTCAAACTATTCCAAAACATAAAAAAATGATGGAATACTCTCAAATTCATTCTATGAAGCAAGCATAACCCTGATATCAAAACCAGGTAAAAATATCACTGAAAAGGAAAACTACAGTCCAAAATCCCTCATGAATATAGACACAAATACCTTCAACAAAATTCTAGCTAACAGAATCCAACACTGTATCAAAAAAAAAAAAAAAAAAAAACAATACACCATGACCAAGTAGGATTCATACCATCTGAGCAAGGATGGTTCAACATCAGAAAAACAACCAATATAATCCATCACACAAATGGGAAAAGAACCAGATGATCATATCAATTGATGCAGAAAAGGCATTTGATAAAATCCAACACCGTTCCTGTTCAAAACTCTCAGCCAAATAGGAATAGAAGGGAAATTCCTCAGCATAGTAAAGGGCATATATGCAAAACCAACAGCTAACATTATTCTCAATGGAGAAAGACTCAAAGCAATTTTCTTTGCAACAGGAATCAGACAAGGATGCCCTCTATCACCACTTATTTTTAACATTGTATTAGAAGTCCTAGCCAGGGCAATAAGGCAAGAAATTGAAAAAAGCCATCCAAATTGTCAAAGAAGTAAAGCTATCTCTATTTGCAGATGACATGATCCTACACACAGAAAACCTGACAGACTCAGTACGAAAATTACTGGAACTAACAGAAAGGTTCAGCAAAGTGGTGGGATACAAGATTAACATGCAAAAGTCAACTGGATTCCTCTACAGCAACAAAGAGATCTCTGAAGAGGAAATAAGGAAAACAATACCATTTATAATAGCTACCAAAAAGATAAAATACTTAGGAATAAATCTTACTAGACACAAAAGACCTATACAAAGAAAACAACAAAACAAGAAAGAAAATACAAGAGACCTACCTAAACAGAAAAACATGTCATGGTCATGGGTGGGAAGGGTGAATATTGTGTAAACATCAATACTACCCAAAGCAATCTATACATTCAATGCAATCCCAACCCAGATCCCATCCACATTCTTTAAGGACATGGAAAAACTAATCACTAACTTTATATGGAAAGGAAAGAAACCTCAGATAAGAAAAATGCTGCTGGGGAAGAAAAAGTAGGAGGTCTCACGTTCCTGATCACAAAACCTACCACTCAGCCACAGTAGTCAAAACAGGGTGGTATTGGTACAATGATAGACAAACAGACCAGTGGAACAGAACTGAGAACCCAGAAATAGACCCATCCATCTATGGATAGCTGATTTTGACAAAGGGCCAAAACCCATTAAATGGGAGAGAGACAGCCTCTTCAACAAATGGTGCTGGCAAAACTGGATATCCACTTGCAGAAAAATGAAACAAGATCCATACTTTACACATACACAAAAACATACTCAAGATGGATTAAAGACCTAAACATAAAACCCAAAACCATAACGTTCATCAAAGATGAAATAGGGGAAACTTGTTGCTGTTGTTGTTATGTGCCGTCGAGTTGGGCCCGACTCATAGCGACCACTCCTTGGGTTTCCAAGGCAGTATCACTATGGAAGTAGATTGC
>NW_006921676.1:1395694-1396433 GCF_000298275.1 Orycteropus afer afer | reverse complement strand
AACAACAACAACAACCAGTTAGGAAAAAATATTTGGCTATGACATATCTCACAAGGAACTTATCTCTAAAATTTATAGAAAACTTCAACCCCTCGACATCAAAAAGACAAACAATGCAATTCAAAAATGGGCAAAGGACATGAACAGATACTTCACTAAAAAAGATATGCAGGTGGCCAACACACACATGAGAAAATGCTTATGACAATTAGCCATTAGAGAGATGCAAATCAAAACAACGAGATATCATCTCACCCCAGCAATAATGACAAAGTTCAATAAGGCAGAAAATAGCAAATGCTGGTGAGGGTGCAGAGAGATTGGAAATTTCATACACTGCTAGGACTGTAAAATGGTACAGCCACTGTGGAAAACAGTATGGTGTTTCCTTAAAAAATTGGAAATAGAAATACCATTTGATCCAGCAATTCCACTACTAGGAATATATCCTAAAGAGGTGAGATCCAGGACACAAACAGACATATGCACACCCATGTTCACTGTAGTACAATTCACTATAGCAAAGAGATGGAAACAACCTAAGTGTGCATCATCAGATAAATGACTAACCAAAGTATGGTACATTCATACAACAGAATACTATGCAACATTAAAGAATAATGAAGAGAAGGTTCTGGCAAGACGGCGGACTAGGCACAAGGACTGCACAGATGCTCTTCAACAAAGAAAAGGGAAACCAATGAACACAGACACAGAAGATAATCTTGGACCCCTGAGC
>NW_006921676.1:1385229-1391067 GCF_000298275.1 Orycteropus afer afer | reverse complement strand
AATAAAATAAAAGAATAATGAAGAATCCATGAATCACCTCATAACAAGGATGAATTTGGAGGACATTATGCTGAGTGAACTAAGTCAATCACAGAAATACAAATATTGTATGAATTCATTATTACAGAAAGTCAAGGAAAGGTTTATGCAGGGAAAGAAATTTGCTTTGTTGGTTATCAGGGATGGGAAGGAAAAGAAGGATAATTTTCTGACTAGTTTACAGTCATGTGTTGATTTGGGTGAAAGGAAAGACAATATAACAAAAGTGTGTGACTAGCACAATAACAATAGGGACAAGGAGGACACAAAAATGTACACAAAAGATACAGACAACAGAGGCGAGTACTATTACATACACAATATGCATTACTAGTACTAACAAACACTAGTCTATCGGTAAATGCATGGACAGGTGAGAAGATCAGGGGTGGGTAGGTGAATGCAAATATATCCATGACCACAGATAGATATGGCTGATGATATTCTTACATGTTTGTTTGTGCTACAAAAATATTCATATACATTATAGAATTAACAGGGACAAGGTTGGAGCAGCTTCTCAGTGACAACCAAGCACCTTAAGTGAGACAGTTACCAGGCCTGTGGGTTTGGGACTATGATCTCAGAGGACATCAAGCTCAACTGGCACAACACAGTACACAAAAATCTTGTTCTACATCCTAGTTTGGTGAGTAGTGATGGGGTCTTAAAAGCTTTTGAGTGGCCATTAAGATGCAATTATTGGTCTCCCCTCATCTAGAGCAAAGAAGAGTGAAGAAAATCAAAGTGATACGGAAACAATTAGTCCAAGCCTATGATGGACCACAGGAACCTCAGCCATCAGGACCCTGAAACCAGAAGAACTAGATGGTGCCTGGCTACCAATGCCAACCACTCAGAAAGGGATCAAAATTGGAGGTCTTGGCAGAGTGGGAGGAAAAAATGTGGAACTAAATTCAAAAACACAAAAATGATCAGAATTACTGGTCGGAAGGAGACTGGTGGAATTCCTAACACTATGGTCCTGGGTTATCCTCTGGACCTGGAACTGGACTCACTTCCACAGATTAGCTCTCAGCCAAACAGTAGAAAGGCCTACAAGCAGAATACCTACCCCAGGGACATGCAGCCACCTATCCTACAGAGATGCACCACTTAGATGAATTAACTGTGAGGCATCAGAAGGGCAGCATTTGCATAGAGGGAAAGCTGGACAGATAGGAATGCAAAGATAAAAAGGACACAGGAAAGGGGTAGTTACAGACAGGAGATAGGCGGAGAGCTTTGTATTGTTGGGATTGTAATCAGAGCCATGAAATGAAATGTGCACGAACTGCTGTGAGTAAAAAAAATCTGCTTTGTAAATGTGCACCCAAATCACAATAAAAACATAAAAAGATGGAAGAAATACACAGAGTCACTGCACCAAAAAGAACTGGTCAATGGTCAACTACTTCAGGAAGCAGTATATGATCAAAAACCAATGATACTGAAAGAAGAAGTACAAGCTGCACTGAAGGCAGTGGTGAAAAACAAGGCTCCAGGTATTCAGAGAATACCCATTGAGACATTTCAATAAACATGCAGTGCTGGAGGTGCCCACTTGTTTATGTCAAGAAATTTGAAAGACAGCTACCTGGCCAACCAAATGGAACAGATCTGTATTTGTGCCAATCCAAAGAAAGGTAATTCAGTAGAATGCAGAAATTATTGAACAATACCATTAACATATTAGTAAAATTTTGCTAAAGATAATTCAAACATGGATATAGCAGTATATTGCCAGGGAACTGTCAGAAACTCAAGCTGGATTCAGAAGAGGGCATGGAACAAAGGACATCATTGTTGATGTCAGACTGTGGAGTAGTAAATTACCTGGTATAGCTTTTCTAGCCATAAGTCTTTGTAAACTCCATGGTAGAATCTGCCATGAGCAACTGAGTAGCTCATGATTGTTAAAGATATCCACCTGGGGTATTTCTGTTGAGAGTGGTACAAAGCAATCTTCTGAGAATTTCTCTCTCAGGTGTATAGAATTCTGATGTTGGGATTTGTTAGTTTGGCCACTCTGTCAGGCTCAAAAGGAGCCTTCCTAAAGGCAAGAGTCTCTTTGACTCCTGGCTGAGAAAGATACGCTGCTGAGAGAAATGTGCTCCTCGGAGACACATACTTGCTGAGAGATGTGAGGGAGACATACTGCTGAGAGAAAGATGCAAGAGATGTGTGCTACTGAGAGAGAGATGGCCGGCTGCAAGAGACTGAGTGCATTTCTCAATTTGAATTGTAGTCAGTTGCTTCCCTAATAAACCCCATAATCTGTGAGTTCTGTGCGACCACTGCAGCAAATTCTTGAACCCAGCGGAGAGGTGGTGAGTGCTGCAGGAGGAACAGTTGGTGTCAGGGTTGGTGAAAGGGCTGGATGGAGGCAGCATGTCTGGCCTTGCAGGAATAGGTCTTGGGCTACTGATGGTGATTCTGTCTTCCTCTTGTGGGGTTAGAGGTGGTTAGAAGATGTGGTCTTCCTGACCCTTTGGCACAGACAGATCTTGGCTGAAAGTAAAGAACACCACAAAGATGTTAACTGTGCTTCATTGACTATATGTAAAGGCTTTCAAACATGTGGATCATAACAAATCATGGATAACACTGCAAAGATGGGAATTCCAGAACACTTAATTGTGCTCATGAAGAAACTACATAGACCAAGAGGTTGTTGCTTGAACAGAACAAAGGCATACTATGTGGTTTAAAATCAGGAGAGGAATGCATCAGGGTTGTATTCTTTCACCATACTTATTCAATCTGTATGCTGAGCAAATAATCCAAAAAGCTGGACTATATGAATGAAGAAGAACATGGCATCAGGATTGGAGGAAGACTCAGTGACAACATGCAATATGCAAATGACACAACCTTGCTTGCTGAAAGTGAAAATGACCTGAAGCACTTCCTGATGAAGATCAAAGATGATAGCCTTCAGCATGTATTGCATTTCAACATAAAGAAATCAAAACTCCTCACAACTGGACCAATAAGCAACATCACGATAAATGGAGAAAAGATTGAAGTTATTAAGGATTTCATTTTACTTGGATCCAGAATCAATGCCCATGGAAGCTGCAGTCAAGAAATCAAATGATGTATTACAACATTAGGCAAATCTCTACAAGTGTTTAAAAGCAAAGATGTCACTTTGAGGACTACTGTGCACCTGATGAAAGCCATGGTATTTTCAACACCTCACATGCATGTGAAAAATGGAGAATAAATAAGGAAGACTGAAGAACTGATGCATATGAATTGTGTTGGCAAAGAATACTGAATATTAAATGTACCATGGAGTGCCAGAAGAAAGAACAAATCTAACTTGGAGCAAGTAAAACCAGCATGCTCCTTAGAAGTGAGAATGGCCTAAGTTTGTCTCACCTACTTTGGTCATGTTGTCAGAAGCAACCAATCCCTGGAGAAGGATATCATGCTTGGTAGAGGGTCAGCAAAAAAGGGGAAGACCCTCAACAAGATGAATCGACACAGTGTCTGCAAAGATGAGGTGAAGCATAGCAATGATTGTGAGAATGGCGCAGGACCGGGCAGTGTTTCATTCAGTTGTAAACAGGGCCACTGAGTTGGAACACATTTGATGGTACCTAACAATAATGACGACCTTAACAGAGGAGCTCTGGTGGCACAATGTAAGCACTCAGCTAACTGAAAGGTTAGCATTTCGAACCCCAGGGAAATGAGGCAGTTTGCTTCTGTGAAGACTACAGCCTTTGACACTCTAGGAGCAGTTCAACTCTGCCCTATAGATCACTGAGTCAGATTTGACTCAATGGCAATATGAACTTAATATACATGTTTCTAGTGTTCCATGGTAACTTTATTTGCTGCTGATTTCAGATTCTTTCAAATCTATTGTATTTTTATCAGGAATGCAAGTTAAATTATAATAATTTTAAGGCATTCATTGACTATGGCTTTCCTCTTTTGCTTTACTCATATATTTATCTTACCAGAATGCCAACCATGTGTTTCTAGTATCTATGCCACTCTACTTGGTTAAAGATGAACATTTCTGTCATATACAGTTGGTTTTGATTTGTTTGTAATTTCTTTAAGATTTATGCTTTTTTAAAAATTTGCTCTCACTTTCAGTTTTTTGCATTGGGTCCATGCTTACTGTATAAAATGAATCAGGATGCTTTTTTTTTTTTTTTTTTTAAATGGCTTTAATAGCTTAAAATACTTCCTTCTTAAAGATTTTAAACAATTCACATAAAAAACACCTGCACTTGATAACATTTTTGAAGAGAGTTCTTTGATAATTTTATGAAAGACTTCCATAATTTTCTATTATGGATTTCTTGAAACAGTTTGGTAATTTTTTTTTTTTTTTTAAACAGTCCATTTCATTGAGGTTTTAAAATTTACTAGCACAGGTCAATACAGAAATTTATTTAAAATTTTAAAAGCCTCTTTTATTTATCCTAAATATTTTGCTCTTTACATGCTGCTGGATTTCTCTCTTTTGCTATGTCTATATATATAATTCCTTTTATCTTCTTCAGTGTTTTGGAGAATTATTTATCCTATTTTTAAGTGTTTACCTTGTCCCTTTCTAAAAGTATATTATCCTAAAGTTTTCTAATTGCCAAAGTGAATAGTGAAATGGAACTTTTTTCTCTATTTCTGATGAAAGTGTAAAACATTTATACTTCCTAGGGCCTCCTTCATCTCTACCTCATCAAGCTCATTGTTGTCGATTCCAACTTACAGTGACCCCCTTTGGGTTTCCCAGGCAGTAATCATTACAGAAGTAGATTGCCCAGTCTTCCTTTCATGGAGTGGCTGGTGGGTTTGAACCGCTAACCCTCTGGTTAGCAGTCAAATGCCTTAGGCACTACACCAGCAGAGCTCCTTACCCCACTCTCAAAGCCTCATTAATTCTCAGTGTGTGAAATAGGTTAATGTTTTTGTGTGCCATCAAGTCATTTCCTACCCATAGAAACCCTACCCAAATAATTATTACCGTTTTTCCATTATTTATTCTTTTTAAAAGAATCTAACATTTCACTCCATTTTTAAGACAGATTTATAACAATTATTTAAATTAATTTATATTTAACTGGTTTCCATGCTTGCTACTCTCTTTTGGTACAACAACAAAAAACTTCACTGCCGTTGAATCGAATCTGACTCATAGCAACCTCTCCTTGGGTTTCCGAGGTGGTATCACTACAGAAGTAGATTGCCCAATCTTCCTTTTGAGGAGTGGCTGGTGGGTTTGAACCGCTAGCCTTCAGTTTCCTTCATCTGTGAGTTGGTTAATCTCTAAGTACATTCTTTTCCCAAGAAGAGTATATAAATGGTATAATTTCTGGATTTGCATGTCTGAAGAGCAGGAGAAAGGGGATAAAAGCCAGGAAGCCAGAGAGAAGAGCAATCAGCCGAAGGGATTAGATGAGGAGAGGAAACTCAGGCCCACCCAGAGTAGCAGGCCGGAAGAGCAGGAGAAAGGGGAAAAAAGCCAGGAACCCGGACAGAAGAGCAGTCAGCCCCAGGGACAACTCAGGGACACCGAAAGCAGCAGGCCAGAAGAGCAGGAGAAAGGGGATTAAAAGCCAGGAAGCCAGACAGAGGTCCAGTCAGCCACAGGGACCCAGGTGGGGGTGACACGAGAGGTCTCCAACAGCAAGACAAACTTGTCTGCCGGTTTGTCCTACTGTGGTGACATGTAGATGTGAGTTTTGAGGCTGAGCCTCTGGTGTTTACAACCCAGAGAGATGCACCTGGTGCACAGGTAACAGCCCAGCTTATAGACTGAGACAGACTAGGAAG
>NW_006921676.1:1374004-1381924 GCF_000298275.1 Orycteropus afer afer | reverse complement strand
TCCTTGGAAGCAAGAATGGCCAGACTTCGTCTCACCTATTTTGGTCATGTTGTAAGAAGGGACCATTCCCTGGAGAAGGATGTCATGCTTGGTAGAGTGGGGTGTCGACGAAAGAGGGGGAGGCCTTCAACGAGATGGATTGGCATGGTGGCTGTGATGATGGGCTCAAGTATAGCATGGATTGTGGGGCTGGCGTGGGATCGGGCAGTGTTTCGTTCTGCTGTGCATAGGGTCGCTATGAGTTGGAAAAGACTCGATGGCACTTAACAACAACAACAATGTCTGAAAATGTCTTTCCCTTGTCTTCACCTATGAAAAGCATCATCAGTACATATAAGTTGTTGAGTTAAAAAAGTTTTCCCTCTAAAACTTGGGTTCTCTATTAACTTTTGGCATTCCATAAAGCCAGTTTGGTTTTCCTTCTCTTATAGGTAACTAGTTTTTGTTTGTTTTTTCATCTATTATTACATTTTAATCTTTTTGCCAGAATGGCACTAATTACAGAGCCCTTTCAATATGTACATACAGGTCTTTCTTAAGTTCCCAAAATACTTATTCAGCTATATCTTTGAATACTGCTTCTGCTTCACATGTTCTGTTTTCTCCTCTCAAAACATATACCCCCATGCTTAAGTATCAATCACTCTCCTACTATCTGCCACCCACTCTCGTCTTGGTACTATTTCTACATACTCTGAGTTCTGAGAGATCCTCTCCTTTGTTTTTATAACATTGAATCTACTTTCTGAAATATCAATCATGTTATTTTTTATTTCCAATGTGCATTTTTGTTTGTTTCTGCACTTTTGGGTTTCCATAAGCTTTTCCTTATTGACCTCAGACTGTTCTTTCCTATGGCTTTCTGCTTCTGGTTCATAAGGGCATGCTTTCTTATATTCTTTTGAAGAGACCAAATAACTACATGAAACTTTCTTCTGGATTCTGAACCAAAATTATACACTAGGAGTCTTCAGGATAATGTTCCTTCAGTGTTCTGTCCTAAATTCTATGTTTCATTACCTCTACCTCACCCAGATCTCTCTGGTCACTTTACTCATCTTTGGCTATAGCAAGTTATCTCTGGTGGTAGAACTATGATTTTTTTTTATTTTTCTGTTTCTACATTATACAAATGTCAGTATACATGTCATCGTGTTGTTAGCTGCAATCAAGTTGGCTCCTGACTTATAGAGACCCTAAGCACACAGAATGAAACATAGCATGATCCTGTCCCAGCCCCATGACTGGTTGCAGATTGGACCACAGTGATCCACAGGATTTTTTTTTTGGCTGATTTTTGGAAGTAGATCGCCAGGTTTTTCTTAATACTCCATCTTAGTCTGGAAGCTCCACTGATATGATAGCAATATGCATGCATTAAAGATTATTTTGAAAAAATAAAAGTAGGAAAAAAAGTTGAGTTTTCCCCTAAAGTACTCCACAAACAGCAAAAATTAAAAAAAAAAAAAATTAACATTTTGGAATCTAGGAAATATAGGAATGTTATGACAGCAATAGAGTTACAAATAGATAACTTTCATTTCTAAAAGGGGGATTCTAATATTTTAAGACAACAGAATGACAACATAATCTAACCATGTTCCCACATATACACCAATTTTATTCCAAATAATCACATAATTTTACAAGAAACTTTTCTAAAATACTTATACAAAAAGTTACCCCAGTGTCATTAAATGTCACTAATTCTAGAACTGCTGTCTTCTGTCTTGTACATTAGTACTGCCTTTAGTTAAATGGAAACATTCTAAACATTCTATAGCTGCTATAGATTTCATTTTTAAAGTTTTAGAAGGAAAAAAAAAACTCTGTATCTTTCATGATAAATGATGCTACCGATAACTTTACTTGGTAAAATTTTAGTTACTTTGGTGATTTTTTACAGTTTTAAAAATAAGCAACACATCTATAATATATATTTTAAAAAAATAATAACAACAAGCCAATCTAATGGCTTGCATTGGAGACCAGGGAGTTGCATTTTGTTAAACCCAAATTGAACAGAGTTGAATTTAGGTTAATACAGAGAAAGGCATGCTCTGGATGTGTTGTCCTTTGTATTTCTTGCAGCATCAGATGAATTGTAAAGAGTTCAAAGAGCTTCTTATTACTCCTGAAAGAGAATGAACACGTTCATTTAATTACATACACTGAAGGAGTTTATCTGTAATGACAAAGAGATAATTTAGGTATAAGTGTGAGGAAATGGTTTTTTTTTTTTTAAATAGTGGCCGAAATGGGTGAGTAAAGGATTATGATATAGAGGCAAACAAAAATGGTTTTTATGATAGGCCTGAGGTGGAAAAGCATTAGAGAAAAAAGGAACAGTTTCATAATCCTATAAACTGCATTGGGTATCAATTCTGTCTATCCTGTTCACTATGACAGAGTTTGAGAAATTTTTTTCCACAGACCAAAAAAGAAGCAAATAATTAATCATCTTATTTTAAGTAAGTTGGACTTTTTAAAGTGGCAGAATATTGTTTTATCTTTTGATTTAATTTCCAAAATAAATTTTCAACCATTTTTTTCCTCAAAACCAGTCAGTAATTTCATTTTCAGTTAGTTAGAATTATATTCTATAACATATTTATTATTTTCTTACTTATCTAGGTATATTTACCTTTTGAGCGAGATTATCAAATACCTTATGTGCCATCCATTTAAAGCAAAAGAATTTGTATCTTTGTGGTTTTAAAGATTGATTTTAAGACTTAAGCATCAACTATTCCTAATCCCAGGAGCTAAGGTGGCATAATGCCTAAGGCATTTATTTGACTGTTAACCAGAAGGCTGGTAGTTAAAGTCCACCAGCTACTCCTTGGAAGGAAAACTGGGCAATCTACTTCCATAAAGATACCACCTTGGAAATCCAAGGAGGGGTCGCTATGAGTTGAATTGACTCAACGGCAGTGAGCTTGGGCTTTTTTTTTTTATTCCCAATCCTCATACTCAAGCTTTGTTATAGTTCTTTAAGTATAAAATGAACAAAAGCTACAAAACACATCACTAAAAGTAAAATGTTTAGGTCTAAAGATACACTTGGACTTTGGGAGTACTTTTTAAAAAATCTCATGAACTAAAAAACTAAGAAAGAATTAAATCTAAGTGATGTGACTACCACTTCATGTAACCACAGGGCAAACTTAAACAGGCCATATTGAGAATTTACTGATTACAGATCAAAAAAATCACACTACAATTAGTAAGAAAAGACAGACATTGAATTTATAAGTTTATTTGTTACCAGATCAAAACTACTAATTTGGTGAGTATGAGATTATAATTTGACAATAATTTACTAAAGTGATCTAGGCATGGTACCAACTATAACATACGGAGTTATTCCTCGGAAGGAAGGTGGGCATTCCTACTTCCGTAGTGATACTGCCTCGGAAACCCAAGGAGGGGTCGCTATGAGTCGGGGCCGACTCGATGGCAAATAACAACAACAACAACAACAATCATACATTTACAAATGATTTCAGATACACGATATTTACTATTCTAGGTATACTGAGGTCTGGCATTAAAATCTACATCCCTAATTTTGCTCAAATATTCTACAAAAGAATCCTGATCAAAAGGGAGAAATCACAGAACAGAATTTCAAATTGTCATGGAACCCAGACTTCCTGGAGCCATGGAGACTAGATGATCCCTGAAACTATTACCCTGAGACAAACTTTAAAACTTAAACTAAGCTCCCCTGAAGTTTTCTTAAAATCCAACAATAGTTTAACTTAGTTAATAAAGAATGTTTGCCTTGAATACTGTGCTCTTTTAAGATTTATCTATGTGGGATCAAATTGACAACAGCAACTCAAAAGATTAGATAGGAAATTTAGGCAGCTTTGTGCTAATGGGGGATGACCAACTCAGAGAAGGAGGGTAAGGAGGGTCACACAACTCAAAGAATGTAATCACTGTCACTGAATTGTACATGTAGAAACTCTTTATGTTCTGCTGTGTTTACTCTCAACAAAAACAAAAATAAATTTTTAAAATCTATGTCCTTAATTTAAAACTGGATATAATAATGTTAACTCAGAAGAATGAAGAGAGAGGAAATATAAAAAGAAAGCTCTTGATTTTCATGATAAAATCTAATTTAGTGGCAGCAGCAAACCTGTGGTAGTTTAATAAAATAAGACCAGTTACTAAAATTATTTTAAATCCTTTTGTCTGTTTCATTTTCTGTTCCTAAACTCACTTAGCAGATCAAATAAAGGTCTGCAAAAACATTACTATCTTCTTTATTTTTACCTGTCATTTTCAGAATACCAGTGTGCAATGATTTCTTCTGACATTATCAGTTGGTTGCTAAAAATGGTTCTTCGTTTTATATCTATACTTCCAGTATACTCACAGTTAATTGAACTGAACTGAACTATAGAAACAAATAGATACTCTAAGATTAACACTCTAATTTTAGTCTGTCAGTAAGTATGTGGTCTTAAATAAATATTAATATTTATGAATTTCAATTTTCTATATCTGTTTATTGGAATTTTATTATTACTATTTTTTAAATAATCAGAGTTGAACTAGTATGGCATGCAGAAAGGTGTAAATGAGCATAATAAGACATCTCTCAACAAAGAAAATACATATATAAGAAACAAGAAATTCTTACTTGATTTTGGAAAGTTTCTGTAAGATAATACTGAGCTTTTCTAGTATTTGAAGATCAAGTTTAGGGGTTCGAAGGAGCACGGAGCAGGTACGGAAAAATAAAGTGTTGCTACAGGCTTCCAGAAAAGGCTGCAAGGATTCTGCAAAACAAATCACCAGTGCTCTGTTAGTGTATAGGTTAAGAAGGAAATGAAACATAAAACCAGAACTATATGGGGCATTTATAAATATTGATTTAGATTCTCATTCTTAAACTTTTGAGTAAAAATATTATAATTGGGAAAATTAAAATGGTCATTAGCTTTTGCCAAACAATGCAAAACGAAGATAAGAAATTTTCCCCGTAATATTAAACCTTCATTAGGTAGAATTTAGCAGAAATTCCATGTTTGAAAGTGAGGGGAAGAAAGCCATTTCTCAATAAGTTCATAACAATAAGCTGAGTGTAAATAATTAGCTATATAAATTTAGTTAGGTTAGTAAATTAAAATATTAACAGCAGCAAAAGACTCCTACATTTACTAATGATAATTTATGTACTCACAGGATAGGGAAGAACTTTTTTTTAGTATAAAAGCAAAAGGAGAAAGAGTCAATAAGGAAAAGATGGAAGGTTGGATAAAATAAACATTTTAAATGTCTATTTTTTAAATTAAAAAAATCCTATCATAAACAAAATTAAAAAGTAAAGCCCTGTAAACAAAAGTAAGCATCAAACTTGGGGGGAAAATGTCTCTGTAACATATCTGTCCAACAATTACTATAAAAAGAACACTTAAAAAGATGGACTAAATATTTTTAATAACAAGCAAAGGGCATAAACAAGCAGTTCATAATAGATTACAAAAGTCACTGGCAAGGATGTGGAAAAACTGGAACCCTCATCATTGCGGGTGGGATAGTAAACTGGTGCAGCAGTGTGCAAGCCAGTTTTGCGGTTCCCCAAAAAGTTAAATATAGAATTACCATTATCACCCAGCAATTCCACTCCTAGCTATACATCAATAAGAACTGAAAGCAACAAGACAAACAGATCTATAATCAATGTTCCTTAGAACCAAAAGATGGAAACAAGCTAAATGTTCATCAACAGCTGAATGAACAATCAAAATGTGGTACATACAACAATAGAATATACTCAGTCGTAAAGAGAAAGAAATGAAGTTCTTACACGTGCCACAACATGAACTCTGAAAATATGCTGCATGACATAAGTCAACTATAAAAGGACAAATATTATATAATCTCATGTATAAGAAATAATTACAAAAGCAACTGTATAGAGATCAAAGTTTATTAGTGGTTACAGGAGCAGGAGGGAGGGAGAAAAGAGGAGTTGTTGCTTAAGGGGCACTGAGATTCTTTTAAGGGTGATGAAAAATTCAGAAATGCACAGTAGTGCTGGTTACACATTATGAACATAATTAATGTTACTGAATTACATGTGTAAAAAATGTTGAAATGGCAAATGTTTTGATATATATATATATGTGTGTGTGTGTGTGTGTATACATTTGTTGTTGTTAAGTGCCGTCGAGTCGTTTCCAACTCATAGCGACCCCATGCACAGCAGAACGAAACACTGCCTGATCCCGTGCCAGCCCCATAATCCCTGCTATACTTGAGCCCATCATCGCAGCCACCGTGTCAATCCATCTCGTTGAAGGCCTCCCCCTCTTTCGTCGACCCTCCACCCTACCAAGCATGACATCCTTCTCCAGGGAATGGTCCCTTCTTACAACATGACCAAAATAGGTGAGACGAAGTCTGGCCATTCTTGCTTCCAAGGAGCATTCTGGCTGCACTTCCTCCAGGACAGATCTGTTAGTTCTTTTAGCAGTCCATGGTACTTCCAGCATTCTTCGCCAGCACCACAACTCAAAAGCATCAACTCTTCTTCAGTCTTCCTTATTCATATACATATTCATACACATATATATACACACCACAATTTTTTAAAAAGTCAATAAACATAGTAAAAATATTCTACTTTGGTAGGAATAAAATGAGTAGAAATTGGGAAATATATATCAAAACCTTAAAAGTGTGCATGCTCTTTGTTTCAGCAATCATGCCTCTAAGAATGTGTCAGATAGAGATGAATGCAAAGGTTTATGAATAAAGACATAGTAAATTTGTAGCAAAACAAAACAAAAAAAACCCTGAAATCTCTGTTAGGGTTGTTATGAGTTTATTATAAAGTAATATACAAAAAATGTTTCTAAAATCATAAATCACTATGATGGACTGTTATGGAAAATGGAGGCAGGAAAAAATAATTATACAAAGATATTAAATTGCAGTCTTTAAATGAGTTAAAATCATCTATATAAACCTGTTCTCACTGAGTTGCTTTTGACCCACAGTGACCCTATACGACAGAGTAGAACTGTCCCATAGGATTTCCAAAGCTATAATCTTGAGCGAACTGCCACATCTTTCTCCCACAGAGCAGCTGGTGTGTTCAAACTGCTGACTCCTCAGTCAGCAGCCGAGCGCTTAAGTAACCATTGTATCACCAGGATCCTTCCTCTGTATAAAGCCTCTGTAAAACTCACAGCCTCCCACAATAAATATAGGCCTTTATTCCAAATCCAGAGATATGAGTTATGACTTATAAATGACATAAAAAAATCTGATAGCTTCGCATCCATCTTACTTTTTGAATTCATAAGCATAGCTTGAAAGACTTATGTTTGGGTATCTTGATAGTCTACTGATTAAGATAAACTATGAAAGTAAAAAAACCTAATCTAATAAATAAATTCAGAGTAACATTTTTGATGACAGAAATGCAAGATGATATGTGCTAGCTATGGAGCACTACACACAAAGATTATATGACCTTTACATATAAATCCAAACCAAACCACTACCATCAAGTCAATTCCAACCCACAGTGACTCTACAGGACAGTCTACAACAGCCCCATATGGTTTCCAATGCTGTAAATCTTTATGGAAACAGACTGTCACATCTTTCTCCAGCAAAGTGGCTGGTGGGTTTGAACAGCCAGACTTTTTGGTTACCAGCCCAATGCTTTATTTAACCCTAGTGCCACCAGAGCTCCTTTTAACTATGTGGTAAAAAGGAGAGGGAAAACTCGTTAGTTTTACAACAGTCTACCCAGGTGTGGTTCTGAGTTACTCTGCCATGTATTATTCTATAATGAAATGAGCTGTGACATGAGAAGATAAAATAAATTATTAGTATGGACACTATATATAATACTATAGACATATATATATATATATATATATATAT
>NW_006921676.1:1370758-1373594 GCF_000298275.1 Orycteropus afer afer | reverse complement strand
GTGTGTGTGTGTGTGTGTGTATGTGTCTTTATATGTTACACAGAAGCTTCATAAAGACTAAGAATTTAGATTACAGATAGGACACATAATCTTCAGGTCACATTTAACATAAATTGATTGAATTTACAAATTATTAAACAACTACACACAATTTTCTTCAGATCTTGAGACTTATGATTTGCATCAACAGTAAAGAAGACAGTTAATTGTGTTTTATGTCTAAAAAAAAAATGAAATCAGTGGGCAGAGAATAATCATAAGTCATTACCAGAAAGATCATTGATTTTCTTAACATATCTGCAAACTGAAAAATCAGAATTTTCAGTTCAAAAGTCTAAAATCTATATAAGGAAACGATAATGACTGCTTGCATACTGCAAAAAAAAGTGAGAGTGTATCTTCCTGTATTTTTATATACTTTACATATAAATGTGATTTTCCTTACATGGAAGAAAGCCAAGAACTTCCAAAGATTATAATCTATCAGCATACTTAAAACTCAAAGGTTTACTGGCTTGATTTCCAATCTCTCTTTTAAACCTGTGAGAGAAATACACAATAAAGAGGGAATTCTGAGATTATCTATGTTCTGTAAAATTTAAGTTTGAAACAATGTAGTTTTAAGTATTTCTTCAATACTACAGAGTTCTAATAAACTATATTTTTGAAGCTTAGAGGAACATCAATTTTAATAAACTTGAATAGTACACAAGAAAAATAAAAGAAATGAGGGCCCAATTGGCTCAGTTCATGTCACACTAGACGAATTACACAGCATGTCTTACAAAGCATATCTTCATTGATTCCTACAGAATTAAAGTGGCAGGATAAAAATGCTTGAGAGACTTTCTCTCTTCTAATATTTAGTCATATGGATCAAAAACTGTAAAAGAAACAAACAGCAAAAACAAAAAGCCTCACCTACAAAAGCCTCAAAACAAACAGAAAGGAGGAAAACTCAATGTCATAAACTTAAAAAAGAAAAAAAAAACAACAAATGGCAAATAGTCTGAGATAGAAACATTAAATTCTGGAGTAAAGACTAGTAACAAGTGTGGCTAGGTTCCTAGTCCATCTTGACACCCTCTTCGTACTTAACATAATAGTGGTGGAGCTCACAAAATGTCAAGAATTCTTACAATATCCTCCAATCCTGGAGAAGAGCAAATTAAGTGAACGTTATTACCTTTCCACTGTTCCGATTGGGGAACAGAGGAAAGGGTTGTCAGGGAGTTAATTTAAAAATAATGGTCCAGGGCTGCACACTACACTGGGGAACCAGCCCAATGTCAAAAGAATTTCTTCATAAGAATTTCTCCTCAATGAGTGAAATAAACCTAAACAAGGTATTTTAGCAAAACTCTCAGAGAAGAGAATAGAAGTCCGAGAATCTAAGGAAAAGCATATCACTGCTTTGGCGGGAGGGAGGGAGGGAGGGAGGGAGGGAGAAAGGAAGGAAGGAAGGAAGAAAAAAGTATATATTAAGGAAAGTAGCTCTCAAACTATAGCAATGAAGAGAGAGAAAACTGGGCTTGGATATAGTAGTAATAACAGAGTCCAGAAGACCCTCACACTGCTATCGGACAAAAGGAAAATCTAGACAAGGAAGTCCAAGCAAGAGCAAGAGAACGGAAACAGCACAGCAACTTGGTGAACATCATAGCAATCTATCAATCAACTAATCAGTTAAAAAGGAAAACAAGAAGCAAAGACAGAGGGTCAAACCTGAAAGAAAACAACACAGAGAATAGAACAAAATTTTCCATAGGAGTTTTGTGGTCCAAAGAGCTCTGGTGGCACAGTGGTTAAAGCATTCGGCTACTAATCAAAAGGTTGGTGGTTCAAACACATTAGCCACTCTGTGGGAGAAAGATGAGGCAAACTGCTTCCAATGGGATATATACATATATACGTGTGTGTGTGTGTGTGTGTGTGTTAGTGCATGCTACTAAGAACACAGCTAGGTAGTAAAATAATATCTCAAAGAAAATATTATGAACAACAGGGTGAGATGAAAAAGAAGAAAATGTACAAGTAGAGAGAAAACCCCAAAAAATATCTTTAAAGAACTAATAAAGTTAAAAACATTGAGAAATAGAAATGATACAGCTGCAAATTATCATAAAAACCTCAGATAATCATAGAGAATACAGAGAAAAATGATAGAGAATAAGAGCAACGAGAAAAACATGAAAAGACTGAAGATGAAAAAAGATACAAAATAAGGATAATGGGTGTCCCATATATGAAGTTAATAAACAGAAAAAAATGATATAAGAAATTTTATTTGAAATGATTAAGAACTAAATCTGCAGACTTTTCAATCTTCAGATTGAAAAAAAGAGCAAGATGTGATTCAAGAAAAGCTGATGGGAATATTCAACAACAGTAGCATCACTAGAGGACTGTAGGAGATGCAGCTTGCACCAGGTGACACTTCATAGAGGGTGACACCAAAATGATTGTCTATAAATGTTTCAGTAGAGATTTATTATTTTTTGTAAAAATATTCCTGTAGTTATAAAAACAACAACACTTTTCATAAGTCCAGCTTACATTGATCAATTTATCTAAAAGGCTAAAACTGTGCCAATTTGCTTTTTGAACTTTTTAACACGTTCTGGTCAGAAATGTCATTAACACTCAATAACAATGATGCTTTGAATCATGTGGTTTCATCTGCATGCATTGCAAGCATGTACTATTGTTTTTGTTGCTACAGGTGATTTTAACAGTCACTAATTTTACCAAATTTTCTGGTGTTTTAGTTATAATATTGTGGTGAGAAATATTTATGAACCTATATCAATAACCTTTTTGAGAATGAAGAAGTAAT
>NW_006921676.1:1367748-1369773 GCF_000298275.1 Orycteropus afer afer | reverse complement strand
TGTTCGAACAACAGCCTCCCAGTCTATGTACAGGTTCCTCATGAGCACAATGAAGTGTTCTGGAATTCCTACTCTTCTCAATGTTATCCATAATTTGTTATGATCCACACAATCAAATGCTTTGCATAGTCAATAAAACACAAGTAACCATCTTTCTGGTATTCTTTGCTTTCAGCCAAGATCCATCTGATGTCAGCAGTGATATCTCTTGTTCCATGTCCTCATCTGAA
This sequence comes from Orycteropus afer afer, assembly GCF_000298275.1. Taxonomy (NCBI): domain Eukaryota; kingdom Metazoa; phylum Chordata; class Mammalia; order Tubulidentata; family Orycteropodidae; genus Orycteropus; species Orycteropus afer. Next base: position 1,369,543 of record NW_006921676.1, on the reverse strand, counting down.
TCCGGCTTGCATTTCTGGAAGTTCTCTGCCAATATACTGCTGCAACCATTCTTGAATTATCTTCAGCAAGATTTTACTTTATATGATATTAATGACATTGTTCGATGATTTCCACATTCTGTGGGATCACCTTTTTTTTAGAATGGGTATAAATATGGATATCTTCCAGATAGTTATCTAGGTAGCTGTATTCCAAATTTCTTGGTGTAGACGAGTATGTACCTCTGGCACAGCATTCATCTGTTGAATCATCTCAGTGGGTATTCTGTCAGTTCCTGGAGGCTTGTTTTTCACCACTTCCTTCAGTACAGTTTCAACTTCTTCCTTCATTACCATTGGTTCTTGATCATATGCCACTTCCTGAAATGGATGAACATAGACCAATTCTTTTTGGTACAGTGACCCTGTGTATTCCTTCCCTCTTCTTCTGATGTTTCCTGCATCATTCAATATATTGTCAATACAATCTTTCAGTATTGCAACTCAAGGCTTGAATTTTTTCCTCAGTTCTTTTAGCTTGAAAGATGCTGAATGTGTCTTCCCTTTTGGTTACCTAACTCCAGGTCCCTGCACACGTCATTATAATAAATGATTTTGTCTTCTTCAGCTGCTCTTTGAACTCTTCTGTTCAGCTCTTTTGTCTTGTCAATTCTTCCATTTGCTTTAGCTACTCTCCATTCAAAGCAAGTCTCAAGTTTCTGACATCCCTGTTAATCTTTCTTCCTTTCCTGCCTTTTTAATGACTTTTTGCTTTCTTCATGGATGATGTTCTTGATGTCATCTCACAATTCCTCTGGTTTTCGGTCACTGGTCTCTAAATTCAGAAGGGACATAATCAAGGTCATATTTTGCCTCCCATGGACTTGTTTTAATGGTCTTCAGCTTCAACTTGAACTTGCATATAAGCAGTTGATGGTCTGTTCCACAGCCAGCTCCTGGTCTTGTTTTGGTGGAAAATATTGAGTTTCTCCATTGCCTCTTTCCACAGATGTAGTCAACCTGATTCCTGTGTACTCCATCTGACAAAGTCCATGTGTATAACTGCCATTTGTGTTGTTGAAAAATGTATTTGCAATGAATTAGTCATTGGTCTTGCAATATTCTATCATGCAATCACCAGCATCATTTCTATCACCAAAGCCATATTTTCCAGCTACTGGTCTTTTTTCTTTCCTTTTTCTAACTTTTGCATTCCAGTCACCAGTGATAATCAATACATCTTGATTGCATGTTTGGTCATTTTCAGACTGCAGAAATTGGTAAAAATCTCCAATTTCCTCATCTTGGCTTTGGTGGTTGGTGTGCAAATTTGAATAATAGTCATAATAATTGGTCTTTCTTATAGGTGTATGGATAGATATTATCCCATCACTGACAGCACTGTACTTCAGGATAGATCTTAAAAGATTCTTTGTGATGATGAATGCCACACCATTCCTCTTTAATTTGTCATTCCCAGCACAGTAGATCATAGGGTGGTCTGATTCAAAATGGCCAAAATCAGTTCATTTTAGCTCTCTGATGTCTAGGATATAGATTTTTATGCACTCCATTTCTTTTTTGACAACTTCCAATTTTCCTAGATTCGTACTTCCTACATTCCACATTTTGATTATTAATGGATGTCTGCAGCTGTTTCTTCTCATTTTGAGTAGTATCACATCAGCAAATGGTGGTCTCATAAACTTTACTCCACACATATCATTAAGGTTGGCTCCACCCTGAGGAGGCAGCTCTTCCCCAGTAATATTGTGAGTGCCTTCCGACCTGTGTAAGCTCATTTTTGTAGCCACTG
>NW_006921676.1:1365826-1366387 GCF_000298275.1 Orycteropus afer afer | reverse complement strand
CTTGACCATTTTGTATATTTAAAGTGACAGCGTTCTCCCAGATTCAGGGACTTAAGAACAGGATGTACTCACTGGGAACCACAAGGACATTCTGGATGTGGACTACTGGAAAGCTTGACATACTGAGTGAGAGTCACCATCTCCTTCTCCACCAATGGGCCAACAATAAACAACCACCAAGAAAAGACTGACTCACCTTTAGCTTCTCTTCACAAACAGTTAACAGAGATCTAAATACAACAATGTCAAAACGTCTTAGAGACAACAGACCATCACAATCCACACAAAGAAGCAAGATAAAGTGGTAGAAACAAGGGAGCAGAATACAGACCCAGAACACATCTCTGAGGAAGAAGCAGAATTGGAACTCTTTGATAAGGAATTCAAAGAAGTATATTTAGTTATCTTCAAAGGATTGAGAGACAGATAAAGGAAAACACAGACAAATCTCTAGAAGAATTTTGGAAGAAAATACAAGAACAAAATGACAAAATAAATGAAAAATTTGAAATGATTCAAAATCTGAAGATAGAAATCCAGAAGATTAATACTAAATTGTCA
>NW_006921676.1:1346449-1347669 GCF_000298275.1 Orycteropus afer afer | reverse complement strand
TGCATATGGCTGTTCACTTTGCATGGAATAAGAAATGGCCAGATGTGCGATTATATACAGATTCAGGGGCTGTGGCGAATGGCTTAGCTGGATGGTCTGGGACTTGGAAGGAGCATGATTGGAAGATTGGTGACAAGGATGTATTGGCAAGAGGTATGTGGATAGATCTTTCTGAATGGGCTGAAGGAGTAAAGATATTTGTGTCTCATGTGAATGCCCATCAAAAGGTGACCTCTGCAGAGGAGGACTTTAACAATCAGGTGGATAGGATGACACGTTCAGTGGAAACCAGCTGTCCTTTTTCCCCAGCTACTCCTGTCATTGCTCAATGGGCTCATGAACAAAGTGGCCATGGTGGCAGGGATGGAGGTTATGCATGGGCTCAGCAACGTGGACTCCCACTTACCAAGGCTAAGTTGGCTACCGCCACTGCTGAGTGCCCAATCTGCCATCAGCAGAGACCAACACCAACTCCGCAATATGGAACCATTCCTCGGGGTGATCAGCCAGCAACCTGGTGACAGGTTGATAACACTGGACCACTTCCATCATGGAAAGGACAGCATTTTGTTCTTACTGGAATAGATACTTATTCTGGATATGGATTTGCCTTCCCTGCATGCAATGGTTCTGCCAAAACTACCATCCATGGACTTACAGAATGCCTTATCCATCGCCATGGTATTGCTTTGGATCAAGGGACTCACTTCACAACAAATGAGGTGCAATAATGAGGCTATGCTCATGGAATTCACTGGTCTTACCATGTTCCCCATCATCCTGAAGCAGCTGGCTTGATAGAACGATGGAATGGCCTCTTAAAAACACAAATACAGCACCAGTTGGGTGGCAATACCTTGAAGGGTTGGGGAAATGTCCTCCAGGAGGCTGTATATGCTCTAAACCAGCATCTAATATATGATTCTTTTTCTCCAATAGCCAGGATTCACGGGTCCAGGAACCAAGGGGTGGAAACAGGAGTGGTACCACTCATTATTACCCCTAGTGACCCACTCAAAACATTTTTGCTTCCTGTCCCTGCTACTCTATGCTCTGTGGGTCTGGAGATCTTAGTCCCAAAGGGAGGAACACTCCCACCTGGAGATACAATACTGATTGCCCTGAACTGGAAATTAAGAATGTCACCTGGCCATTTTGGCTTCCTCATGCCTCTGGATCAACAGACAAAGAAGGGCATTACTGTACTATCTGGTATGATA
>NW_006921676.1:1309457-1345884 GCF_000298275.1 Orycteropus afer afer | reverse complement strand
ACTTGGCTGGACCCCAGTTCTGTGTGGTTGTTCCCATGATGGGATCGGATGACTGTGTTCTGAGTGGCCAATCTGTTGAAGGGGAGTTTCCCTAGGGGTGTGGCCTGCTTGCAGTATATCCAGGGACATCCTGGGAAGAGAGACATTCTTCTGTGGATTGGGATTCTGGTGCGCTGCCTACGACTGTCCGTGAGTGAGCAGTCCACTGCTCAGCCTGGAGATCTTGGATGTGTTATTCGTTGGAGTCAACAGCCTGTGTACTTCCTGCCAGCCTTGAGCTCCTCGGCCCCTGCAGTGGCAGGAGCCAGGAAAAGCCTCCAGCTTGACATTTGATCCAGGAACTTTGGACTTGTCGGCTCTATACGTGTGTGAGCCATTTTCCTAAGATAAATTTCTCTCTCTCTCTCTCTCTCTAAATATGTATGTGTATATATATATATATATATATATATAAGCTTTGCTGTTTTTTGTTTCTCTGGAGAACCCAGTCTAACACAAACAGTAAGATAGGATAAACAAAGGTAGCGGTGTTTTTAAAAACACAAAGGTACATGAAGTCCCCTCTTAGGGATATATTTTTTTAACCAAGTTCACCTTCATTCTTTTTGGAGCAAGAAGACATTGTGAAAAAGACACTCAAGATTACTATGTCTTTACAGAAATAATATATGCTTTATACAGTTTTTGTTTTGTTTTGCAAATCATGTGTGTTAGTTTCTCATGTATGTTATTTACATGGACACTTCACACATGAAAAATAGGGTAGCTATTCTGTGAAAAGTGACTAGGAGTTTGCCCAGGCTTGAAGTGGAGAAGTGCTAGTCCAGGGACACAGGCTCTCTGAAGAACAGATAATCCATATTCATAATCAATGTCTTTCCAAGTAAAGCTCCTAGTCCACTATTTTCCCACAGTCTCAAACTCCTGCTCCTTCTCCTAATTCTCTGTTACTGAGAGAAGTTCAAGACTTTCTTTTCCTTTTTTTTTTTTTAATCTCTCAGACACAGTGAGTGCTACCAGTACTTCCTGCTCTGGATGCAATAGATCTGGGGTCCTAACTTCCAGGGGAAGTTTCATCCTTGTCACTGCTCTTATTTTTCTGACAGACTTACTCTTTCTCATCACTACCTTGTCCCTATGTGATATAAATTATTTACTTCTTTCTCACAGCCTCACATTCCCCATCTATATATATGGAACAGGTGAACTGAACTATAGCAGGTCTCAACCCAGTGATGCAATCTCATTTTTTATAATAAATATTTTATAACTTCACTTTGCTATGCTGAAGTGATATTCATACACAATATAACCTATTTACATACACAGCTTTTAAATCAATATAATGCCCTAACTGTAATACAAATAAGAAATAAAAGCAACTTGTAGCAAAATAATATTATTTCAATATGCAAACACTTGAGTGTAACTGTACTGTAAATCATAATGAAGTAGTTAGATGCTTGCCCCGTATGTAGAATCACCAAGGTTACACAAGCAAACTAGTAGTACCAATAGAACTCCCAAGTTAATCAGGAGAAAAAATAGAAGAGTGTGATAGGTTGAATAATGGTCCCCTAAAAGATGTCTGCATCCTAATCACTGGAACCTGTGAATGCTACCCTACATGGCAAAGATTTAGCAGATGTAATTAAGTTCATGATCACCAGATGAGGAGATTATCATAGACCATTCTGGTGGGTCCTATGTGTAATTACAGGTGTCGGTAGGAGAGGAGGCAGAGAGATATTTCAGACAAAAGAAGAGGAAGTGCTGTGGCAATGAGGGCAGAGATTGGAATGATGCAGCCACAAGCCAAGCAATGCTGATAGCCACCAGAAGCTGCCAGATGAAAGGAATGTGTTCTCCCCTACAGCCTCCGGGTGGAGCACAGTCCTGATTACACTTGATCTTGGCCTAGCAAAACTAGTTTTGGACTATGGTCTCCAAACTGTAAGAGAATAAATTTCTGTTGTCTTAAGCCACTATGTTTTTGGTAATTACAGCAGTAACAGAAAACTAATACAAACAGCAACATATCCACATCCTGAGAGAGGGGGAGAAAGAAGAAAGGAAACAGAAGAAACACCACTATTAAATTAATATCAAACAAAATAAAAAGGAAAGAAAGAAAATTAAGTATTTCAATTGTGACAGGAAATGTGAATACCAGTATTCTGCCCAGGAACTTCCTTGGGTAATCATAAGTGAGATTGGTTTATTATTTTCTGTCTTGATGCGAACAAACAAAATCATCAGTACATTAAAACAAAAATATACCATAACCAAGAGTACATTCAGGAATCGCAGGATAATACAAAGTCACCACATTAGCTCACCATACTAATCATATGACCCTTCCCCCTAGATTTGTCAACTCTGCAGACACGAAAAAGGCATTTGACAAAATAAAAATTCAATGTTTTTTTTTTTTTAATTATGGTAAAATATTTGTAACTAAATTGGTCATGTTAACCATTTTTAAGTGTATAATCCAGCATCAATTACATTCACAATGCTGTGCAACCATCACCATTATTTCCAAAACTCTTTCATGACCCCAAACAACAACTTGTTTATTTAGGCACTAACTCTCTATTCCCCCTACCCTCAGCCCCTGGTAACCTCTACTCTACTTTCTGCCTCTATGAATTTGAGTACTCTAGATATTTCATGGAGTCCCTGTATGGCACAAATGGTTAAATGTTTGTATACTAACCAAAAGGTTGGCAGTTCAAATCCACATACAAGAGCTTCTGAAGAAAAGCCTGGCTAACTATTTCCCAAAGATAATATCCCCTGAAAACCTAATGGAGCACAGTTATACTCTGAAATATGAGGGGTCACCATGACTCAACAGCAACTGAGTTACATAATTCATGTAAATGGGATCATATAATATTTTGTTCTTTTATAACTGGCTTATTTCACTTAGCATTTCAAGGTTTATCCATGCCGTGGCAAGCATTAGAACTTATACTGTAGTGTTCCATTGAATATATACATATCACATTTTTAAAATGTTTATCCATTCACCTGTAAATGGACACTTAGGTTGTTTCTACCTTTTGGCTACTGTGAGTAACTCTGCAATGAACTTTTGTGTTCAAGTATCTGTTCAAGTCCCTTCTTTCAAGACTTTGGGGTATTTACCTGGCCATGGAATTACTGGGTCATTTGGTAATTCTATGTTTAAATTTTTGCAGACTGCCAAACAGTTTCCAACAGTGGCTGCACCATTTTTACATTTCTACAAGCAATGGATAAGGTTTCCAGTTTCTCCACACTCTTGCCAAACTTATTTTCCATTTAGAAACTACTGCTTAACAGGTAGATTTATGCCAAATGAACAAGGAGAGTGAATTTTTAGTCTTCTGTCTATAAAGATGAAAATCTCTCTAATAAAATATATTTAAGTTTTATTCATCTCAGTTCCTAGTTAATCTAGAAGTTTTTACATCTGACCAGAACTAGCCCCAATAAATCCAAGATCATAAAGAGAAGGAAGCAATATAAGTTTCATTAGTTTGTAATCTTTATTTAAATAAGCATGACTCATGTCCTCCCTTCACCCACCCCCACAAACACACAAAAGCATCTTTATTTTGGCCTCTCAGTATTTCTTTATTTAGCAAGAGAATCACTAACTTGCGAACACTGACTCAAATATTTAGTCTAGCTCAGCGTGGGTTACTGAAAATGTCTCTTCCATATTCTGAAGATATATCTTCATCAACGTTTTCCACTTCTCACTCTCTTAACCTCATCTATTGAAGTGGGAGGATGAGGATCATGAAGCAGGTGGCTCTTCATCTCACTGTAAATTCTGAAGAAGAAGGCCTGTTTCACACTCATTTTGGAATTCTATTAGCTATGGGATTAGCAACTCATGAGTTATAAAGAATCCTTGCCCAACGTCCTGTTATAATCATCAAATACTTCTTGAGCATTAAATAGGGAAAAGGCACAGTTCTAGACTAGTGATACTAAGAGGTTAGGGACTTGATCCTTGATCTCAAAGAGCTTAGAAAGACAGAACAGAAATATAACAATATTATGATTCATTGATTCTACATTATTACTTGTTTTAACTCAATTTTAATAAGCTCTTTAAAGTAAAGGACATTGTTTTATTCATTTTTACACACACACACACACACACACACACCCCTATCAGTTGAAATTGAAATTCAAAGTAAGATTTACTTTTTTCCTTCTTGGTAATTAATAATAGACTTAAAAAGGAGCTCTGGTGGCTCAGTGCCTAAAGGCCTTTGACTGCTAACCAGAAGGCTGGCGGTTCAAACCCACCAGCCACTCCATGGAAGGAGACTGGGCAATATACTGCCATAAAGATTTACCAACTCAGAAACCCAAAGGGGGTCACTATGAGTCAGAATCAACTCGATGGAAGTGAGTTTGGTTTTGAACAGTCTTAAAAGGTATAAAGGCAAGCTCTAACTTAGATTTTCTAATGATGGGCACAAATACAGAAAATGCTATCTCAGATGCATATATTCTGAAACCAACACCCTCTTCTCCCAATGATCTGCAGGATCAAAGATTAAGATTAAGATTACAAACTGTCAGGTCTTTGGGGAAAGAAAGGAGAGTATCTAAGAGAGCTTACTAGTACCCATGTTAGTTATGAAGGTTTCTTATACCATAGTGGTACGGACTGAATGATATCTCCTCCAAATATGTGTTCAATTCCTGGCCCTTCTACCTGTGGATATGATCCTGTTTGGAAACGGAGTTTTTCTTTTGTTATGTTAATGAAGTCATACAAGAGTAGGGTGGAGCCTAAGCTTAATCAATTCTAAGTTATAAAAAGACACAGAGATACACAGAGAGGAAGACAGACACCACATGAGAACTGTCTAAAAGCCAAGAAACGCCAAGGAACTAATGAACACCCAGGGACATCAATAAGGATGAAACCAACAAAGTCAAGATCCTGATTAGGACTTTCAGCCTCCTGAACTGGGAGGAAATAAATTTCTGTTTTTTTTTAAGTCTACTCACTGTAGTATTTGTTTTATAGCAGCATTAGGTAACTAAGACACATGGTTTCCTGAAAGTATGTTCTATGGGTTTAAACGAATTTTTTTTTAAATACAACAAATGTATTTTTAAAGTACAACAAATTCAGATGTTTGGAACAATCGCATCTTGCTTTGATGGCTGAATGGGCTTTGGGGACAACCTAAACCAAGCTTGACTGCTCTTTTCTTAAATACTGTCATAATCTCAGTTCAATTTCAAGCACTGAACTGTTCATTCTGATGAAAGAAATTTCATGACTAAAATCTATTTCAAAGAAAATGAAGGAAAACTAAAAGTAATGTGTAGAATGGGATTTAAACAATGCTTCACAGAACAGGGGAAAAAATCTGCTTTTTACTAGCTGATAATTAACCTTCAAAACCTGTATAAACAGGTATAAATAATATGTTTATACAGGGAGTCCTCAACTTCCAAACAATATATATGGAAACCCCAATGCTCAACATCCACCCATAATATACTGAAACCCCCAACTGCCTTCTGTACTCCTGCTTAGACTTCTTTACATCAGCTGATAAGGAACTCAGGAGGTACTGCCTGTTACTCAAAGGTTTCATTTCAGCAGTGCTGCTGTCTCAGTCATGTAACAATTTGATTTGCCTGTTCAGTACACTTTAATGAGCTTAAGGTAGATGGACTTGGGAGTGGGGAGAGAAAGAACAAAGAGCTGGGTGGCAGGAAAGATGTAGGGTGGTGTGGGGTCGGGGTTGGGATAGAAGACCTGCCTGGAGAAGCCTGCACTTCAGGCAATGCCCAGTGAAAGCAGGGATTATAGACAAGGGGACTCAGTCCTAATTATGCCTCACAGGGTTCTGTGAAGCCTAGCAGTGGGCCAGAGTTAGTAGTATGGTAGCTTGGTATTTCTGGTGTTCTTTTACTTAATGCAATATGTTTTATAATAACTAACAATAAGGCAAGTATGATTCTTCATCAGGGACCAGGGTTAAATTTTATCAAAGTGGTTTTGAATAATGCTCTAGATAACCCAAGAACTTAGGGTGATGGGAAGAACTATTGTGACTTCAGCCTCCTTTTACCCCTTATTATTTCCATGAAAGAAGCTCCACATTTGCATTAGAAACATCCTCTGCTGCCTAGTAGGAATCTGTTTGAAAAGGCTTTCTACTTTTAAGAAAAAATATGAAGTCTACCCTTTCATTGAACTTTTACTATATTTTACAAAAAAGAGGTATTTGAAAAAAAAAATGTGGTCAGCAGTGTTCAAAATAAAGGTCTTATAAATATAACTAATGTAAAGATGAAAGTCTTCAGGTATGCCAAAAATAGCCTTGAATTCGAGACTATTCAAAAAATAGTCTTGAATCTCAATGCCAATACTCATGAGGCTCAAATCTATGTTTGTCTAAGAAGTGAAAACATATTTAGAAAAAAAAAATCCTAGAAATGTATCACTAATTTTGAGTCTAAAAGGTAATCTTAAGTAATTAAGGACTTCTAGCAATTTCTTTTGCTTTTATAACCACTTTAATTTATTTAGCACTTTACAGCTTCTAAAGGGCTGTTCTCAACTCTGGATCACGCCCCTAACTAAGAAAGGTTCTAGCAATTTCTTGTCTCACTGGGCATGGAAGCACACCCCCATGCTATCTTCCCTCACCTTCCACCCTTTACCTTTTAATATACAAACATCTTTGTATTCTTTTATTGTTTATGAAAGTACCAAAAAGTCTGTGGTTTATATCTATTGCCTTGATTCCTATGTGATTTCAAAATGAGTCATATTCATTCTCCTCCTGAGAAATGAAAGATCAAATGAACATACTTCCATCTTTGTAGTAATCAAACCATATTTCAGAGGTCTACATACTACAAGATGAATGGACATTATGGAAAAGTGGGCATGTTTGTCATAATTTAGGTCAAAAGGTAGCTTAGATATTTGTTTAAAATTTTTGAGTTACTAGAGATCATTTATATTCAAAAATAAGTATCCAAAACACATTCCAATGTTAAATATGTAAAAGGCTTACCATATGACAAAATTTTAAAAACATAGACTCCATCTATCAGAGTTTATGCTGAGAAGTATCAGGATTTTATTATAATACTATGCTGCTTACAATAATAGAAGAATCAGAAATCTTATTCCAAGAACAATGAAACTAAATACTAAATGGTGATGTCTTAGAAAACATTCCAGAACAGGGCAGTGCTTTATCATATGTAGTTCATCATAAGCTACTAGAGCAAAACCTGAGATTTTAAGGATGTTTTTGGTTATCAAGGCAACCATAGCATCTCTTCTTCTGCAAGTCATTCTTAGCAATTTCAAAATAGATTTTGCCTTCCTTTTGGTAAGAAAACCAGCAAGTTAGAGGAAGTCAATGCCTTGAAAGTCCTGGGAGCAGATGTGGTCCTAGCCATCGTCAGCAAATCTGGCACTAAAGCTCAATAATCTCAATTCCTCTCATCACTGTAGTTGAACAGGCAAAGACCATCTTTCTCAAGGCTTCTAGTCACTCTCTTGTTCCTCATCTCTACGTACCTCCAGTCAGCAGATTTTAGTTGCTGCTCCTTCCAGGAGTTTAGTTTCTGCTACCTTTTACCTTAGCTCCCCAAATTGAGGTGAGGGTTGACTACACTTGGTGGTTACCTCAGGCAGAGATAGAAAGAGATGCTCTTAAAAATGTCCTCTCTTTCCTTCTGTCTCCAAGATATTATCAGCCTAGCATGAGAGTAACAGGAGTACTGGTATGCTTTATAAAATGACATGAAAAAATATATTATCATCTGTCAAATTGCTCTTTTAAAATGGGTAAGAAATATTTCTAATCCATAAAGCAAGTTATTCTGCAAGTTCAGGACATCTGCTATCATCCCACAATATTCCTTCTGGATTTCTCCTTTCTAGATTTTCAAAGAATAGCAATGTACCTCTATTTTCTAAAAGCATAAAACTGCCCACTGGATAGATGTTTCTGAAATGGAAAAACAAACAAAATAACTGACTCTTGCAACTAGAGTTATGTGAGATTAGTTTATAATCCATGAGTTGGACATGTCCTAATAGAGGCTATCATCAAATTTGAATAGTAGACTGAGAATGCAAGAAAAATCTATTTGAGTCCTGACTGGATCACTAAAACAGCATGTCCTTGATGTGCCACTATATTCCTTTGAGTTGCTGATTCCTCATCTATAAAAGGAGAAGGTTGCAGCAAATGGGCTTTAATATACCTTCCAGCTCTAACCTTTTATATGTCCATAAAATCCTAAGGGCTTGTGTCCCAGCCATCAACTGTTTACCTACACACATATACTGTTAATATCTATATGCAAGAGGTCATAAGCATCCGAAATTTAGTCCATATAATCTCCATGTTGTATGGGATAAGAGGTGTGAAGAAATATTGTTTGACTCCTCTTAGCTATGCTTGAGAGTGAGCATTTGTTCCATACAAGTTTATTTAGTGCTCCAAAAATTTTCTCAAGACTTGGCAAGGCAGAAAGATACATGAACTTTCTTGTATTGGATTGTATATAATCACAGATAGCTATCTTTAAATAACTTACAGAGGAAAAAGGTTTTATAAGTGATTTGAAACTCTAATTCAGGTAAAATGGCAGGCTGGCTGAGCTAATTCAAATCCTTCTTCCACCATATATACAGAGAAAGGCTAGATAAAATGTAAAAACTGCCACAAATGTAATTACAATAGTCAATTTTGAAAGAAAAAAAAACAGAGAGAGAGAGAGGAGAAAGAAGAGAAAGAGGGAGAAACGGAAGAAGGAAGGGAGGGAAGGGAAAAGCAAATCTCAAGCATTAGAAATCAAACCCAAACCAAACCCACTGTCATAGAGTCCTGTCAGAACCACCCTTCTTTGGGTTTCTGAGGCAGTATCACTACGGAAGTAGATTGCCCAACCTTCCTTCACTCCTTGAAAGGAAGGTTGGGCAATCTACTTCCAAGTGGAAGCTCCAGTTGCCTCAGTGGCAGCCTGGGGGCATATCACAATAGGGTTGTATTGCTCAGGGAGGGGCAAAAGATCTGCCCATGGTTTCTACAAGGCACAGAGCTAGAAGTGAGACCTCTGCACATAGCAGGGATCTCAAAAGGTCTGTCGAGTCTGTAAAAATGAAATGAATAAATCTTTGTTCCCTGGTCTAAAGTAGCAGTAGGACAGACAACTGTTTTCCCTGAGCAGTACAGAGAGTGAGGGTGGGTGAGGGGGATAGTTCCCTCTGAGAAATCAAATTACCTGTGCAAACTAGGGTTGCAGTTGTTGGGTGCCGCTGAATTGATTCCAACTAATAGCAAACCTATAGAATAGAGTACAACTGCCCCCATAAGGTTTCCCAGGCTGTAAATCTTTGTGGAAGCAGATCATTAGGTCTTTTTTTTTCCCCCCACAGAGAAACTGGTAGATTTGAATTGCTGACTGTTTTGGTTACCTAGTGCCGCTCTGAGGACCTCTGGTAGCATAGTGCCTAAGGCACTTGACTGCCAACCAGAAGGCTGGCGGTTCAAACCCACCAGCCACTCCTCGGAAGGAAGGTTGGGCAATCTACTTCCACAGTGATACTGCCTCGGAAACCCAAGAAGGGGTCGCTATGAGTCAGGTACGACTCGATGGCACTTAACAACAGCAACAACAACAGTGCTGCTCTGATAAGAATATACCACAAATGGGATGGGCTTAACAAACAGGAGTTTATTCTCTCACTACTTGAAAGCTTTAAGTCCAAGCTCAAAGTTCCAGGCTCTAGGGGCTGGGTGAAAGCCCCTCGATCTTGGGCTTTAGCTCTGCCTCTTGCTCCCGGCCCACTGAAGCTAGAGGCATTTCTTCACTCAAGCAGCTACTGCTGCTGAGGCTAACAAGCCCAAGGTGGACAAATAAAATGGCACAGTCCCGATGTTACCAAACCACACAGCAGGCCATTAATTCAAGTCCATTGTAAGTCCCAAGGTCAGCAGAGCACAGCAGGCTACTGGCAATGACATGGTGGCTACATACAGGATCCAAGCGTGCCATAAGCTAGAGACCATTCCCAAAGCTGTTTCTTATATACAGGAAGCACACCACATCCCTAAAGCAGCTACTCAGCTGCTTGTGGTAGATCCCACCATGGAGCTGATTGCCAGTCTCATCACGGGGAATAACTACCACTAGCTGCCCAGCCATTCAACCAGGCCCAGCCAAGTTGACACACAAACTTAACCATCACACTGACCTTTCAGTTAACATTTGAGCACTTAAACAATGTACCATCAGGATGTAAGTTAAACATTCATCTTAATGTATATATACAACAAAAGATATATACTGAACATATGACTTCTAAATCAATTTAGAAAACAGGGAAGAGGAAAAGAGAAAGCAGAGAAAAAATGGAAAACTGAAATCACAAAATTAGAAAGAAGAAATATGTCTAGATATATCAGTGATTATGATAAATTTGTTAAAGATATTCTCAGACATTCTCATCTATGAACACAGATATACATATAAACTAGCTGTAAACTGTTTATAAGAGACATAGTTATAATAATATGACACAAAGAGGTTAACAGTGAAAAGTTGGAAAACAGATATACCAGATGGATACTAATAAAAAGAAAATGGTTTAAATAAATTTTTATCAGGTAACATAGACGTTAAGGCAAAATCATTGTTAGGTGCCATCAAGTTGTCTCTGACTCATAGCGATCCTACAAACAGCAGAATAAAACAGTGCCCAGTCCTGCACCAGCTCTGCGATCCTTGCTATACTTGAGCCCATTGCCGCAGTCATTGTGTCAATCCATCTCGTTGGGGGCCTCCCCCTCTTTCGTCGACCCTCCACCTTACCAAGCATGACATCCTTCTCCGGGGAATGGTCCCCTCTTACAACATGACAAAAGTAGGTGAGACAAAGCCTGACCATTATCACTTCCAAGGAGCATTCCAGCTGCACTTTCTCCAGGACAGACTTTTTTTTAGATCTTTTAGCAGTCAGCATTCTTTGCCAGCATCGTAACTCAAAAGTATTCACTTTTCTTTGGTCTTTCTTATTCATTGTTCAGCTCTGACATGCGTTTGCAGCAACTGAAAAGACCATGGCTTGTGTCAGCCACACCTTAGTCCTCAAGGAGGCATCTTTGCTCTTCAGCACTGGAAAGAGGTCCTTTGCAGCCGATGTGCCCAGTGCTATACATTGTCTGATGCTCTGACTGCTGCTTCCGTTGGCATTGATTGTAGAACCAAGCAATGAGAAGTCTCTGACAACTTCAATCTTTTCTCCATTTATTGTGATGCTGCTTATAGGTCCAGTTGTGAGGATTTTTATTTTTTTTATATTGAGACGTAATCCATACTCCAGACTGTATTCTTCAATCTTCATCAGTAAGTGCTTCAAGTCAGCCTCACTTCCAGCAAGCAAAGTTGTGTCATCAGCGTATCACAGGTTGTTAATGATTCTTCCTCCAATCCTTACGCCACATTCTTCTTCATATAGTCCAGCTTCTTGGATTATCTGCTCAGCATACACATTGAACAAGTACAGTGAAAGGATACATGCCCTTCTTTATTTTAAACCATGCAGTGTCCCTTTGTCCTGTTTGAGCAACAACCTCCTGGGCTATGTACAGGTTCCTCAAAAGCACAATCAAGTGTTCTGGAATTCCCATTCTTTTCAATCTTACCCAAAATTTCTTATGGTCTACACGATTACATGCTTTTGCATAGTCAATAAAACACAAGTAAACATCTTTCTGGTATTCTTTGCTTTGAGCCAAGACCCATCTGATATCAGCAATGATATCCCTTGTTCCGTGTCCTCTTCTGAATCCAGCTTGCATTTCTGGAAGTTCTCTGTCAATACACTGCTGCAATCATTTTTGAATTATATTCAGTAAGATTTTACTTGCATGTGATATTAATGATATTATTCAATAATTTCCATATTCTGTGGGATAACCTTTCTTTGGAATGGATACAAACATGGATCTCTTTTAGTCAGTTGGCCAGACAGCTGTCTTCCAAATCTCTTGGCATAGCTGAGTGAGTGACTCCAGCAGGGCATCTGTTTGTTGAAACATCTCAATGGGTATTCCGTCAATTCCTGGTGCCCTGTTCTTTGCCAATTACTTCAGTGCAGCTTCAACTACTTCCTTCAACACCACTGGTTCTTGATCATATGCCACCTCCTGAAATGGATGAAGATCGACCAGGTCTTTTTGGTACAGTGACTCTGTATACTCCTTCCAACTTCTTTTGATACTTCTTGCATCATTCAATATTTTGCCCATAGAATCTTTCAATATTGCAACTTGAGGCTTAAATATTCTCCTCAGTTCTTTCAGCTTGAGAAATGTTGAGCATGTTACACTCTGAAGAGGCAGCTCTTTCCAAGTTGTAGTTTGAGTGCCTTCTGACCTAAGGGGCTCATCTTCCTGCACGGTATTAGACAATGTTTCCGAGCTATTCATAAAGGTGCCTAGTGATGTATCAGACAGTGTTTCTCTGCTATTCATAAGGTTTTCCCTGGCCGATTCTTTGAGAAGTGGATGGCCTCTTCCTTCTTCCTAGTCTGTGTCAGTCTGTAAGCTATGCTGAAATCTGTGTACCATGTGCAACCCTGCTGGCATTTGAAACACCAGTGGTATAGCCTCAAGTCTCACAGCGACATGCAAGCCACCACAGTACAACAAACTAACAGACAAGTTTGTCTCCCTTAGCTATTCAAAACCTCTCTAACCTCCCCTTACGTGGATCCCATGGCTCTGTCATCTAAGCTTCCCCCTCACCACTTCCTGCCTCTTGGTGGGGGGCCTGTCTCCTCCCCTTACCTGGATCCCATGGCTTTGTCTCATCTCCAGCTCTTCCCCCACTTCCTGCCTCTTGGTGTGGGGCCTGCCTCCCTCCCCTTACCTGGATCCCGCGGCTCTGTCTAGTCACCGGCTCGTTCTTGCTTCCCATCTCTTAGTGTGGGGCCTGTCTCCCTCTCAAAAATCATTAATGGGGATAAAAAATATGTAACTTAAAGAATCAGTTCACCAAAAGATATAATAATTTAGAAACTCATGTTATCAGCAAGTTAAAAAAACAGTACATATAGGAAAAAAAAAAAAGAAGAAACTAAATCCAAATTTACCAGAAGGAAAGAAATAACAAAGATCAAAGCAGAAATAAATGAAATAGAGAATAGAAAAACAATAGAATCAACAAAACCAGAAGTTGGTCTTTTTAAAAGATCAATAAAATTGAAAAACCTTTAGCCAGATTGGCAAAGAAAAAGAGGAAGAATTCAAATAGCTAAAGTCAGAAATGAAAGTGGGGAAATACAACTGACCCTACAGAAATAAAAAGGATCAGAAGACAATACTAGAAAAATTATATACCAACAAATTATATAATTTTGATGAAATGGACAAGTTCCTAGAAATACATAAAATACATACACCATGATCACGGGGACTGACTTATCTCTGATGTATCTCTAGTACTAATTCATTGCCTGCCATGGCTGAATATACAGTCTATAGATACTAGTTGAATGAAATTACATCTATATTTCCTAATTTTTCTAAAATGAATATATATATTAATTATAAAACAAAAAAGTATGCATATTATAATTGCAACTATGTAAAATATGTAATAGAATATTATGTAAACTATAAATGTCATATTAATGTGGTAGAATTAAGGACAGTGTTACTATTATTAAATTTTAAAAATTTTATATAGTCCTCAGTTATTAAAAAGAAATCTTCCTATGGAATATTATACAGCCTTAAAAGAGAAATGAAGTTCTGATACATGCTACAACATGGAGTAACACTGAAAACATTATGATGAGTAAAATAAGTAAGTAGCAAAAGGTCAAATACTATATAATCTCACTTAGATGAAATAAACAAATATATACAGTTACTCCTCACATACTGACATGGCTAGGGTTCTAAAGACCAAGCCATTATGAGAAAATCAGCATTATGTAAAAACGGAGAGTGACCATATCAGATTAAAAAATGGGGAATGACTACATCTTTACACAACTGCCAAACCACTGAGAATCATGGCCCAGTCAAGTTGACAATTAACCTAAAACATCACAGCCACCATTACTTTCACCTTGCACCTCAGCGTTTTTTATTACCAGACGTACATTATTAATGCACAAAATAGTTATGTAGTAGATTTTTCACTATTGTCAAAAATGCAGTGTCAGATAATGAGATAGCTGAGAAGTGAGAATGAAACCAAAGTTCATTAATGGCTACCTTGGGTGTAGGGGGAGGGGGTTGAGTTTTTGGTTAGGGGGCACTAAATTTATGTTAATGGTGGTAGGATAATTTGGAAGAGGACAGCTATAATTATAGCACAATATGAAAAATGTAATCAATGTCATTGAGTTGTAAATGTGGAAGTTGTAGCATTGGTGGATAGTTTGGTATGTATATTTTCACTGCAATTTAAAAAAAAAGAGAGAGAAGGAAAAATACTAAAAATAAACAAATCTCTCTATTGTAGAACCCTATAAATAACTCACTGCTATAGAGTCAGATCCAACTCACAGCAACCCCTCCTTTGGTTTCCAAGGCGGTATCACTACAGAAGTAGATTGCCCAATCTTCCTTCCAAAACCTATGGGGCAGTTTTACTCTGTCCTATAGGGCTGCTGTGAGTCAGAATTGACTCTATGGCAGTGGGTTTGGTTTTCCTGCATTTATTGTGTTTCCTTATAATAAGAAAACCTTTAAATGAGAAAATAGGTTATATGTCTGCATAATTCACGGGTACATGTTCACTACGTTGGGGCTTTCCTGTAAATATCACATCTATTATTTCACTGTTTGCTTTATCCTTTATTTAATCTCCTTAATAGTAAAACATCAAAGAATGACACAATAAATTTAAAATAAAATAAAAAAGGATGAAATGGTGTTGCTCAAATGAAGAAATGTTAACAACCAATGAACACTTGTAACCATACCAACTAAGAAATATGAATATTTTTAGAAATAAGTTGTAGAACAATTTTAATGTATAGAACCTGGTCAAAAGTATTTGATGACTCTTTGCTACCTTTACCTATATTAAGTTTTCTTACCCATAATCACAGACACAATTTTAACAGAACTCAAGTATATTTCTTTGTAAATTCTAAGATTTTCTTGTACTGCACACAGATATACAAACATACAAGTATATATACTAGGATCAACCATATTGAGAAAAAGAGAAAAAGTTAGCCAACATCATGAAAAGTACTCACAGAAAAAAGATGGGAAGTAAATGTTTACAACAACTATCTGAACAGTCTGACTAGTTTACTTTTTTACTACTTTGTAGTTTCCACATTTCTGCTGGGTTTTCTTTTGAAATGTTATTGTGATTTGGCTGAAAGTTTACAGAGCAAATTCATATTCCATACAGTTCACATACACTTTGACTTATGACATTGACTGTAATGCTCCCACAATGCAACAGCTCCCTTCCTACTTCCTCCCCATAGCCACCTCTTCCCTGTGTCCTTCACTCCCATACTGCCCCCAGACCTGTCTCCCTGTGCATAAACAACCCTTCCATTTTCCCATGATTGATCTCTCCAAGGAGTATATCTACCTGAGGTAAATGTTCAACTCCTATGCCTATCTTTTGTTTTGTGTGAAGCCACAGGTGTGGGTTCAATTCCAGACCTGAAGGGCAGCTAGGAGCCACAGTCACACGGGTTCCACCAGGCTCTATCAGACCAGTAAATCTGATCTCCCCCCCTCCCTTTTTTTTTTTAATGATTTTGAGTTTTGTTTCACATTGTTCTCCCACTCTATCCAGGATCTCCTACATAGATCCCCCTTCAAGTGGTTGACAGTGGTAGCTGGGCACCATCTAGTTCTTTTGGTCTCACAGTCATATAGGATAAGGATCCCATAGTGTAGCAGTACCTTGGACTAATTGTTTCTATGAGTCTTCAGCTTTCTTTATTCTTCTTTGCTCTGGACAAGGAAAGACCCATCGTTGAATCTAGATGGCTGCTTGCAAGCTTTTAAGATCCCAGTTGCTACTCACAAAAGTAGGATGTATGCTAAAAGGGCAAGGTGGCCACATCTTCTGATCTCTTCTAACCACACAACAGGAAGACAGAATCACCATCAGTAGCCCAAAGCCTATTCCTGCGAGGCCAGACATGCTGCCTCCCTCCAGCCCTTTCACCAATCCTGACATCAACCGTTCCTCCCACAGCACTCACCACCTTTCTGCTGGGTTCAATAATTCACTGCAGTGGCCACACAGAATTCACAGATTATGGGGTTTATTAGGGAAGCACCAGGCTACAATTCAAGTTCAGGAAAAACACTGTCTCTCTCAGTCCACCATCTCTCAGCCAACAGTCTCTCACAGTCTCTCTCCCAGCAGCGTGTGTCCCTCGGTGTCTCTCTCAGCAATGCGTGTCTCTTGTGTCTCTTTCCTAGCAGCACATGTCTCTCAGGAGCGCATTTCTCTCAGGAGCGTGTTTCTCTCAGCAGCACGTTCTTCTCAGCCAGCAGTCAGAGAGAAACTTCTGCCTCTAGGAGGCCTCCTTTTGAGCCTGGCAGAGTGGCCAAATTAGCCAATCATAACATCAGAATTCTAAACACCTGAGAGAGAGTGAGCCTCCCCGAACATTGCTTTGTGCCATTCCCAACAGAGATACCCTAGGTGGATAACTTTTACTATCAGGAGCTCCTCAGTTGCTCACAGCAAATTCCACCATGTAGTTTACAAAGACTTATGGATAGAAAAGCCATACCAGGTAATTTACTACACTACAATGTGGAACAATGTTTTTGTGTAGTATGTTATGCCAGTTGAGCTTGATGTCTCCTGAGACCATGGTCCCAGCCCACAGGTCCAACTACTCACTCCCTCTGGGTAGCTGGCTGTGACCAAGAAGTGACTACAACCTTGTCCCTTGTCTGCTCTACTATGTACCGAGAAATTGTTACAGAACATACAAATACACTTGTAGAAACATTGTAGAACTTATAGAAACTGCCATTTCTATTGTTTTTTATATTAAAAAACAGACTTGACATTTTTACATCTGCAAAATATATGAAAATATATTGTTCACTTCAAATGTTAACCCTGACATGTTATCTAAACAAGGCAGTTTTAAGGATGCAAGAGAGCATAAACTAACTAATACAAATTTAAATCCCTCTATTTAAATTAGGGAGCTCT
This sequence comes from Orycteropus afer afer, assembly GCF_000298275.1. Taxonomy (NCBI): domain Eukaryota; kingdom Metazoa; phylum Chordata; class Mammalia; order Tubulidentata; family Orycteropodidae; genus Orycteropus; species Orycteropus afer. The sequence goes on along the minus strand of NW_006921676.1, from coordinate 1,328,646 downwards.
GGCAGTGTACTGCCTAAGGCATATTACTGCTAACCAGAAGGCTGGCAGTTCAAACCCACCAGCCACTCCTCGGAAGGAAGACTGGGCAATCTACTTCCATAAAGATACTGCCTTGGAAAGCCAAGAAGGGGTCACTATGAGTCAGGATAGACTAAACAGCAGTGAGTTTGCTTTCTTTGGTTTTATTTAAACTAAGTCTGACAAGAAAAGGAAAAAATTCTTTGTTAAAAAATAACATTCAAGTTCTTATGCAGCTAAACTCAGATAACTGAATAATAGGTTTCAACCACTGACAGGGAAAAGAACAAGAAACCATAAAGTAATTTTCTAAAAGCAACACTTTTAAGTTATTACATGATATATATATTCCTACTCTAAAAATTGGTATATCAGACAACCATCTTAAAAAAAAATTGCTCAAAATGTACATAGCAAGATATATATCAATATGCAGATCTTAATTTACACTCAAAGAAATACATTTTAGCAGTTTTCAAAAAGCAATACCTACACAGCTAATACAACCCAATGCCATCAAGTCAATTCCAACTCCTGACCATCATTGGGTTTCCAAGGCAGTAAATCTTTACAGAAGGAGATTGCCTCATCTTCCTCTTGTGGAGCAGTTGGCGGGTTTGAACGCCAACCTTCTAGTTAGTTGCCAAACACCTTAGCCACTATGCCACCAGAGCACCTTTTACAGCTAATAATACTTCTTATCTCTGGAAAAAAAAAAAATTTGTAGGAAAAACACAAAGGGCTAAGTGGGGGAAAAAAATCATTCTACAGCAGCACTACTACAACATTACTCAACACAAACTATCCATGGAGATGGGTGGCCTGGTGCTTTTCAACCTATCTGTGGTAAAAGTAAATTTGTGGTATCAAATTTCTAGTTCCTCACAGATGATCCACCAAAATAACAGAAAATTGAAACAAAAAATAAACATACATTTTAATTATTTGACTTAACAGATATAAAATTACATACACACACATTCACACACTCATATATATATATGCATCTCTTACACAGAATACTTCTTTATCTTGTCAGACTTAAATGTACCTACTCCTCACTTTTCTACTATCTTGTTATCTGATATTCTGCCTTTATGCCAATAGCAAAAAATCTACTAGCTGACTGTTTTGTGCATTAATGATGTGGTGAGCATAGCAACGGCTGTGCAGTGTGACCTGTCATGAGGAGGGTCTCTGGACCACCCCTGGAAACCTGGGCCACACTGCTCCATTGCCTCCACGCCCAACTGCAAGCAGCGGTGCCGTGTCCAGCAGCCCTTTGGACCATCCTCCTATATGGTCATGACTCCTGGCAGATGCATAGGCAGCACTGAGCCAGCGGGCATCTGTTCTCAAAATTTGCTGTGGGGTAGAAAGGGAGGGAAAAAAAAAGGCATTGGAGACAGTATTGAGAAGAAATGTGTGTGTTTTGTGTTAGGCCGGAGTAAACTCAAACCACCAACATTTCAGTTAGCAACTAGTTATGCTAATTTTAGTACCTCCAAGGTGTCTAGCCCTGTTAAGACAGCCAAGGTGGCAGAACCCACCCAGGCTAGAAAGTCCCATGTTATAATAAACTTCCTCCTGTGAAACCCCCTTATGCTAATAGGTAATTGGACCCCGCCATTTCCTTAGTGTCCCCAATTAGGTCCTCTATGTGTCTATAATAATCTATCCTCCCCACCCGGGGGTGCGACTTCTCTGGCCTTGATGCCAGGGCATGAGAACCTCACCCGGGAGTGCTAATAAACTGCTTCCTTGAAACAACTCCGTGTCCTGGTGTCTCAGCAACTCTGCATTACATTTTGGTCACCCAGTGCTGCTCTGACAGGAATATACCACAACTGGGATGCCCTTAACAAATAGGAGTTCATTTTCTTATAGTTTTGGAAGGCAGCAGTCCAAGTTCCAAGTGTTGGGCTCTAGAGGCTGGGTGAAAGCCCCTAGACCTTGGGCTTCAGCTCTGCCTCTTGCTCCTGGCCCACTCTTTGCTACAGGCATCTCTTCACTCAGGCAGCTACTGGCTGCTAAGGCTGACAAAGGTTTGTCAAAAGTGAAAAGGCACAGTCCCGATATTATCAAAGCACACAGCAGGCCATTGATTCAAGTCCATTAAAAGCCCCAAGACAGGCAGAGCATGGCAGGCTGCTAAATGAAGACTTGGCTACATGCAGGGTCCAAGTGTGCCAAAAAGCTACAGCCCATTCCCAAAGCTTCTCCTTATATGCAGGAAGCAGACTGTGGTGGTTAAGTTTGTGTGTCAACTTGGCTGGGCCTGGCTGAGTGGCTGGGCAGCTGAATGTAGTTGTAGTTATTCCCCATGATGAGATCGGTAATTAACTCCATGGTGCAATCTATTGGAGCAGCTGAGTAGCTGCTTCGGGTATATGGTCTGCTTCCTGTAAAAAAGCAGCAGCTTTAGGAATGGTCTCCAGCTTACACCACACTTGAACCCTGCATGTAGCTATGTTGTTGTTTAGTAGCCTGCCATGCTCTGCCAACCTTGGGACTTTCAATGGACTTGAATGAATGGCCTGCCATGTGGTTTGGTAATACTGGGACTGTGCCATTTTATTTGTCGACCTTGAGCTTGTTAGCTTCAGCAGCCAGTAGCTACCTAGTGAAGAGATACCTCTAGCTTCAGTGGGCCGGGAGCAACTGGCAAAGCTGAAGCCCAAGGTCAAGGGGTTTTCTTTTTATTTATTTATTTTTTATTTTATTTTGATTTGGGTAAAGATTTGCAGAGCAAATTCACTTTCCATACAGCAGTTCACATATACTTTGTCTCATATCATTGACCACAGTTAACCACAATGCAACAGCTCCCCTCCCACTTCCTCCCCCTAGTTACCTCTTCCCAGTGTCCATCCCTCCACACTCTCCTGCGTCCTGAGCTGTCTCCCTGTGCATAAGCAGCCCTTACTTCTCCCATGATTGTTCTGTCCAGGGCGTGTGTCTACTTGAGGCAAATGTTTAACTCACATGCCTGTACTTTGTTTGGCTGGAAGCCACAGGTGTGGGTTCAGTTCCAGACCTGAAGGGCAGCTAGGGGCCATAGTCTCAGTGGTTCCACCAGGCTCTATTGGACCAGCAAACCTGGTCCCCACCTTCTTTTTTTTTGCCTCCAAATGATTTTGAGTTTTCTTCCACATTGTTCTCCCTTTCTATGCAGGACCTCCTACATCCCTTCCAAGTGGATGACAGTGGTAGCCGGGCACCATCCAGTTCTTAGGGTCTCATAGTTGTATAGGCTGCAGATTGGATGGTGTACCAGTCGCTAGGACTGATTGTTTCCATTAACTTTGGTTTTCTTCTTTCTTCTTGATGAGGAGAGACCCATCGTTGAGTCTAGATGGCAGCTTGCTGGCTTTCAAGATCCCAGTCGCTACTCACCAAAGTAGGAGATGGAACAATGTTTTGTATAGTATGTTATGCCAGTTGAGCTTGATGTCCCCTGAGACTATGGTCCCGAGCCCACAGGTTCAACTACTCAGTCCCTCTGGGTAGCTGGCTGTGACCAAGCAATGACCATAACCTTGCCCCTTGTGAGCTCTACTATACACCTGGGAATTCTGATCATTCACATAAACTTATAGGACCATTGTCTGCCAACCCTATATATGATCTTAGATACACTCCCCATTTAGACATACCTAATTGTTTAGCCTGTCCACCTGTCGTCTATCCGTCCATATACCCATGTTTGCCTTCACTGACAACTCAGTACTGTATATGCAAAAGGGTTCATATTTGTTGTCTGTACTGCCCATGTACCTCTCTATGTCTTTCTCATCCTCAATGCTGCCCTATTGATCACTCACATTTGGTACATTGCCCTTCTCTTTATCCAAATCAATATCTATCTCTATCTATCTAACAGCGTTCCCTCTCCTCCCCTCCCACTCCTGGTAACCAACAAAGAAAATTTCTTTCAATAGATAAACCTTTCCTTAACTTTTACAATAATGGACTAATACAATATTTGTCCTTTTGTGATCGACTTATTTCACTCATCATAATGTCCTCCAAGTTCATCCACATTATGCAGTGTTTTGCAGATTCTACATTATTCTTTAGCGTTGCATAGCATTCCATTGTGTGTAGTTTGGTTATCCATTCCTCAGTTGATGGACATCTAGGTTGTTTCCATGTTTTGGCTATTGTAAATAGTGCTGTGATGAACATGGGCATGCATATATCTGTTCTTGTCATGGCTCTCACTTCTTTAGGGTATATACCTAGTAATGGGATGGCTGGGTCAAATGGCATTTCTAGTTCCAACTTTTGAAGGAATCGCCATATTGCTTTCCACAATGGTTGTACCATTTTACAGTCCCATCAGCAGTGTATGAGAGTCCCAATCTTTCCACAACCTCACCAGCATTTGTTATTTTCTGTCTTGTTGAACTTTGATACTAGTGTTGGAGCAAGATGGTATCTCATTGTTGTTTTGATCTGCATCTCTCTAATAGCTAATGATCGTGAACATTTCTTCATATGTTTGCTGGCCGCTTGAATATCCTCCGTGGTGAAGTGTCTATTCATGTCTTCTGCCCACTTTTTAATTGGATTTTTTGTCTTTTTGTTATTGAGGTGTTGAAGTGGTCTATAAATTCTAGAGATAAGTCCGGTCAAGGGGTTTTCACACAGCCCCTAGAGCCTGGCACTTTGAATCGGACTTCTAGCCTCCTGAACTATAAGAGAATAAACTCCTGTTTCTTAAGGCCATCCCATTTGTGGTATCTTCTGTTAGAACAGCACAGAGGTAACTAGAACACAGACCACATCCCTAAGGTAGCTATTCAGTTGCTTATAGTAGATTCCACCATGGAGCTGATAACCAGACTCATTATCCAGCTGCCCAGCCACGCTGACACATAATCTTAACTACCACAGTGTGCAAGTTTACAACCAGTTCCACTCACTCCACAAAGTGAGTGGAACTGGGCCTGAAGCTTCTATCTTAGTGGGGCTGGGTGCACAGCCAGACTCCCAGTGCTCTCTCAGGAAGCCCTAAACCTCTGTAACTCACCAGGTCAAAGGGCAGAGCAAATTCTGGGATCATGAACACAGGGCTTGCAGGGGTGGGAGTGGGTCCTTGGAGGAGGCTCCACAAAGGAAGGTCTGACCCAGCATAGAAGGATGGTGAAATGGTTAAGTCATGGGCCCTCCAATCACACAGCCTGGCTTTAACCAGCTTTCTCTCCTCCAAGCCTGCTGCACAGAGGAATAATGCATGACTAGACTCGTCACAGCAAGAAGCACATCAGTAAAGCTTAGCTATTATTATATCTATGATCTATTTTCTAAATAATAAAAAAATATATAGGACAAATAGATGGCATGAAAACAGGAAAAAAGAACCCTCCATTTCACATAATGCCAGTTTGCACGTAACAACCTGATCTTCGGAACCTAACCACATAGATAAGTGAGAAGTGAGTTTAGAGAGATTTAAGTTTGTATTAAAAGTGTATTTAAAAGTTTCTAAAAACTCTATTTCTGTACTGACCTCCTAGTAAACCAGTAATAGTTTACCAACAGACACACTGAGTACCAGTAGGTGCCTTACACACAGCTGTGTATCCATCCATTAATTGGGTGAGACAACCCATCCATAAATCAATTCTAAATTTCTTTTCCAACAACATTCTCATATGATCTTGGGGGGGGGTAAAAAAAAAAGGCTTGCAGAAATTATGTAGAAGGTGAAATACACTTTCCATCTCACACTTAGAAAAAAGTAAAAAAAAAAAAATCCAGAGAAGTATTTGCTTCATTTTGATCTAGCTTGATCTAGCTGTAATTCATCCATTCCACAAATCTGGTTGACTGACCAATACCAGTATTGGATTTACACTTATAATGGAAACTGTATTAAATTCATTTAGGAAAAACAATGCTTTCATAGTAATCACTACTAAGCCAGTTGCTGTGGAGCTAATTCTCATCATGGCAACTCCATGTGTGTCAGAGTAGATCTGTGCTCCATAGGGTTCTCAATCATTGACAGTTTGGAAATAGATCACCAGGCATTTTTTCTAGGATGCCTCTAGGTGGACTCGATATGTAAACGGTTTGCACTGCCAAAGAATTCCTTTATTTACTTAATTTTAGCAAGAAAGGCATAACTGTAGATTTGAGGTTAATCTGAACAAAGATAATCAAATGTGAGTGAACTGCAAATCTGTTGACTGAATAATCTATCACTTTCTCCAAATGTGAATTTTAGGGTCCTATAAAGTCATTTCATCCAATATACAAAGAAATATTTTACCTATGTTAGACATCCAGACAAATTTGTTTCCAATGAATAGGCATTTGCTTCTGGTAGGATATTCATTTTCTCATTTAAAAAATAAATAAATAAATCCTGTGAAATAAGTTGGAAATCTAGCCAATATTACTTAAACAAGTAATATTAGGGCTCTGTGTCAGTTAAGGAGCTCTAGTGGCACAATGGTTAAAGCACTTGGCTGCTAACTAAAAGGTCAGCAGTTTGAACCTACCGGCCACAGGAGAAAGATGAGGCAGTCTGCTGCTGTAAAGATTTACAGCCTTGGAAACCTTATGGGGCTGTTCTACTCTATCCTATAGGGTGGCTATGAGTCAAAATCAACTTGAGGGCAGTGGGTGGGTTGGTGCCTCAGTTTACTAACTGTTCACTTTCTACTCTATTTCTTACATTAATAAACTGAGTCATAAAACCTCAAGATTACTTATCTTGGTACCTAGATTATCCAATCATAAATCCAGTATCTTAGCAGTTACAAATAGCTAAAAATATTAATAAAATAGGTCAAGGATATTTCGTCCTATCAGTTGTCAATTTAGAGCTGGAGAAAAAAAAATAAGCCTGGAAAACCTAATCATATGATAAGGTAGAATGAGTTTTATATCTAGAGTCGGAGACCTGGATCCAAGTCTCAGTACTCCCTCTGCCTACCTGAGAAGTTACTTAATTTTTCTAGGCCTCAGTTTCCCTACGAGACTTCCTTCACAGGGATGATGTAAAGGAAAAGTAAGGTTGCATGTGAAAGGAGCTCTGGTGGCATAGTTCCTAAGGCATTTGACTGCTAACCAGAAGGCTGGTGGTTCAAACCCAACAGCCACTCCTTGGAAGGAAAACTGGGCAATCTACTTCCATAGAGAAACCCAAGGAGGGTTCACTATGAGTCAGAATCGATTCGATGGAAGTGAGTTTGGTTTTACATGTAAGTGAACTAAAAATGTAAAACCATATACGCAAAAGTAACTACACCCACTCCTCCTTCATTGACATAGTTAGGTTCCAAAGACCAGGTCATTAAGTTAACATCAGTGTTATGTGAAAATCAAGGATTACCACATCCAATCATGAAGTGGGAGATGATTACCTCATTACATAACTGCCAAATTACATCATTACATAACTGCCAAATAACTGAGAATCATGACCCAACCAAGCTGACACAAAACCTTTACCACCACAGCTAGCATTACTCTTGCCTCATACCTCAGTGTTCATTATTGCCAGATACACATCATTAATGTGCAATATAGTCGATAGTAGATTGTTTACTATTGCAATATGAAATGTTAGATAACAAGATAGTTGATAAGTGAAGAGTAGGTGTTATTTAGAAACTTAAGCATGCTTTGCACACAATCGTTAGTAATTAACCCACAAGAGGCATCTAAATCCATAGGTTGCTTACTACCACAATGCCTTTCCATTTTAAAATTTGCTTTATATTTAGAAGTGCTGTGAAGGAAAGAGAGAATAAGGAAGACAGTAGAAAAGAAAGACAGACTAGGAATGAATATAATTACTGAAGCAAAAATGGCTGCTTTTTACAAGTTAAGTCTTAAGTTCAAAGAGCAATGCCAACTAAAGCAAATAAAAATATTTATGTCAAGCACCCCTGTACATATCTGTGCTAAATTAGGAACTAATAATAGGAAGTTAAAAATTGTTATACCAAAATAAAAACCAAAATGAAAAAAAAAAAAACAACTCACACACTACAAATTTCTAAAAGCATGAATTAAATATATTAGCCAAAATATACAAGAGTGCTTCTCTCAAAAATCCCTCCAATGAAACAGTAAGTTTAAAAGGGCAACAACAAGAATATGTCTATGTCATTATTCTCACTTCAGTTTGAAATACATTTGATGACTTCACTCCCTCTGAGATAATAAAGAATATACTAGAAGATCTGCCAGAATGAATAAACAAAAGACAACAGAGAAGGTGGTTCAAACATTTCACCAACATTCACATAGCATACCCACATAACTGAGATGACTACTAGAAACTGTGCTAAATTAGGGAAAATGTGGGCAAAGGGTTAGACTGTATAACTTTTCCTGATGTTATTAATGTCTTAATTACATAGCTGTCAAAAGCGTTTCTTAAGCATATACATTGCAAAATGCAAGTGTCTGATATGTAGGTATATATTCAAAACACGTTAAGGATGAAAACATCATCTCATTTTCATTGTTTTAAGTTTAAAAAACTTACTAGATTCCACTGTCATCTGCAGCAAGCTATCAATGACATTGGATAGGAGTCCTTTACTGGATATCCTTAGATGACCTAAAATTACTGGAACAGCTTGATAGTCCAAAAACAAGGTTTTTCCTTCATCTGTCTTCAAGTCCAAGCAAAGAGAATCAAATGCCTGAGCCAGGTAATCAGCTGCAAGACATTAATATGTAAAATTAACTGCCACATCAGTAGTCTAATCAGTAATCAGAAAAGAAAGAGAAAAGGCAATACCATCACTTTAACTAAACCAAAAGAGAAACAAAAATTAGATGAAAAGAGACTACAAACTAAATTTAAACATATATGTGTATATTAACCCTAACTAATCAAAACTCCAAAAGAGAGAAAAGGGAGATTATATTTTGGTAGGGAAAATTCCATTCAAAAATTTCAGATTTTGCCACTTAAAAAAGAAAGAAATCCCATTTCCTTTTTTATATCAAGAAGGAAAACAACAGATGTTTAATAGTAAAAAACACAAGTAATGTTTATTTTCTATTCTTGATTATAACTACTATATACACTTCAAATTTTCTGAAATATTTTTGTTGTTACTACTTTCTACATGTTTTGGTATTTCAAATTGTAACTTTATAGAAATTTGCTAAATGTGTTTCACACAGGAATTTCTGTGTCTCCTAATAAAGATCCCAATAAGCCATTCAAAGACAATTTTAGGAAACTGGATATGTGCAGGTAACTTACTTTTTGTGATATATATGCAAGATTTTGCTATGACACCTGCTGACTCAGAATCCTGAAGTTGTATTTTAAGATGTTCCAGGGATGACTGTGAAGCTTGTAAAGCCAGGATTGAGAATCCCCTAAGTTCTGGTGGTGCAGTGGTTAAGGCATTTGGCTGCTAACCAAAAGGTCTGTGGTTTGAACCCACCAGCCACTCCAGGGAAGAAAGATGCAGCAGTCTGCTTCTGTAGAGATTTAGAGCCTTAGAAATCTAATGGGGCTTACTATGAGTCTGAATCAACTCCATGGTACTGAGTTTTGTTTTAGTTTTTAGAATTTAACCACAATCAATACAAATAAGAAGATACTTGTATTATTAAATGTTAATACATCAAATAATCCAAGTTGTTACTTTTACAAAAGTTTGACATTGTGTTTTTAAATGTATAAGAATAGCTAAGTTTTCTAAAACATTCCTTTCAATGTATTATTTGAAGTAATACAAAACTGGTCATGCTAGTCAAATAATAGTAAGCTAATTTTTTTTTAGGGAGAAGACTGAAGAGAGTACCTTGAGATACAATGAAAATATGACAAAATCACCATATTAAAATTTATTGTCTTCTGTTCTCATGCTGCATTTCGTCCTTGCTGTTTTGACTGACGTGAATAATTAATTTTAAAAATCTAATTACTAAGAATGTGAAGCTGAGAATAACTTGTATAAAATTGAAATACACATGAAAAAATTTAAAAAAATTAAGATCTATGACTATGGATCAATTCACAGTACGCTCCATTTTTTATTTTATTTATTTTTTGGTAGTTTATTTCAAGAAACACATCATTGCACTTAACTTTTTCATTTCAATAAAAATAAAACATCACTAATAATGGCCATTTGAGAATACCTGCTAGAGTTTGTTCAGACTTGCCTATTTAGAAATCTCTCTCTATTTAGCAACAAGATTGGTAAAAGAGTATAGATGAAACCTAATTCAATTCTTCACAAAAGTTTTATCACAGTGCCACCTACTGTATTTGACACAAATTACTTCACTTTTTTTTTAATATATGATATGAGAAGATTCCACCACTTGCCTGCCAGTTTGTCATAATGTTGTAACTTGGTGTTGTGGTGAGGCTAGAAAATATGCCACCAGTATTTCAAAATCCTCAGAAGGAAGGTTGGGCAATCTACTTCCATCGTGATACTGCCTCGGAAACTCAAGGAGGGGTCACTATGAGTCGGGTCCAACTCGACGGCACATAACAACAACAACAACAGCAACAAAGTATTTCAAATACCAGCAAGGTCACTCATGGTGGACAGGTTTCAGCAGAGCTTCAAGACTAAGATAAACTGGGAAAGATGGGGACATCCACTTCTCAAAGAACTGGCCACTGAAAACTTTATGAATAGCAGCGAAACATAGTCTTATATAGTGGTGGAAGATGAGCCTCTCATGTTGGAAGGAACTCAAAACATGACTGGGGAAGAGCTACCTACTCAAAGTAGAATTTACCTTAATGACGTGGATGGAGTGAAGCTTTCAGGACTTTCTTTTGCTCATGAGACACAACTCAAAATGGGAAGAAACAGTTGCAAACATACATTAATAACTGGAATGTGAAATGTATGAAGTATGAATCTAGGAGAATTGAAAGTTGTCAAAAATGAAATTGAACACATAAAGATTGATAGCCTAGGCATTAGTGAGCTGAAATAGACTGGTATTGACCATTTTGAATCAGACAATTAGATGGTCTACTACACTAGGAAAGATAAATTAATATGGAATGGTATCACATTCTTCATTAAAAAGAACATTTCAAGACTCCAGTTAAGATGGTGTCTTATTAAAACACTGCACTACAATTTCCACTTTCAACAGAGATTTTGAGAAACTCAATAAAATAGATACAAATAATGACCCAGGAATTATAAGCAGTTACTGAGAAGATAAAGTATTAGGATCCAGTGAAGAGAGCAAAAGGGAGCTTTTGTGACTGGGAAAAAATAAAACCCCACCCAGCTGGTGGAGCCCACGAGAAGTCATTACAAATACAAAGGAGGTCAAAGAGGAGGGGAAAAAAAAATAAATTTCACACAACCCACAGGTGTTACAAACACAGACTAGTCACATTGGGAATGTTTCAAGGTGAGCTAAAGTTTCATGTGGGGTTGAAGATCATACTGAAAGAAATCAGGACTTCCATAGCTTAAGATGCTGCACAGTGCAGAAGGGAGTAGGGAAAGGGAAGAGAAACTCTCTCCAAATAAACAGACCCCAAATCAGACCCACAGCAGTGGCTTTGAGTCCAACTTTTAGCAACCTTTTTAGCTCAGAGTGGAACTGAGGCCTGGGATTTCAGGACTTACGGATCCGTGTGGAGGAGGGTGGTCCTTTTGCCTTTGCAGTAGCTGGTGAGTTTGAATTGCAGGGCTTTGATGATGGCGGAACATCACCATCAGCAGACTGCTACAAACAGAGCTAGGGGTTATAGCTGTCCTTCTCAACACCTGCATCACTGACTGAATTATCTCACACTAAGCACAAAAAATGTGCTTTGGGCTTTCTCCCCTGGGGGTCACTTCTTGCACCAGTATCCTTTCTCCTATGTGGGTGCTCCAGTGAGTGAGCGGATTCTGCCAAAGCTGGCAGCTACCACAGCTACTGGCTGAATATAACTGGAGGGAAACCTCCTTAAATACCTTATGCTCCCTTCATTTGTCCACTTCCCTCTAACCCAATTTTCGTTCCTTTCCGTCTGGTCACTTGCCCCTTTGCCTCCTCATCTTCTTTGGTTTTTGACAAACCTTTATCCATCTCACCTGCCCACTTTTGTTTTTCTCTCTTTCCCTTATACTCTTTTTCCTTTTTGCTTATTTCTTCTTATCTATTTCTATTCTATCTTTCCATCTCTCCTTTTTCTTTTTTTTTCCCCCTATCTCATCCAATGGGAGGAACATATTAACCCTCCATGAAACAACCATAGCTACTACACTGACCACCTCACCCAACAGACAAGAAACACGAATAGCTCCTGCACCATGAGATCAACGACAGAGGGTAAACAACACCTGCTCATCCGAACTGAAAATCCTCTTCATGACAAACAGAAACCTGTACCCACATCCTCACAAGTGATTCCACCAAAACAGAGAAAGGTGAAGAGTGAGCCAGTACCGCTGAGTTAAGAACCAAAGAAGTACACCTGCTCCACACATCCAGATATATTAAAACAAAGTAAAACATAAACTCAAAGTGAAAGAAATCAGTACATAACTAACAAATAATGATAACAATTTCAAAATGTTTAAGAAACGACAACTTCAAATCAAACCAAAAACAGGACAATATAGTAGGAACAAGTGTCCAAACTAAGAATTAGGAAATCTCCCTGAAGAAGAACAAGTAGTAGAACTATCTGAGAAGCAATTTATAAGATATACACAGGACCCTCCAAAAGCTCAAGGAAACCATAAACAAAAGCAATGAGAAGACAGACAATACCCTCAAAAAATTCAGGAAAATCATTCAAGAGCAAAATAACAAATTAAATTTACAATTAGAAATCATACAAAAACAGCAATTAGAAATCCAGAAGATGAACACTAAACTTATGGAGAGAGATAACACATTGGAAGGACAAAAGAGTATACTAAAACTGCCTGAAAAACACATTTCCCAGCTAGAAGGAAAACCCCTGGACTCCGCCTTGTACGGGGAAAAATCAGAACAAAAACTTAGAACAAATGAAGAAAAGAGAGTTATATGGGATGACAGGAAAAGAAATAACATATGCCTGACTGGAATCCCAGAACAAAAGGAGGCAAAACACACACACACACACACACACACACACACAGAGAAAATTGTCAAAGACATGCTAACAGAAAATTTCCCCCTTATCAAGAAAGAAGAAACTTTATCCATCCAAAAAGCTCACACAGGATAGACCCCAAGAGAAAGTCACCAAGGCATGTCATAATATAACTTTCCAAAACCAAAGAAAAAGAAAGATTCTTGGGAACAGCTTGTAAAAAAACAAAATGTCAGCTGCAATGGGCAACCAATAAGACTAAGCTCTGATTTCTCAGCAGAAACCATGAAGACAAGAATAAACCTTGAAGGAAAAGAACTACCAATGAAGAATTATATATCCAGCCAAACTGTCCCTCAAATATGAGTGTGAAATCAAGACATTCCCAGACAAACAGAAATTAAGGGAATTTGTGAAAGCCACACCAACCCCACAGGAAATGAAATGCTAAAGACAGTCCTTCTAATAGAAAACCCACAACAGAGGACAACAAATTAAAAAGAAGACACTTGACACCACCACACAGAAACCAACCTAGAAAAAGATTATCAAAATAAACTCACAAAAAAAAAGTAAGTAGAGAAATAGGGGAGTCAATCTGTAAATGAAACCAACAATAAAGCAAATAGAGGGAATAAAAGTTTTAATCAGAAAACTTCCAAACGGAGAGGAACTCAGGACAATGTCTTTATAGAACAGACTGTTCCAAACTTAGGGAGATAAGAATTTACTATAGGTTAACTGCAAAGAAAATCAACAATCCTTCTAACCAAACCAAGAAAGAAGAAAATCACAAGGGCCTAGTAAACACGAAACCAACAATAATGAAGAAAAGAGAAAAAATACTTGATAACAAAATTAACACAGCACAGAAAAATATGTGGAACATAGAAACCACTACCAACACAACAAAAAAACCCACAATAGAATGACAGCAATAAATTCATACCTGTAATTAATTACACTAAATGTGAATGGACTAAATGCACCAGTCAAGAAAAAGAGAGTGGCAGATTTGATAAAAAAAGAAAACCCATTAGTAGGGTGCCTACAAGAGACCCACCTTAGACACAAAGATAAAAGTGAACTAAAAATCAAGGGGTGGAAAAAATATATCAAGCTAACGGCAATGGAAAAAGAGCAGGAGTGGCAATAGTACTTTCTGATAAAATAGACTTCAAGAAGGACACAGGGAAGAGGTAACTATGGGGAGGAAATGGGAGGAGAGCTGTTGCATTGTGGGAAATTACAGTCAATGTCATGAGACAAAGTATATGTGAGCTGCTGTACGGAAAGTGAATTTGCTCTGTAAACTTTCACCCAAATCATAATTTTAAAAAGAGAGAGAGAGACTTCAAGGTGAAAACCAGCATACAGGACAAAGAAGGGCATTATATGATGTTAAAAGGGTCAATTGACCAAGAGAACATCACCATATTAAATATCTATGCACCCAATGAAAAAGTTCCAAAATACATAAAGCAAACATTAACCAAATTGAAAGGAAAAATAGACAATTCTGTAAGTAGTGGAAGACTTTAAAACACCACTTTTGAGGAAGGAAAGAACTAGTAGGAACAAACTCAACAAAGATACAGAAGATCTCAACAACACAATCAACTAACTTGACCTCATAGACATATACAGAGCACTCTACCCAACAAAAGCACAACACACATTCCTATCCAGTGCACATAGATCATTCTCCAGAATAGACCATATTTAGGCCACAAAACAACCCTCGATAAATTTTAAAACACTGAAATATTATAAAGCATCATCTTGATCACGATGCTATAAAATTAGAAATCAATAATAGGAAGACCAAGGAAAGAAAAATCAAATATGTGTAAATTAGGTATTACACTACTCAAAAACTATTGGGTAACAGAAGAAATAGTGTGAAATAAAAAAATTCCTAGAAACAAATTAGAATGAAAATACAGCTTACCAAAACCTTTGGGACACAGTGAAAGCAGAACCCAGAGGTCAATTTATAGCAATAAATGGACATATCAAAAATGAAGAAAGAATCAAAACCAACACTTTAACTCAGCAATTCAACAAAAGAAACGTACAGTATCAAGAAGGAAGGAAATAATAAAGATAAGAGCAGAAATAAATGAAGCAGAGAAAAAAAAAAAAAAAGCAGGGAAAATGAACAAGACAAGAAGCTGGTTCTTTGAAAACATTAACAAAATTGACAAGCCCCTGACAAATTTAACAAAGGAAAAGAGATGATGCAAATAACACAAATAATAAATGAAAAGGGTGACATCACAACAGAACTGAAATAAAGAAAGGTAACGACAGACTATTATGAAGAACTGTACTTCAACAGATTATGAACCTAGAAGAGATGGACAAATTTCTAGAAACACAAGACTTACCTAAATTAACACAATCTGAGAAAGAATACTTGAAGAAACCCATAACAAAAGAAGAAACTGAACAAGTCATTTAAAAAAAAAACAAAACAAAACAAAAAAAAACCTCCACATTAAACAAAAAGTCCTGGCTCAGAAGGCTTCATTGGAGAATTCTATTAAAAATTCAGAGAAGAGCTGACACCTACACTACTCAAATTATTCCAGAACATAGAAAATGATGGTATACTCCCAAATTCATTCTATGAAGCAAGCATAACCGTGAGACCAAAATCAGGTAAAGACACCACTAAAAGGGAAAACTATAGACCAATATCCCTCATGAATACAGATGCAAAAATCTTCAACAAAATCCTAGCCAACAGAACCCAACAACATATCAAAAAAGTAATACACCATGACCAAGTGGGATTCATACCAGGTATGCAAGGATGGTTCACCATCAGAAAAACAATCAATGTAATCCATCACATAAATAAAAGAGAAGAATCATATGATGATATCAAGTGATACAGAAAAGCCATCTGATAAAATCCAACACCCATTCCTGTTCAAAACCCTCAGCCAAATAGGTATAGAAGGGAAAATCCTTAACATAATAAAGGTTTTGGTGGCAAAACCAACAGCCACCATTATTGTCAATGGAGAAAAGACTCACAGCATTCCCCTTGCTAACAGGAACCAGACAAGTATGCCCTCTATCATCACTGCTTTTTAACACTGTGTACCATAGTGCCTAAGGCACTTGACTGCTAACCAGAAGGCTGGCGGTTCAAACTCACCAGCCACTCCGCGGAAGGAAGATGGGGCAATCTACTTCCGTAGTGATACTGCCTCAGAAACCCAAGGAGGGGTCGCCATGAGTCAGGTCCGACTTGATGGCACAGAACAACAACAACAATATCTCTATTTGCAGATGACACCATCCTATACATAGAAAACCCGAAAGACTCAGCAAGAAAATTACTAGAACTAATAGAAAGATTCAGCAAAGTGGCAGGATACAAGATCAACATACAAAAATCAGTTAGATTCCTCTACAACAACAAAGAGACCTCTGAAGAGGAAATGAGGAAAACAATACCATTTACAGTAGCTACCAAAGAGATAAAATACTTAGGAATAAGTCTTACCAGAGACATACCTATACAAAGAAAACTACAAAAAACTACTACAAGAAACTACAAGAGACCTACATAAATGGAAGAACATGCCATGTTCATGGATAGGAAGACCGAATATTGTGACAATGTCAATAGTACCCAAAACGATCTATACATTCAATGCAATCCCAATCCAGATTCTATCACCATTCTTTAAGGACATGGAAAAACCAATCACTAACTTTGTACAAAAAGGAAAGAGACCTTGGATAAGCAAATACTGAAGAAGAAAAATAAAGTAGGAAGTCTCACACTCTCCAGTATCAAAACTGACTATACAGTCTCAGTAGTCAAAACATTGTGGCATTGGCACAATGATAGACAAATAGACAAATGGACCAGTTTCAAGAACCCAGAAATAGACCATCTATCTATGGACAGCTGATTTTTTACAAAGGACCAAAATCCATTAAATGGGAAAGAGATAGCCTTTTTAACAAATGGTGCTGGCAAAATTGGATATCCACTTGCAGAAAAATGAAACAAGACCCATACCTTACCCCACAGACAAAAACAAGCTCAAGTTGGATCAAAGACTTAAATGTAAAACCCCAAACCATAAAGGCCATCAATGATAAAATAGGGTCAAACTTAAGGTCCCTAATTTACGGCATAGACTATCATCAAGCATAACTCAAAATGCACAAGCAGCAGATGAGAAAGTAGATGACTAGGGCCTCTTAAAAATTAAATTTTTATGTGCATCAAAAGACTTCTCCAAAAGGGTAAAAAGAGAAACCACAGATTAGGAAAAAATATTTGGCTATGACATATCTGACAAGGGACTTATCTCTAAAATTTATTAAAAACTTCAACACCCAAACACCAAAAAGACAAACAATCCAATTCAAAAATGGGCAAAGGACACGAACATGTACTTTACTAATGAAGATATACAGGCGGCCAACAAACACATAAGGCAATGTTCACAATCATTAGTCATTAGAGAGATTTAAACCAAAACAAGGAAATAACATCTCATCCTAGCAATAATAGCAAAGTTTGATAGGGCAGAAAATAAAAATGCTGGCAAGGGTGTGGAAAGATTGGAAACCTCATACCCTGCTGGTGGGACTGTTAAATGGTACAATCACTGTGAAAAAGGGTATGGTGTTTCCATTAAAAACTGAAAACAGAAATACCAATTGACCTAGCAACTCCATTATTAGGAATATATTCTAAAGAGGTGAGATCCAGCACATAAATATACATATGTGCACCCAGGTTCATCATAGCACAATTCACCAGGGCAAAGATATAGAAACAACCTAAGTGCTCATCAATAGATGGATGGATAACCAAACTGTACATTCACACAATGGAATACCATGCAACATTAAAAAATAATGAAGAATCCACAAATCACCTAATAATAATGTGGATGAATTTGGAGGACATTAATAAATGTAAAATAAGTAAAATAAGTCACTCACAGAAGGACAAATATTGTATAAATCCATTATTGTAAAAAGTGAAGGAAAGGTTTAGGCAGGGAAGGAAATTCATTTTGTTGGTTACTGGGAACGGGAGGGATAGGGAGGGAAAATTTCTGAGTAGTTGGGGGTCACATGCTGATCTGGGTGAGGGGAGGGGCAGTATGGAAAGAGCCTGTGACCAGCACAGTGACAATGGGGAAAGAGAAGACATAGAAATACGTACAAAAGATACAGACAACAGAGGAAAATACTGTAACCTGCACAATACTGCACCACTAGTAGCAGCAAACACTAGGTTATGAATAAACATATAGACAAACGAGACTAGGAATATACCCAAGACGAAGGACAGATTTGGCTGAAGATAATCTTACATATGTACTTGTGCTACAAAATTAACCACATACATTACAGGAGTAACAGCAGACAAGGTTAGAGTAGCTTCTCAGAGACAACCAAACACCTTGAAGGAGAAAATCACCAGGCCTGCAGGCTCGGAACCACAGTTCCACAGTCTCAGGTGACACCATGCTCAGTTGGCACAACAAAGTACATAAAAATCTTGTTCTTCATCCTACTTTGGTGAGCAGTGACTGGGATCTTAAAAGCTTCTGAGAGGCCATCAAAGATGCAACTACTGGTCTCTTCTTGTCTGGAGCCAAGAAGAGTGAAGAAAATCAAGGTCCTTTGGAGACAATTAGTCCAAAGGTATGATGGACTACGAGGACCTCAGCATTCACCTCCTGTCCTTGTTTTGATCTCCTCATCTAGAGCAAAAAAAAAAAAAGAAGAAAACTAAAGACACGTGGAAACAACTAGTCCAAGGGACCGGTAGACCATGCAATCCTCAGCCTATATGACCATGAGACCAGAACTAGATGGTGCCTAGCTACCACTGTCAACCACTTGGAAGGGATGCAGGAATTCCTGGATAGAGTGGGAGAACAGTGTGGAACAAACTCAAAATGATTTGAAAAAAAAGAAAGATCAGGTTTTCTGGTCTAATAGAGCTTGGCGATACCCCTGAGACTACGGCCACTAGTCACCCTTCAGGTCTGGAACTGAACTCAGTCTTGTGGCTTCCAGCCAAATGATAGACAGGAATATGTGGTGAACACTTACATGAGGTAGATA
>NW_006921676.1:1305303-1309327 GCF_000298275.1 Orycteropus afer afer | reverse complement strand
TCACTGTCATGAGACAAAATGTGTATGAACTGCTGTATGAAAATGAATTTGCCCTGTAACTTTCACCCAAATCACAATAAAAATTGAAAAAAAAAAAAAAAAGACAAATATTTGACTGACATTATATACAAACCATACCTAACTATTCAGGCTTATGAACAAATTCAACTTAAAGACAAACTTAGAACAGAACTTATTCATGATCCAGGACTGCCTGTATTAATTTTATACATACTCTTTAAACTCACTAAACTCACTAAACTCTGCTAAACTCACTTGTTAGTTCTAGTAGTTTTCTTGTAGATTCTACCAAATTTTCTACATAAATGACCGTGTCATCTGTAAAAGTCTTTACTCTGAAATTTACTGTCTGATATTAACATAACCCATCACCACTGAGTCAATTCCAACTCATAACAACTCCCGTTGGTTTTACAAGGTGGTAAATCCAGCAGAGTGGCTGGTGGGTTTTAACAGCCAACCTTCTGGTTAGCAGTGAAGTGCCTTAGGCATTGTGCCATGCTGGCCACTCTAATTTTCTTTTCATTAATCTTAATAAGCCACATCATTTTCTATCCATTTATTTCTAATCTATTTGTGTGTTTCCATTTAAAATTTAAAATGGGTTTGTTAGTGGCAGCATATAGCTACATTTTTTAATCCAATCAGACAAGTGCTGTGTTTTAACTGAGGTTTTTACTTCACTTTGTTGGCTTATTAGCCTCTTCTCTTTTTTCAGTCGGTTGCTTTAGGGTATGTTGTTGTTGTGTGCTGTCAAGTGGATTCCAACTCATAGCAACCCTATGTGACAAAACAGAACTGCCCCACGTAGGGTTTCCTAGATCATAATCTTTACAGGAACAGATCATCAGCTTTTCTCCTATGGAGCTACTGATGATTTTGAACCACCACCATTCAATTAGCAACTGAGTGCTTAATCATTGTGTCACCAGGGCTCCTTTTAGCTCATACTTTTAATTTATTATAGTATAAATTTAAGCAATATTACATCTGAAGTATTGTTTAAGAATCTTACCACACTATACTTCTATCCCTCTCCCCCCACAGCCTTTATTATATTGTTGTCATACACTTTACTTCTACATTTGTTAAAAATCCCACAATACATTTTTCAAAAATTCAAACAATTATCTTTTAAAGATAATTTAAAAATTAAAAAAAAACTGCTTTACATTTATCTACTATGTCTGGTGCGCTCTCTATTCCTTTTGTAGATCCACTTGTGCATTTGCTTTCATTTCTGTCTAAAATATTTCAACATTTCTTGTAGTGTACATCTGATGGTAATGAATTCTTTCAGCTCTGTATGTTTGAGAAAGTTGCCTTTGTTTTTGAAAGACATTTTTGTTGTACAAAGGAGTCTGGGTTGACAAGTTTTGTGGTTTTTTTCTTCTAATAATTTAAAGATACTGCTCCACTGTCTCCTGGCTTATATTGTTTCTAAAGAGAAATCTCTGAACTTACCTTTGTTCCTCTGTACATGGTGTCTTTTTTTTTTCCTGGTTGCTTTTTAGATTTTCTCTTTAATCATTCCTTTTAAGAAATTAGATTATGATTTGCCTTGATATAGTTCTCTTCCTTTTTCTTGTTTGTCCTTAGTGTTTATTGAGCTCCACTGATCTATGGGATCATTGTTTTCATCATTTTTTAGAAAATTTTCAGCTGTTGTTTCTTGAAATATTTTTTCTGTCTTCAGTTTTCAAGGACTCTAACTACATATATATTAAGCTGCATGAATTTTCCCACAACTTATTGAGACCCTGTTCATTTATTTTTATAGATTTCTTTATATGTATTTCATTTTGGACAGTTTCTACTGCTATGTCTTCAAGCTTTTTAGTTGTTTGTCTGCAGTGTCTAATTCCTTTCATGTATTTTTAAATCTCAGACACTGTATTTTTCTAGAAATTTGACTTGGATATTTATACATTTTCCATATACCACCTTACTAGGTTCATAAGCTTTCTTCTACCTTCTTAAACATATGGGCTATGGTTATTGTAAACTATTTTAAAGTCTTTGTCTACCAATTCTATCATTAGTGTCATTTATGGATTTCTGGGTCAGTTTAGATCTTTTTTCTCCTAATTATAGGTCATATTTTCCTATTCAGTTTTTAGTGGACACCAGACATTGTAAATTTTACCTTCTTGACTACTTTTTTTTTTTCCTTTAAATAGTCTTGATTATTGTTCTATC
Organism: Orycteropus afer afer; assembly: GCF_000298275.1. Taxonomy (NCBI): domain Eukaryota; kingdom Metazoa; phylum Chordata; class Mammalia; order Tubulidentata; family Orycteropodidae; genus Orycteropus; species Orycteropus afer. The sequence goes on along the minus strand of NW_006921676.1, from coordinate 1,307,107 downwards.
ATGCAGTTAACTTATTTGGAGATAACTTGAGTCTTTCTCAATTTATGTTTTTAGATTTATTTCTTTGCTTTTACACTTGTAAGGCAGGATGAGAGCAAGCTTTACTTTAGGGCTGTTTGTTACCTACTAGTAAGGCAATATACCCTTTTAGTTGAGTAATTAAATTAACCATTGTCAGGGTAATTATAAGGTTTTTCTACATTGGCTGGTGGAAGATAACAATTTCCTTTCCTAGTGACCTTCCAGGATTGTGCCACCTGCTCCTTTCTGGTAGTTTCTCCACACACATGCTAATCAGTATTCAGCTAAAGATTTGACGAAAACACCGTATATCTTTGGTGCATTCTCACTGTGTAGCTCTCTCTCCTCTTCAAGAAGTTCTCATCTCTTCAGTATCCTTTTCTGCGAATACTAGTTTATGTGGTTTCTCCAAATTCTCAGAGAGACTGTCTGATTCTGTTTTCACTCTCCTTTCCTGCACTGTAGCTTGGACATTCTTTCTGAATAATAAGTGTAATTGTAGGGCTCACCTTGTTTATTTCCCTTTTCTCAGTGATCACTGTCCTTCATACCTTTATCACTCCCCATTTTTTTTTTTAACTTCCACCCAAATCATAATGAAAAAGAAAGAGAGGGACGGAGAGAGAGAGAGAGAAATAGAAAGAGAAAGGGAGAGGGAGAGAAGGAGGGAGAGAGAGAAAGAAAGGAAGAAAGGCCCAATCATTTAAAGGGGCTGCGAGCAAACTTGCCTACCTTTGCCCTGGAGAGAGACACAATCTTCACTATTCTGGATAGCAAACAAATATCTGCCTTCTCTTATGGAGGGAAACACTGTATCTTAGAAGGCTGTTTGCTATATAAACATCTGTAAAGAGGTAGTCCTGAACAAAAGCTGTCAATGCTTATGTCACAAGAGGTGCAAGAACAGTGAGAGATCCAAGAAAAATTATCTCCCAAGACAATCAAATGTAGTAAAACTTTTTTTTCTTTTAAGCAGAAGATGATAAAATTCAAGACTAAGGTTACCTTAGGTGCAGGGATAGCAATATGGGATAGAAGAGCACAGAGTAGATGCAAATTACTAGTAACATTCCAGTTCCTGAGTTGGATGGTGGGATCACCAGTATTCATTATGTTTAATAACTTCCATGTATATCACGTAAGTTCTTTTGTATGTATCAAATGTTATACAGTAAACAAATTTTTAAAATAACTGTAGGTGGTGGTGTTGTTGTGAGGTGCCATCAAATTGGTTCCAACTCACAGCAACCCTATATACAACAGAACAAAATACTGCCTTGGCCCTGACCCATCCTCACAATCGATGCTATGCTTGGGCTGAGTGTTGCAACCAGCCACAGTGTCAGTCCATCTCTTTGAGAGTCTTCCCCTGTTTCTCTGACCCTCCACTTTACCAAGCATGACATCATTCTCTAGGGACTGGTTCCTCCTGACAACATGATCAAAGTACAAGAGATGAAGTCTCACCATCCTCACCTCTAAGAAGCATTCTGGCTATGCTTCATCCAAGACAGATTTGTTTGTTCTTCTGGCAGTCCGTGGTATATTCAATATTCTTCATTAACACCATAATACAAATGTATCAATTCTTCTTTGGTTTTCTTTATTCATTGTCCACCTTTTGCATGCCTATCACATGACTGACTACTATGGCTTGGGTCAGGCACACCTTAGTCTTCAAAGTAAAATCTTTGCTCTTTAACATTTTAATGAGGTCTTTTTTTAAAAAATATTTTAATTATTTATTTATTTTTATTTATTGTGATTTGGGTGAAGATTTACA
>NW_006921676.1:1299125-1300586 GCF_000298275.1 Orycteropus afer afer | reverse complement strand
GCTCAGGCCACTGCCAGACTGCAGCTCCGTGTGTCTCCTTTTTTGGTATTTTCATGCAAATTCTTTTGCTGGTTGGGGTTTAGTCCACTTTTGTATCCTTCCCTTCAAGGCTCAGGGGTCCAAGATTATCTTCTGTGTCTGTGTTAACTGGTTTTCCTTTTCTTTGTTGAAGAGCGTTGTGCAGTCCTTCTACCTAGTCCACCGTCTTGCCGGAACTCATCACTCCCCATTTTTGATAGCCAATTCCTCAACCATTCACCCCTGTCAAATTGGTACTGAGAAGACAAGCATGATTCTTTCTGAGAAGAATCTTCTGTTTCAGTTGGAACTCTGAGCATCTACATCCTAAGCAAAGACCAGTCCAGAGCAAGCCATCAAATTAGAGGATTTTACACCAGCTCATGGTATCAAACATCTTTCTCTTCCTTTGGTCAGGTTTCCCAGCCATCCTAGCTAGGGTCAACGTGTACCAGCTGAAAACTAGGGGGTTCACACACTTTCCTCTACTTCATTATCAGTTAGCCCCTTCTCTCTCTCTTTGATCCCCACTCCCCATGGGCTAGGTAAATGCCCATAGGCTCAGGAGTCCACACAACTTCCTGCACTGATGCAGACGAGGCAGCCCTTCTTCTCTCATCCCTAGCCTCCATGCTCTAAGTCAATGGATGCCAGTGGAACACATCCAAACTCAACCTCTCTCTTTATTGCCGCACCTCTCCTACCTTCTGCTCATTAAGTGGGCCCAGCTGGTTTCCACAAGTAAGCATACCAGCCTATCTACTCACTGGCTTCCTTTAACTTCCAGTCCTGTAAGCAGCTTCTCTAACAGACATCTGACTTTTTCCTCCTCTAAGCACCCAAAGACAAAACAGGAAATTTAAAAAGCCAGTCATTTTTTTTCCTCTGCAGGTCCTTCCTTCATATGCAAATCTTCTGTTCTCTCAGTAGTTCTGAGTGGGTCTGCACATCTATTCAAATGCAAATTTCCTGATTCTGGAGGTTCTGAGTGGGGCTCAGGTTTTCTACCCAAGTCCCCAGTACTCTATACACAGGACTTTTCTTTGGGAAAAGCTTTTGTTTCTTCAGGATAAATCCTGTTTCCCCTTTGAGCATGTCCAACCATGTATGGGCTGAAGGTGGTGGAGTTACATGCTCTCTGTTATCTATACCCAATATTCATTCTTGCTAAATATTTAGATTTGCAACACTAAGTAGGGGAAACATTCAATATCCACAGTACATTCTGATAAACACGTAACCCTTAACACATAACTCTTTTTAAAACATGCAGTTTCATCTTCTCTCCACACCTTGACTATCTTCCCATTCATATGTGTATGGTCTTGGACCTCTGGCTGGGTGAACCCATAAGACCTTGGCACCCTATCAATCATTTCATTTAATCAGCTGGCTCTTGCCCCAGGCTTTTCTCCCCTCAGCTGCAACATAACATTTCTTACA
>NW_006921676.1:1297587-1299025 GCF_000298275.1 Orycteropus afer afer | reverse complement strand
TGTGGTCAATGTCATGAGACAAAGTATATGTAAACTGCTGTATGGAAAGTGAATTTTCTCTGTAAATCTTCACCCAAATCACAATTTAAAAAAATGTAAAAAAAAAAAAGTACATTACTAAGTTACTATTATTACTATTATATTCCACAATTGTTTTAAAATCTGCTAAGGTAAGCCACTGTGCCACTGTTTTTGTTTTACTTACTTTAGATCATCACTTTCTTTGGTAATTTTTTTCATATATACTTATTTACCACATTCTCAAGTTACACAAACTATATTGGAATTTTAATTCATACTACATTAACCAACTTGGGCATCTCAGAATTGTCATGACACTTGATCTTCAAAGGTAAGAAGAATAAAAGCCCTTTATTTCTGCCATTTAAGTTCAGCAATAATTTTTAACCTATTTATTCATCCATTATGTATATCATTATTTAAACCCTACATTTCACAAAGGAGCTCTGGTGGCACAGTGGTTAAAGCATTCAGCTACTAATCAAAAGGTCAGCAGTTTGAACACACCAGCCGCTCCAAGGTAAAAAGATGGGGCTGTCTGTTTCTTTAAGGATTTCTTGGAAAGCCTATGGGGCAGTGCTACTCTGTCCTATAGGGCTAGTATGAGTCAGAATCCACTTGATGGCAACGGGTTTACATTTAACAAAAGATGAGGCTTTATAACACCATAGTAGATTAATAATTACATTTAAAATTTTTTATTTTGTTTCAGTGAACAGTATTTCTCTGTGCATGTATATTATCACTGCCTATTTCTAATATATCCACAACTAATCTGTCATTGGTAGTGTGGTGGTAGCTTGCATGTTGTTGTGATGCTGAAAATCATGCCACCAGTATTTCAAATACCAGCAGGGTCACCCATGGTGGACAGGTTTCAGCAGAGCATATAGATTAAGACAGACTAGAATGAAGTGCATGGCGATCTACCTCTGAAAAAAATGGACACTGAAAACTTTACGAGTATCAGTGGAACACTGTCTGATATAGTACCAGAAGTTGAGCCCTTCAGGTTAGAACACTAATGGGGGAAGAGATGCTTCCTCAAAGTACACTTGACTTTAATGATGTGGATGGAGAAAACTTTTGGGACCTTCATTTCCTGATGTAGCACAACTCAAAATGAGAAAAAAACAGCAAACATTCATTAACATCATTAATATCCAGAATGTGAAATGTACAAAGTACGAACATAGGAAAATTGGAAGTTGTCAAAAATGAAATGGAATACATGCAGATTGCTATCTTAGCCATTAACGAGCTAAAGTGGATTTGTATTAGCCATTTTGAATCAGACAATTATATGCTGTAGTGAATTACATGGAATGGCTTTCCTAGCCATAGTCTTTTTAACTCCTACTTTGCCATGAGCAACTGAGTAGCTCCTTATTAAAGTCATCAAAGCACAAAGTAATCT
>NW_006921676.1:1295711-1297487 GCF_000298275.1 Orycteropus afer afer | reverse complement strand
CAAAAACCATGGCTAGAAGAGCCATATGAAATAATTCACTGCACCACAATATCCAGACCTCTAAATACAGCATTCAAGGATTATCTGTGATCCTACCATATCCTTTAATATTTGATTTCACTGTTCTCCTTACATGCTAAGCTCTTTCACAACTCCAAGCCTTTGCTTATATTGTTCCCTCAGGAATGACTTCTTTATTCTCTGTCTATGCTTGATGATCCAGCTCAAAGGCTAACTCATACTAAATCCTCTCCTTATCCCCTCCTTCAGGGGGTCCTTCACCCAGTCAGCCTCAGGGATCCAGGTGAGTAGAAGGAACTCAGGCACACCCAAAGCAGCAGGGCGGTAGAGCGGGGGAAAGGGAATAAAAACCCAGGAACCTGGACAGAGGAGCAGTCAGCCGCAGGGATCCAGGTGAGGAGACAGAATCCAGGCATGCCCAAAGCAGCAGGACGGTAGAGAGGGAGAAAGGGGATTAAAAGCCAGTAACCCAGGCAGAGGAGCAGTCAGCCCCAGGGATCCAGGTGAGGAGAGGGAACTCAGGCACGCCCAAAGCAGCAGGGCGGGAGAGTGGGAGAAAGGGGATTAAAAGCAAGGAACTCGGACAGAGGACCAGTCAGATGCAGGGGTCAGGTGAGGAGAGAGAACCCAGGCACGCCAAAAGCAGCAGGACAGGAGAGCAAGAGGAAGTGGATTAAAGGCCCAGGAATTCGGACAGAGGTGGACTCAGCTGCAGGGACCCAAGTAAAGGTAGTGGGAGAGGTTTCCAACAGGGAGACAAACTTGTCTGTCAGTTTGCCCTACAGTGGTGACGTGTTGATGTGAGTTTTGAGGCTGAGCCACTGGTGTTTCAAACCTAGCGGGATGCACATGGTACAAAGGTATGAGCCCAGCTTACAGACTGAGACAGACTAGGAAAAAGAGGCCATCCACTTCTGAAAGAATTGGCCAGGGAAAACCTTATGAATAGCAAAGAAACACTGTTTGATACATTACCGCACAACTTTATGAATAGTCCGGTTAGGTTAGAAGGCTCACAAAATAGGACTGCGAAAGAGCTGCATCATCTGAGTAAATCCAGTGTTACTCCTATGGATAAGGTAAAGCTTTCGAGACCTCCATTTGCTGATGTGGCACCACTCAAATTGAACAGAAACAGCTACAGAGATCCATTAATCATTGGAGCATGGAATGTACGAAGTATGAATCTAGCAAAATTGGAAGTTGTCAAAAATGAAATGGAACGCATAATATTGCATGATATTCTCGGCATTAGTGAGCTGAAATGGACTGGTTTTGGCCATTTTGAACTAAACAACCATATGATCTACTATGCCAGGAATGACAGTTGGAAGAGGAACGGCGTGGCATTCATCAACACAAAGGATGTTTCAAGATCTGTCCTGAAGTACAATGCTGTCAGTGACAGGATAATATTCATACGTCTACAAGGTAGACCTGTTAATACAACTATTATTCAAATTTATATCCCACCCACCAATGACAAAGATGAGGAAATTGAAGATTTTTATCAACTTCTGCAGTCTGAAATCGACCAAACATGCAATCAGGATGTGTTAATTGTCACTGATGACTGGAATGCAAAAGTTGGAAACAAAGAAGAATCACCAGTACTTGAAAAATTTGGCCTTGGTGACAGAAATAATGCTGGTACTCACATGGCAGAATTTTGCAAGACCAATGACTTGTTCATTGCACCTTTTTTCAACAACACAAATGATGGCTCTACACATGGACTTCACCAGATGGAACACA
>NW_006921676.1:1294056-1295611 GCF_000298275.1 Orycteropus afer afer | reverse complement strand
CACTCTGAACTCAGACTTCTAGAGTCCCGAACTACAAAAGAATCAACTCCTGTTAAGGCCAACCCATCTGTGGTATCTATTCCTATCAGACCGGCACTAGGTAACCAGAGCAGAATATGGTACCAAGAGTGGGGTGCTGCTCTAACAGATACTAAAGTGGAAACAGGAGTGGAGTGCATGCTTGACCCGAGACGCTGGCAGAGAGAAACCTGGCATATAGCATGAGAGACAGCAGTAGCAGGGCTCAGAGACCGGCATGAGACAGTGACAGCCTTATCAGCCTACAGAGGAGAAAGCCAGGTGCCACTGGGTAAGTGGCTTTCTGGTGGAGTGAGTTGCCTTCAGGAATTAATTGCTACAAGAGACCAGCATGGAATGGAGCAGCAGGTTGGTCAGCCCATAGAGCAAGAAAACTGAGTGCTTTTTGGGCAGGAAGATTTTCGGCAGAGTGGGCTGCCTTCTGCATTAATCAGCAGAAGAGGAGAGACCAAGGAAACAGGAAGCAGAGCTGCCTCAGCCTCTAGGGTAGGACCATGGCCTTTGGGGGTAGAACCACACAGCCCCCTAGGTTTCAAAGAGCCAGACCTTCACCAACTTGGTTCTGGAGTATGGGGCTGCTCATTCATGTGACCTAGTGGGATGGAGTCATAGCCACTGCCCAAGGGTGAGGGGGCAGGGCTGCCATGCCCAAGAGGGAGAGGAACGGGGCGTGCCAGGCAAAGTGGGTGAGGTCACCACTCAGGAACTAGAGGACTGGAGTCACCCAATGAGGAGATCTGTACAGATACCACCCATTGAAGATCTGTACAGGTACCAAGTTGACAAAGGGTGGAACTGTGGTAGTTAAGTCTGTGTGTCAACTTGGCTGTGCCTGGTTGAATGGCTGGGCAGATGAATGTAGTTATTTCCCATGGTGAGATTGGTAATTAACTCCATGGTGGAATCTAATTGGAGCAGCTGAGTAACTGCTATAGGTATGTGGTCTGCTTCCTGTATGTAAGCAGCAGCTTTGGGAATGGTCTCTAGCTTATGGCACACTTAAACCCTGCATGTAGCTATGTCGTTATTCAGCAGCCTGCCATGCTCTGCCGACCTTGGGACTTTCAATGGACTTGAATTAATGGCCTGCCATGTGGTTTGGTAACATCCAGACTGTGCCATCTTATTTGTTGACCTTGGGCTTGTTAACCTCAGCAGCCAGTAGCTGCCTGAGTGAAGAGATGGCTCTAGCTTCAGTGAGCCAAGGGGCTTTCACACAATTCCTAGAGCCTGGAACTTTGAACTCAGACTTCTAGCTTCCTGAACTGTAAAAAGAATAAACTTCTATTTGTTAAGGCCATCCCATTTGTGATATCTATTCCTGTCAGAGTGGCACTGTTGTTGTTGTTGTTTGCTGTCGAGTCGGCCCCGACTCATAGCGACCCCTCCTTGGGTTTCCGAGGCAGTATCACTACGGACGTAGGATTGCCCAACCTTCCTTCCGAGGAGTGGCTGGTGGGTTTGAACCACCAGCCTTCTGGTTAGCAGTCAAGTGCCTTAGGCACTATGCTACCAG
>NW_006921676.1:1277901-1293856 GCF_000298275.1 Orycteropus afer afer | reverse complement strand
GGAGAGGTTGCTGTGCTTCGAATTGACTTGACGGCAATGAGGTTTTTTTGTTGTTAGAGGCAGGAGTCTCTCATTGCCAGCTGAGAGACATGCTGCTGAGACAGAAAGAGATGCACACCTGAGAAAGACACGTGGCTAAGAAAGAGAGACATGTGGCTGAGAGATGGCAGCAGTGGAACAGGAGGCATTAACAGAGTGGCAGGCTTACCTGGCCCAAAGAGGCAGAGGCCAGGCTGAGAGGCCAACGGCCAGAGAGATATGTGTAATGGCACAGCAGAGGGGAGACTATCCTGACCAAAGAACTGTATCCTGAGCATGTTCCTGAACTTGAATTGTAGCCTGGTGCTTCCCTAACAAACCCCACAATCTGTGAGTTTTATGGCCACTGCAGTAAATTATCAAACCCAACAGAGGTGGTGGGTGCCATGGGAGGGATAGTTGATATCAAGGTTGTTAAGAGGCCTGGCAGGTGGCAGCATGTCTGGACTCATAAGACAGGCCTTGGGCTGCTGATGGTGAGTCTGTTTTCCTCTTCTGGAGTTAGAGGAGGTCAGAAGATGCTATCTCCATGACCCTTTAGCAATGATCTACTGTGCCAGGAATAATAAATTGAAAAAGAATGGTATCTCATTTATCATCAAAAAGAACAAAATCAGTCCTGAAGTACAATGCTGTCGGTGGTAGGATAATATCCCCATGCATACAAAGAAGACCAGTTAGCATGACACTATCATTCAAATTTATACACCAACCACTAATGCCAAAGATAAAGAAATTGAAGATTTTTGGCCAATTTTTGCAGTCTGAAATTGATCAAACCTGCAATCAAGATGCATTGACAATTACTGATGATAGGAATATGAAAGCTGGAAACAAAGAAGAAGCCATGGTAGTTGGAAAATGTGACTTTGGAAGGCATCATACATGACAGAATTTCACAACACCAATGACTTATTCATTGCAAATACCTTTTCAACAACAAAAAATGGCACCTGTATACCCAGACCTCACCAGACAGAATATACAGGAATCAAATCGATTATATCTATGGAAAGAGACGATAGAGAAGCTCTACATCATTGGTGAGAACATGGGCCAACTCTGGAACAGACAATCAATTGCTCAGATGAAAGTTCAAGCTGAAGCTGAAGAAAACTAAAACAGGTTCATGAGAGCCCAAATATGACCTTGAATATATCCCACATGAATTTAGAGACCATCTCAAGAACAGACGTGATGCACTGGACATCAATGATAGAAGACCAAACAAGTTGTAGGAGGACATCATACATAAAGAAAACAAAAGGTCATTAGAAATACAGGTAAGAAAGAAAAGACCAAAATGGATGTCAGGGAGACTCTGAAACTTGCTCTTGAATGTAGAGAAGTTAAACCAAATGGAAAAAGTGATGAAGTAAAAAAGCTGAAGAAAGCATTTCAAAGAGTGTCTTGAGAAAACACAGTAAAGTATTATAGTGAAATGTGCAAAGACCTGGAATTAGAAAATAAAAAGGGTTTTCACACTTGGCATTTCTCGATCGAAAATAACTGAAGAAAAATGCAAGCCTCAAATTGCAATACTGAAGTCTTCTATGAGTAAAATACTGAAATGATGCAGGAAGCATCAAAAGAATATGGGAGAATATACAGAGGCACTGTACCAAAAAGAACTGATCAATGTTCAACCATTTCAGGCAGTAGCATTTGATCAAGAACCAATGGTACTGAAGAAAGAAGTCCAACCTGTAATGAAGGCACTGATGAAAAACAAAGCTCCAAGAATTGATGAAATACCCATTGAGATGTTTCAATGAACAGATGCAGCAGGGGGAACGCTTACTTTTTTATGCCAAGAAATTTGGAAGACAGCTGCCGGACCAACAGACAGGAAGAGATGCATACCTGTGCCCATTCCAAAGAAAGGTGATGTGGAAATTATCAAACAAAATCATTACTATCATAGATAAGTAAAATTTTGCTGAAAATAATTAAAAACCAGTTGCAGCAATATACATACAGAGAACTGCTAGAAATTCTAGCACACACACCTAACTATAAGGATGATGATGTGACTCTGGGTGGCCAGGTCACAAAGATCCACTACACAGTACCTCATGATACCAGTCAATCTCAGGGAAGAGGCGCTACGGTTTTCATTATGTAATGAGAAGCCCCAATAAAAGCTCCGGACACAGAAGCTCCATGGGCTTTCAGGTTGGTGACAGTCAGCCATGTGTGGGGGATGTAGACTGAGGGATATCATTGCTGATGTCAGATAGATCTTGGCTGAAAGCAGAGAATACTGGACAGATGTTTCCTTATGTTTTACTGACAATGCAAAGGCATTCAATTGTGTTGATAATAACAAATTATGGAAAACATTGAGAAGAATGAAAATTGCAGAAAATTGAAGAATACTTAACTGTGCTCATGAGGAACCTATACATAGACCAAGAGGCAGTCATTCAAACAGAACAAGGGAATACTGCAAGAGGAAAACAAAAATCCTCCTAACTCTACCAATAAGTGACATCATGATAAATGGAGTAAAGATGTCAAGGATTTCATTTTATTTGGATCCACAATCAACCTCCATGGAAGCAGCAGTCAAGAAATCAAATGATGTACTACATTGGGCAAATCTGCTACCAGAGATCTCTTTCAAGTGTTAAAGAGCAAAGATGTCACTTTGAAGACTAAGGTGTGTCTGACTCAAGCCATGGTATTTTCAATCACCTCATATGCATGCAAAAGCTGGAAAACAAATATGGAGGACTGAAGAAGAACTGATGCATTTGAATTATTGTGTTGGCAAAGAATATTGAATATAACATGGACTGCCAGAAGAAAACATATCTGTCCTGGAAGAAGTACAACTGGAATGTTCCTTAGAAGTGAGGATGGCGAGACTTCATCTCTTCTATTTTGGTCATGTTATCAGGAGGGACAAGTCCCCAGAGAAGGATATTCTGCTCAGTCAAGTGGAGGGTCAGTGAAAAACAGGAAGACCGTTGACAAGATAAACAGACAGTGGCTACAACAATGGGCTCAAACAGCATTAATTGTTAGGCTGGAACAGGACATGGCAATGTTTCATTCTGTTGTACATGAGATCACCATGAGTTAGGATGGACTCAACAGCATGAAACAACAGAAATATTACTAACATTTAGAAAGGCAACATCTTTCTTTGTGGGTTTCCTCTGAACCTCGTTTTCTATCCAGAAATATTGAGCCACTTTCTTTGAATGTCCTAGACTTATATAGTTAGAATATCCACTGGTAGTTTACTCTGTTCCTTCCCAATACTTATCGTTCTTTTATTCATGCCTCATTACAGCTGGTCAGCATATTCAATACTGCTTTACACAGAAGTAGTGATAGGGCACACATATTTTGTCTTGTTCTATTTCTCCATTTCAAATAAATATCCCTTATTGTATTTTTACATTTTTTTAGAGTTTTATCAGGAAGGAAAGTCATATATTATCAAATGATGTCATAGTGTATACTGAGATATGATTTTAAATACTTTTCTTAACTAGATGATTAATGGTTAAGATTTTTTTCTTGTACTTAAGTGGCTTTGAATTTTTGATACAAGCCTTATTTGATCTTTGGTGAAAATAAATATCTTTTTAATGCATGGCTATAGTCTATCTGCTAAACTCTATTTAATATACAGGCAATCCTTAGGTTATAAATGAGATCTGTTCCTAAGTTTGTTCTTGAGTCAAATTTGTAGGTAAGTTGGAACAGGTATATGTGGTTCTTACTTTAGCTCTACTTTTAGTCTTACTATTTAGCTTTACTTTAGTACAAGAAAAGGCTCAAAGCATTTCCAATGATTTAAAAGCTGCATATACAGCAATTAAAGATGATTGTGATGAAGAATCTGTCTTGACTAGAGAGTAGTTCAATTGTTTCAAATTTACATAAAGTTAATGAGCAAGAATTGATACACCTGAATAATGGTGTTGGTGAAGAATATTATATATACCATAGACTGCCAGAAGAACAAACAAATCTGTCTTATGAGAAGTACTGCCAGAATGCTCCTTAGAAAAGAGGATGGTGAGACTTTGTCTCGCATATTATGGGCATGTTATCAGGAAGGACCAAAACATGTTATATCAAGAAGGACCAAAACAGTGGCTGCAACAATGGGCTCAAATATGGCAATGATTGTGAGGATGGCCTAAGAATGGGCAACCACGTCCATATTTGTCACTATGAGTTGGAACCAACGGGGCAGCACCTGACAACAGCAGCAAAGAATAAGTACAAGTGCCTATAAGCTGAATGTCTGTAACCCTGAGACTGACACTAAATTGATTTATAACTTTCTGAGATAGGCTGATGGTTAACTTTATTTTGAGCTAATATCTTTTTCTTATAAGATGATATTTGAAACAGCTATCATCCAGTCTGTTAAACTTTGAGAACCACAACTACAAAGAGAGAAAATAACTAAGAAGATTAAGTTACAGTTTTTTGGTTTATCCTCAATTCCATACCAATAGGAGTAACTAAACAAAACATACTGCAGACAATGGTCTTATGAGCTGAACACCTGCACCAAGGAGATAGACTCATTAGAACAATCAACCATGGGCTATCAGAAGGCCAGCATTTGTACAGGGAGAAATGTAGGGAGGTATGAATGCACAGGCAAGAAGGACACAGAAAAGGGTAACCACAGGGAGCAAGTGGAATGTGAGTTGTTACACTTCAGGGAATGTAACTAGTTATCAGAAAACATCTATGAACTGTTAAATGTAAAATGAATCTGCTTTGTTAAATTTCACCCAAATCACAATTAACAGTTATAAAAAAAAAAAAAAAATGTATTTCAGAGAAAGTAGCCATATTAAATGACTATCAATAACCATTTAATAAAAAACAACCAGCCTGAGTAGTAAAATTTAACAACTAGAAAAGATAGAAAGGTGGTATATTTTTGGTTTGATAGCAATGGAATGACTTGCTTCAACAAATATTTTTATATTTATATCTAAAAAGATAATTAGTTATAGCTATATACTCAAAATGGGTTAATCATGACCAACTTTGATTAAAACATTTTACTGAAAAAAAAATGCATTGATCCATGTCACTATAGTTTTGTGAATTTTACTGTACATAAATTATATTTCAATAAAATGTATTTTAAAAAAGAGCAGAAGGACAAATATAGTATTAGTTGATTATTGTAAAAAGTCAAGAAAAGTTTTATATATGGAAGGAAACTTTCTCTTTGTTGGCTACCAGGGGTGGAAAGGGAGGGGAGAGAACACTGTAAAAAAAAAAAAAAAAATTAAATTCATTCATTTCCTTATTTACTACTACATCAAGTGGTATGCTATGTACGAGAAGATACAATGGTAAATAAAGATACCAATAATTTACTCATTAAGCTTATAAACCAGTACAGAAGTTAAAAAACTTTTTCTGTAAGGGGCCAGATAATAAAGATTATAAACTCTGTGGGTCATACAGTGTTAGGAATTAAATTAAATGTCCCCAAAAACATGTGTTATAAATCCTAAACTCTATGCTCGTGGTTATTATCCCATTTGGTAAAGGGTTGGTGATATTATATTAATGAAGCAGGATTAGTGTAGGGTGTGTCTAGAGTCATCTCTTACAAATATAAAAAGAGCAGATTAGGACTCACAAACAAGCAGAGATTGGGGAAGAGAGGTGCCAAGCCACATAAGAATACCAAAGAGAAGCTCAGAACAGACAAGGACATTCTTCCAGAGCCAACAGAGAAAAAACCTTTTCCTAGTGCTGGCACCCTTTATTCAGACTTCTAGCCTTCTAAAACTGTGTTATTTCTATTACAGCAGCACTACATAACTAAAACATACAGCTTCTGCTGCAACTACTCAACTTTGGTGTTATAGCACAACTGTAGCCACAGATAATACATAAAAACATGAGAAGGCCATGTTCCAATAAAATTTTATTTACAAAACAGTAGTGGTGTTTTGTTACCTATATTTATCCCAATAAAATAAATGCAAAAAATATACAATAGCAGTGAGCCAGATTTAGCCCATGGCTATAGTTTGTCAACCCTTCATCTAGTAAAACAACAATCAACAAACAAGGCTTTTCAATACTACAAGCTAAACACAGGAGCTCTGGTGGCATAGTGCCTAAGGCATTTGACTGCTAACCAGAAGGCCAGGGGTTCAAACCCATCAGTCACTCATCAGAAAGAAGGTTGGGCAGTTGGGCAATTTACTTCCATAGTGATACCACCTCTGAAACCCAAGGAGGGGTTGCTATGAGTCAGATCCAACTCGAGGGCAGTGAGTTTAGTTTGGTTTGTTTTATGGTAAACACAATCATAATAGTAAGCAAAGGATTTGACAGAAGGATGGTCTAAGGCAATCAACAAAGGCTTCCAGGAAGTGGAGATAATCCAACTGAATATTCTACTTCATAAAGTTCCACAAATTAAAACAGTTTTTTAATAACATGTCACCATTATAAAATAACTTAAATCTGATGTTGAAATGTAAAGCCTGTATTGATTATATAAGAATTGCTTTATTATACAGTATTTTCTCAAAAACTATACCATAAACCATTGAAAGCTTACCTTGAGTTACTGTTTTAAGAACAATTAAGGTTGATAAAAATCTCAAAGATAAACTGGAGCTCTTAAAGAAAGCAGCTGTTTTTGGCTTATTTTCCACAGCATGCTCTAAGGAATTATCCTGAATTCCTTTAGATGCTACTCCTTTATATATGTCTTCACCCAATCTTCTCAATGTTGATGTCAGAGTTGAATGCTGTTAAAAATACAAAAGTAGCTTGGTATATGTATGCATGTTCAGAAACTTGAAAGAAAAAAAACTCACACACTCTAACTTAAGCATATTTTGAGTGCTACAATCAAATATATGTGCTAAAAATAAGCCAATTTTTTTTACTAATTAAAAGCATTAAATAGAGTTACAAATAGGTAAGATTATAAAGTAATAATTTTATAATCAATTTTTTAAAATTAAGTTTGTTACTGTTAGGTGCCATTGGGGTCAATTTTCAACTCATAGCAACTCCATGTGATGGAGTAGCAATGCCCCAAAGGATTTCCTAGGCTGTGATCTTTAAGGTGCCCTACTAGCACAGTGGTTAAAGTGCTCAGCTGCTAACTGAAAGGTCATCAGTTCAAACCCACCAGCCACTTCACGGAAGAAAGATTTATAGTCTGGGAAATCCTATAGAGAAGTTTTATTCTGTCCTGTTGCTATGAGTCAGAACTCACTTGACAGCAATTGGTTTGGGTTCGGTAATCTTTATAGAAGCAGATCACCAGGTCTTTCTTCCACATAGCAACTCGGTAGGTTGGAATCAACAACCTTTCAGTTAGCAACCGAGCACTTAAAAGATGCCACAGCAGCTTGGGACTATAATTGCAGGGGACATCAAGTTCAACTGGCATAAATACTACACAAAACATTGTTCCACATCCTTCTTTGGTGAGTAGCAACTGGGATCTTAAAAGCTTGGTAGCAGCCATCTAGATGCAACAATGGGTTTCTCCTTGTCCAGAGCAAAGAATTATGAAGAAAACCAAAGATTCATGGAAACAATTAGTCCAAATGACTGGTACCCCATGCGATCCTCAGCCTATGCAACTATGAGACCAGAAAAATTAGATGGTCCCTGGCTAGCACTGTCAACCACTCAGAGGGGGATCTATGTAGGAGATCCTGGATACAATGGGAGAACAATGTGGAACAAAACTCAAAATCATTAGAAAGAAAAAAAAGAGACCTGGTTTGCTCGTCTAATAGAGCCTGATGGAACCACTGAGACTATGGCCTCTAGCTGCCCTTTAGGTCTGGAACTGAACCCACACGTGTGGCTTCCAGCCAAACAAAAGACAGACATATGAGCTGAACATACACTAGGTAGATACACTCCTTGGAGAGAAGAATCATGGGAGAATAGGAGGGTTGTATATGCACGGGAAGACAGCTCAGAGGGCAGGAGTGTATGGAGGAAAGGACATAGGGAAGAGGTAACTATGGGGAGGAAGCGGGAAGGGAGCTGTTGCATCGTGGTAAATTGTCAATGTCGAGACAAAGTGTATATGAACTGCTGTATGGAAAGTGAATTTGCTCTGTAAACCTTCACCCAAATCACAATCAACCAACCAATTAATAAAAAAGATGCCACAGCAGGAATTCTTAAAATTAAATATAACTATGTTTTCTCCCCCACTTGTCTGTCAGTTTGTCATACTGTGTGGCTTGCATGTGGCTGTGAGGCTGGAGGCTACATCACCGGTATTTCAAATACCAGTGGGTCACCCATGGTAGACAAGTTTCAGCAAAGCTTCCAGACTAAGACAGACTGGGAAGAAAGATGGGGCCATCCACTTCTGAAAAAGTAGCCAGTGAAAACCTCATGAATAGCAGTGAAACACTGTCTGATTTATTACAGGAAAACTTCATGAATAGCCATGAAACACTAGCTGACAGTGTGCTGGAAAATAAAGCTCTCAGGTTGGATGGCACTCAAGGCTATCTCCTCAAAGTAGAGTCAACCTTAATAACATGGATGGAGTAAAGCTTTTGGGACGTTCATTTGTTGATGTGACATGACTCAAAATGAGAAGAAACAGCTGCAAACATCCATTAATAATCAGAACATGAAATGTATAAAGTATGAATCTAGGAAAACTAGAAGTTGTAAAAAATGAAATGGAATGCATAAAGATTGATATCTTAGGCATTAGTGAGCTGAAATGGACTAGTATTGGCCATTTTGAATCATACATTCATATGGTCTACTATGCCAGGAAGGCCAAATTGAAGAGGAATGGCATTGCGTTTATTGTTAAAAAGAATGTTTCAAGATATATCCTGAAGTACAGTGCTGTCAGTGATAGGGTAATAAACAGATATCTACAAGGAAGACCAGTACTACTATTACTCAAATTTACGTACCAACCACTAAAGTCAAAGAGGAATAAATTGAAGATTTTATCAACTTCTGCAGTCTGAAATTGATCAAACATGCAATCAAGATGCACTAGTTATTGGTAATTAGAATGCAAAAGCTGAGACAAAGAATCGTTGCTAACTGGAAAATATGGCCTTGGTGATCGAAATAATACTGGAGACGCATGACAGAATTTTACAAGACCAATGGCTTATTCACTGCAAATACCTGTTTTTCAACAATGTTAAGTGGCAACTACACATGTGGACCTTGTCAGATGGAGTACACAGGGATCAGGTCAACTACATTGTGAGGTGATAGAGAAGGTCATTATCTTCAGTGAAAAAAAAAAAAGGCCAGGAGCTGACTGAAGAAGAGACCATTAATTTCTCATATGCAAGTTTAAGTTGAAGCTGAAGGAAATAAGAACAACTCCACAAGAGCCAAAATATGGCCTTGATTTCATTCCACCTGAATTTAGAGATCATCTGGAAAAATAGATTTGGTCCATTGAACACCAATGACCAAAGACCAGATGAGTTGTGGGATGACATCAAGAACATCATACTGAAGAAAGCAGTCATTAACATTACAGGAAAGGAAGAAAAGACCAAAATGGATGTCAGAAGAGACTCTGAAACTTACTCTTGAATAGATAGAGTAGCTAAGCAAATGAAAGAAATGACTAATTACAAGAGCTGAACAGAAGATTTCAAATGGCAGCTTGAGAAGACAAAGAGATCATTGTTTGTGCACATTCCAAAGAAAGGGGATCCAACAGAATGTGGAAATTATCAACCAAGATCATTAATATTATTTGAAGTAAAATTTTGCTGAAGATAATCCAAAAAATGGTTGGTGTAGTTTTGTTGACAGAAAACTTCCAGAAATGCAAGCTGGATTCAGAAAAGGACATGGAACAAGGACATGGAACAAGGAACATGGAACAACTGCTGATGTCAGACAGATCTTGGCTGAAAGCAAAGAATACAAGAAAGATGTTTACCTGTGTTTTACTGACCAAGTAAAGGTATTTGAATGTGTGGGTCATAACAAATTTTGGATAACACCATGAAGAATGGGAATTCTGGAATACTTAATTGTGATCACAAGGAAATTAACTGTACGTAGATAAAGAGGCTGTTGTTCAAACAGAACAAGGGGATACTACATGGTTTACAATCAGGACAGGTATACATCAGGGCTATATCCTTTCACCACACTTACTCAATCTGTATGCTAAGCAAATAATCTAAGAAGCTGGACTATATCAAGAACAACTCGGCAGCAGGATTGGAGGAAGACTCATTAACAACCTGTGATATGCAGATGACACACCTTGCTTGCTGAAAGTGAAGAAGACCTGAAGTACCTACTAATGAAGATCAAAGATTCCAGCCATCAGTATGGATTACATAAAGAAAACAAAAATCCTCACAACTGGACCAATAAGGAACATCACGATAAATGGAGAAAAGATTAAAGTTGTCAGGGATTTCATTTCACTTGGATTTCCAATCAACACCCATGCAAGCAGTAGTCATGAAATCAGATGATTTATTACACTGGACCAATCTGTTGCTCTTTAAAATGTTAAGAAGCAAAGATGTCACTTTGAAACGGCACCTAACCCAAGCCATGGTATTTTCAAGTGATTCATATGCATGTGAAAGCTGGCAATGAATCAGAAATTTTAATTGTGGTGCTGGTAAGGAATACTGAAAGTACCATGGACTGGTAATAGAAGTGTAGCCACAATGCTCCTTGGAAGCAAGAATGGCCAGACTTCATCTCACCTACTTGGGTCATGTTGTCAGAAGGGACTATCCCCTGGAGAAGGATATCATGCTTGGTAAAGTGGCGGCTCAGCTAAGAAGGGGAAGGCCCCCAGTGAGATGGACTGACACAGTGGCTACAACAATGGGTTCAGGTATAGCAAGAATTGTGTGGCTGGCAAAGGATAGTTCTGCTGTACATGGGGTCACCATGAGGCAGAGCCAACTAGACAGCACACACTAACAACATGCTTTCTAAAAAGAAATGGACAGATTACTAAAATCAAAAGATTGGAAAGAGTAACTTTCTAAGAATAAAATTAGAAGAACTGAGATAGGATTTAATTTCAAAACATTTAAGAACAGTTTTAGGTTATGATATATTTCTAGCACAGAGAAATGTCCAATGAACGGAGGCAGACAACCTACTCCATAGGTTCTTCATTATTTATGTTTATCAGGTACATCTTACTTTGTTAGCTTATGAAATGACCAACTGCTGCCTCATAACTCAGTACAACTATAAATACAGTGATTTTGAGAACATGTAATAATTTCAAAAGAATAACTGATTACAACCACGGATAATTCTGATTAAGAATAAATTAGAACAAGAAAATGGGAAAAAGATAAACAATGGCATATAAATATCTCTCAAAATCACAGGTTCTAACAGTATTTCACGTATCTATTAAAAAGCAAAAATAAGGATACTATGTTTAGTGCTTCTATTCTACCTTATAGATTGCTGCATTATGTCCAGGATCTTTAAAGCATGCAAGCAGCCATCCAAGTACAATAATTGGTCTCTATTCACCAGGACCAACAGAGGAAGGAGAGTCAGGAATAGGAAGAGGATATAGAATGTTGCTAACTGCCTCCATGAAAAAACAATTGCTTCCTTTGCCATGAGACCAAAAGAATTGCACGTAGTGGGGAATGAGTGTATGTTAATTGGGGAGGAACAACTCAGAACAGGAGGGTGAGAACAGATGCCCAATTCAAAGAATGCAATCAATGTCCCTGAATTGTACATGTAGAAATTGTGCTATTGCGTATGTTCTCAATAATCACAAAAATAAATGTAAAAAGGACAGAAGGGTACCCACCAAAGAGACAATGAGGCTGCATCTTCTGATTGCCTCTAACCCCACAAGAGGAGGACAGAATCACTATCAGTAGCCCAAGGCCTATTCCTGAGACCAGACATGAGGCCTCCCACCACCTTCACCAACCCTGACAGTGTCCCTCTCCCACAGCCCTCACTACCTCTCTGCTGGGCTCGACAACTTGTTGCAGTGGCCACACAGAACTCACAGACACCACTCACAGATTATGAGGCTTATTAAGGAAGCAACAGGCTACAACTCAAATTCAGGAACACGCTCAGGATTCAGTTCCTCGGTCAAGACAGTCTCCCCACTGCTGTGCCCTTAGACATGCCTCTGTGGCCCTTGGCCTTGAGGCCTTGCCTCTGCCTCTGTGGGCCAGATAAGTCTGCCGCTCTTTCTCTTGGTTCTACTGCTGCTGTCTCTCACCTGGGTGTCTCTCTTTCAGTAACAGGTCGATCTCTCAGCCACAGGTCAGACTCTAAGCAACACATCTCTCTCAGCCAGCAGTAAGAGATATTCCTCCTCTCTGCCTCTAGGGGGGCTCATTTTAAGCCCAGCAGAGTGGCAAAACCAACCAATCCCAATACCAGAACTCCACACACCTGAGAGAGAGCGAGCTAACTTCTCAGAAAATTGCTTCATGATGCACGCAACAGAAATACCCCAGGTGGATAACTTTAACAATCAGGACCTACTTAGTTGCTCATAGCAAATTTCACCATGGAGTTTACAAAGACTATGGCTAGAAAAGCCATACTATGTAATTTACCACACTGTAGCACTATATCAAACAATTTTGGATAAGAGTGCTGAAGACAAATTCAGAAATATGTTAAAATTTTCTTTATTATGACCCAATTTTCCAACCCCATGACACCAAGTTCTGTAACAGTTTCCCTCCTCTTCATGGGGATTTGTAACCAATTGGCTGCCAAACCAATACTGATCCTAAAATACAGATAATGAGGATTAGCTTTAGAATTTCTCTATTTAAAATAAGAGACAGTCATACTGAGACTTTGTAGGTATCAAAACTTACATGACTGGATAGTAAATGGCACAAGAGTACAATTTTATTTAAATATATTGTTAGTAATCTTTTAATATAACTAGGAAAAATAATATACACATCTTAAAACTTTTCTGTTACAACTTGAAAGAACAGACATTAAACTTATACGTGTAGAAAGTGCTGAATACATGTATGTTTTGCTGTGTATTCTCAAATACAACAACAAAATTAAAATAAATTATTAAAATATAACAATAAAACCTTTGTGCAAAAAAATAATAGAAGGAAAGATTTCAAAACATTACTAATAGTAATTGTGTTAGAATTATGAGATTAAGACAATTTTCCTCATTTTTCTAATTTTTTATTATTTGTAATGCTTTATATTCCACACCATTCATCTGTCAGTTCGTCGTACGGTGGTGGCCTGCATGTGGTTGTGAGGCTGGAGACTATGCAACCATATTTCAAACACAAGGAGGGTCACTCATGGTGGACAGGCTACAGCAAACCTTCCAGACTAACACAGACTAGGAAGAAGGAAGAGCCCATTGACTTTTCAAAGAATTGGCCAGTGAAAACCTTATGAATAAAGGGGAAACAGTGTCTGATATGTAACCGGAAAATTTTATGAATAGCCCCGACACACTGTCTGATAAAATGCTGGAAGACGAGCCCCTCAGGTTGGAAGGCACTCAAAATATGACTGAGAAAGAGCTACCTCCTCAGAGTAGACTCATCCTCAATGAAGTAGATGGACTAAAGCTTTCGGGACCTCCATTTGCTGATGTAGGTGCTCTGGTAGCACAGTGCCTAAGACATTTGATTGCTAACCAGAGGCTGGTGGTTGAAACCCACCAGCCACTCCTTGGAAGGAAGGTTGGGCAATCTACTTCCATAGTGATACTGTCTCAGAAACCCAAAGAAGGGTTGTTATGACTCAGGTCTGACTTGATGGCATATAACAACAACAACAACAACATTTGCAATCGTGGCATGACTTAAAATAAGTAGAAACAGCTGCAAACATCCATTAATCATCGGAACATGGAATGTACGAAGTATTAATCTAGGAAAACTGAAAGTTGCCAAAAATGAAAGAGATGACACTAAATTGTGAATATAAGATATAGACAACAGACACTAATACCAACCAGTATATCCACAATACTGCATTACCATTAACACCAAACACCAGGCTACAGATAAACACATAAACATCTGAGAAGATCACATGGGGGTCGGTGAACAGGATTATACTCTAGACGAAGGACAGATTCAGCAGAGGCTAATCTTGCACAGGTACCAGTGATACAAAAGGCCCGCAACCCTTACAGAAACAACAGAAGGCAGACACAAAGTAATCCCTCACAGAGAGCCAGACACTGTGGGAGAGAGATCCAGAGGACCTACCGAGCCGGGACCATAGTACGGGGGACACCAGAGCCAATTGGCACAACAAAATACACAAAAATCTTGTTCCTCATCTTACATTGGTGAGTAGTGACTGGGGCCTTAAAAGCTTTCTAACAGCCATCTAAGATGCAGCTAATGGTCTCCTATCATCAGAAGCGAAGAAGAGTGCAAAAAACCAAGGGCATTTGGAAGCAATGAGCCCTAGGACATGATGGACCTTGAGACCAGAACTAGATGGTGCCCAGTTACCAAGGGCAACCAATCAGGAAAGGATCAAAACTGGAGATCCTGGATAGAGTGGGATGAAAAACGTGGAACAAGATCCAAAAACACAATATTGACCAGAATTACTGGTCAGATGGGGTCCGGTGAGACCCCCAATACTATGGCCCGGGGATACATTTTGGGCCTGGAATAAAACTCACTCCCAGGGGCTGGCTCTCAGCCCAACAGTAAACAAGATGTACACACAGACGCACCCACATGTTCTATGGAGATGCATCCCTAGGAGCAAGTGACCAAGGGGCACTAGACGGGCAAAATTCACCTGGAGGAAATGCAGGACACACAGGAATGAATAACTATGAGGGGCACGGGGGCGGGGGTGTTACTGGGCAGGGAGGGGAGGAGACTGGGTTAGAGTTGGGGATGGTAAATGGGGAGTGAAACTAAATGTACATGAAATGTTGAGTGCAAAACAAACTCTGCTCTGTAAACTTGCACTTAAAGCACAATTAAAAAAAAAATAAATAAATGGAACGTATAAAGATTGATATCCTAGCATTAGTGAGCTAAAATGAACTGGCTTAGGGCATTCTGAACCAGACAACCATATGATCTACTATGCCCAGAATGACAAACTGAAGAGGAATTGCATGGCATTCGTTGTCACAAAAAAATGTTTCAAGATCTATCCTGAAATACAATGCCAATAGTGACAGGATAATATTCATACACCTATAAGGAAGACCAATTAATACTACTATTATTCAAAATTACACACCAACCACCAAAGCCAAGATGAGGAAACTGAAGATTTTTACCAACCTCTACAGTCTGAAACTGACCAAACATGCAAATAAGATGTGCTGATTATTACTGGTGTTTCAAATGCAAAAGTTGGAAACAGAATAATCACCAGTAGCTTGGAAAATACGGCTCTGGTGATAGAAATGATACTGAAGATTCAATGACATAATTTTGCAAGACCAATGACTTATTTGTTGCAAATAACTTTTTTCAACAAAAGAAACAGCAGCTATACATGTGAACCTTGCCAGACGGAATACACAGGAATCAGACTGATGACATTTGTGGAAAGAGGCAATGGAGAAGCTCAGTATCTTCAGCCAAAACAAAGCCAGGAGCTGCTGACTGTGGAAAAGACCAATTGCTCATGTGCAAGTTCAAGGTGAAGTTGAAGACAATTTAAACAAGCCCACAAGAGCCAAAGTATGACCATGATTACATCCCTCCTGAATTCAGAGACCATCTAAAGAATAGTTTTGATACATTGAACAGCAACGACTGAAAACCAGAGGAATTGTGGGATGACATCAAGAATATCACCCAAAAAAGAAAGAAAAAAGTCATTAAAAAGACAAGAAAGGAAGAAAAGACCAAAATAGATGTCAGAAGTGACTCTGAAACTTGTTGGAGACCAAGAAAAAGAA
>NW_006921676.1:1262087-1262988 GCF_000298275.1 Orycteropus afer afer | reverse complement strand
AAAAAGAAAGACCCTCAATGACATGGACTGACAAAGTGGCTGCATTGATGCACTCAGGTACAGCAAGGATTGTGAGGCTGGCACAGGACTAGGCAATGGTTTCATTCTGTTGTACATAGGGTTGCTGTGAGTC
The DNA here is from genome assembly GCF_000298275.1 of Orycteropus afer afer. Taxonomy (NCBI): domain Eukaryota; kingdom Metazoa; phylum Chordata; class Mammalia; order Tubulidentata; family Orycteropodidae; genus Orycteropus; species Orycteropus afer. Next base: position 1,262,855 of record NW_006921676.1, on the reverse strand, counting down.
AGAGCCTATTCAATAGCACCTAACAACAATAGCAACAATGCTCTGTACTACTTTTATAACAGAAAAAATTCAGTACTTTTTAAGACTAATATTGATACTTTAGAGGATCTCTGGTGGCGTAGTGGTTAAAGCATTCAATTACTAAACAAAAGGTTGGTGGTTGGAACCCACCAGCTGCTCCTTGGGAGAATGATGATGCACTCTGCTTCTGTAAAGATTTACAGCCTTAGAAACACTATGATGGGGGCAGTTCCACTTTGCCCTGTAAGGTAACTATGAGTTGTAATCGATTTGATGGCAGTGGGCTTGGGGTTGATACTTCTGCCGTTCAATTGGAGGAAAAGAGAAAAATGCACACAAAAAAGCATTTTCCATTGTTACTGAAGCTTCATCTAAGAACTTTCAAATCTTTGCTAGAAGTTACTGGTGCTGACTCTTTCATCCATCTATTCATTGTAGGAAACAAAATATTCTACTTGGGTTGTTCAACTTTACCAAGATTCTACCTCTACAATAGCACTGCAGTGAATTGCTTGACGTGGCCCTTCTAGCCATTGTCCTCCATTCTGTGGTGTTTTGTAAATCCCATTATCCATGCCTGTTTGGGGTGGTGTGGTAGTTACGGTCAGATATCAACTTGGCTGGGCAGCTGGTAGTAGTCATTCCCTATAATGACTGACAATCGACTCTGTGATGGGATTTAGGTTAATTCTGTTGGGACAACACAAGTGGAATGTATCTTGAGTCCTGCCTTGCTGGAGGGTATAA
>NW_006921676.1:1259547-1260601 GCF_000298275.1 Orycteropus afer afer | reverse complement strand
CCCCACACTCCAGAACCAAGTTGGTGAAGGCCTGGCTCTTTGAAACCTAGGGGGCTGTGGTGGTTCCACCCCCAAAGGCCATGGTCCTACCCATTCAGGCTGAGGCAGCTCTGCTTCCGTTTCCTTGGTCTCTCTACTTCTGTCGATTGATGCCAAAGGCAACCCACTCCACTAGAAACTTTACTGCCCAAAAGCACTTGGCTTTCTTGCTCCATGGGCTAGCCAACCTGCTACTACATCTCATGCTGGTCTCTTTTATCAATTAATTCCTGAAGGCAACCCACTCTGCCAGGAAGCCGCCTACCTAACGGTACCCAGCTTTCTCCTCCATGGGCTGGTAAGCCTGTTGCTGTTTAATGCTGGTCTCTGGGCTCTGCTTCTGCCATCTCTCGTGCCGGTCTCTTGGCTCTGCTCCTGCTGTCTCTCATGCTGCATGCCGGGGTCTCTCTGCCAGGGTCTCGGGTCAAGGATGCACTCCACTCCTGTTTCCACATTTTAGGTATCTGTCAGAGCAGCATCCCACTCTCTTGGTACCAAATTCTGTTCTGGTTACCCTCGTGCCACTGTGACATGAATATACCACAAATGGGATGGCCTTAACAAACAGGAATTTATTATCTTACAGTTTGGAGGCTTTAAGTCCAAATTCAAAGTGTCAGGCTCTAGGAGCTGGTGAAAGCCCCTCAACCTTGGGGTCCAGCTCTGCCTCCTGCTCCCAGCCCACTGGAGTTAGAGGTGCTTCTTCACTTGGACAGCTGCATGCTGCTGAGACTGAGAAGCCCAACGCTGACAAGTAAAAAGGCATAGTCCTGATGTTACCAAACCACACGGCAGGCCATTAATTTAAGTCCACTGTAAGTCCCAAAGTCGGCAGAGCATGGCAGTCTGCTGAACAAAGACACGGCTACATGCAAGGTCCAAGCGTGCCATAAGCTAGAGACCATTCCCCAAGCCTTCTGCTTATGTACAGGAAGCAGACCACATTTCCTAAGGCAGATACTTAGCTGCTCACAGTAGATTCCACCATGGAGTTGATTACCTACCAGTCTCATCA
>NW_006921676.1:1253404-1257967 GCF_000298275.1 Orycteropus afer afer | reverse complement strand
TGAGTGGAAATGGGGGAAGTGCAGCAAAGAAGAAACACCCCCTGTTCTACGTATCACTAAAAATCCTAGACATTATATAAAAAACAATACAAGACTCTGAAATATGAAGAGAAGACAACAGACTGTACAGGAACCTCAATACTCAATGAACAACATGGTAGTGAATTTTCCGAGTTTTCGTTTCACCTCATATATTGCAGACTTGGGGCAGAAAAAGATAGTAATGCAGAAATGCCAACAGGTTCAAACAAAAAATGTCCCCTCGTGTTTTAATAAAAGGACTAGGAAAGCAGCAGTCTTAACAAGACAACATTTTTAGGCAAAAACTGGTTTACTCCAGCCAAACACCATTAAAAAAAAAAAATCTGTGGGGTAACCCCTAATCATGCCAGCAAAGTCCAACTGGGAATCTAGACTTCCAACCTCACCAGACTATAATGAAGTGTCAGTAGATACCACGTATGAAGCAGTAACAAGACACTTCTATCCCTTCCAGCACAGAGGTCTCAGTGTAGACCTGTAGGTAGCCAGGACTCCCACCTCCCCAGTGATGAAGAGCTCCCTTGTTAGATGTCAACAGAAGCAACCTGGATTCTACTCCCCACTGGACAGCAAAGAGATGATTGCCACATTTCCTCTAACAGAATACTGTTAAAGAAAGGCAGAAAAAAAAATAAGATTTAAATAAGATCCAGAGTCTCACAGCCTAAAACCTATAATGTCCATATTTCAATAAAAAATCACCCATCAGACCAAGAACCAGAAAGATCTTAAACTGAATGAAAAAGAAAATCAAAACACACCAACATCTCTAGGACAGAGATGTCAGAATTTTCTGATAACAATGTGAAGTGAGCTAACATAAACTAAAAAGATTAACTGAAAAATAAAGTACAAGTAACTAGATAGCTGTCAAAGCTACATTATTAGAAGTTCATCAATAATGTCAAATAAATGAACAAAAGAATGGCAAAAATCCAACTTTTCACAAGAAAAGCAGGTGTAGGTAGCAGTATTATTTACAATGCACATAAAATGTGGGGGCTCAAAAAATATTTGAAGGCAACAAAATTAACTATACATTATCTGAAGGAAAATTAAGAAAATTGCTTGAAAGGGAGATAAAATGATGTTTCACTTCTATTTGTTAAAGCTTAGCTTTCCAGAGTTGCAACTGAGAATTTGACCAACCTCTGGCAGAAATAATTATAAAATAGCTTGATATAAATCAAACACACTGTGAAAAAGAAGCTACCAACAATAACAGATCTGATGCGTAACATCAGTTTGTTTGGTAAGACACGTAATCAAGATTAATAAAGAAAAAGGTGTGTGTGTGCACACACTCATCCACATACTTACTCATGTCTATTCATGTAAACACAAAGGCAAAATATTAAAAGATATAGCCCATGGGCATATTTTTTTATAAAAACCAAACTCACTGCAGTTGAGTTGATTCCAACTCATAGCAACCCCCTTTGGGTTTCCGAGGCAGTAAATCTTTACAGAAGTATACTGCCCAGAAGTATATATTCCTTTCATGGAGTAGCTCGTGGGTTTGAACTGCCAATCTTCTGCTTAGCATTCAAATGCCTTAAGTACTATACCACCAGAGCTCCTTAGATTTTTTTAATACTCAATCTTAATAATTATATTAGGAGCTCTGGTAGCATAGTGCCTAAGGCACTTAACTGCTAACCAGAAGGCTGGCGGTTCAAACCCACCAGCCACTCTTTGGAAGGAAGATGGGGCAATGTACTTCTGTAGTGATACTGCCTCGGAAACTCAAGGAGGGGTCGCTATGAGTCGGGTCTAGCTTGATGGCACGTAACAACAACAACAACAATTATTTAATAACTACTTAATCATTAGAATTGCACTGATTAGAATAAGTGTTTGCTTCCTATATTCCAAAGGACCTAGATTAAACTACTCCAGTACAAGCATACCACAGCAGATATTACTGGTTCAGTTCTAGACCACTGCAATAAAGCAAGTCACATGAATTTTCTGGTTTCCTGGTGCATATGAAAGCTATATTTACACTATAGTATCTGTGAAGTATACAAAAGCATTATTAAAGAGTGAAATATTGTGAGAATTATCAAAGTGTGACAGAGACAAAAAGTGAACATATGCTAATAAAATGGGGCCAAGAGACTTCCTTTAGGCATTGTTGCCAAAAATCTTCAATTTGTAAATTACACAGTATCTGCACAAAATAAACCAAAGCTCAATAAAATGAGGTATGACTGCACAAATCTGTTTTTCTCATTTTTAATGAAATGAAATGAAAGTTTTAACAGCACTTATCCATCCTAATTGGGAAAACACTGGGCAAAATATTGAATGATGCGGCATACACAAGATGGCAGAATAGGCAGGAAAGCTACACAGACTCTCTTTAACAAAGAAAAGAGAAAACAATTGACACAGATACAGAAAATAATCCTGGAGCTCTGAGCTTTGAAAGGAAGGATACAGAAGTAGATCAAACACCAACTAGTAGAACGTGAATGAAAACACTGAGTAAAGAGACAAACGGAGCTGCAGACTGTCAGCTGTCCTGACAGCACAGACAGTCTGAATATTTCCAAGTGGTGTTAGGACCTGAGATTTAACCTAAAATTCAACCCTGCTCATCAAGGGCTGCATGTACTGCAGCATGGGTGGCTGAAGACTGAAAAGGGATACAGAAAAGAAGGAAACAAACTGAGCTATGGACTTTTGACTGTCTGGCAGGCACAGACATTTTGAATGTTTACAAACAGCACCAGGCACAGCCATTTTGAAAATTTACAAGCGGTTGCCTTTTGGGATATTTATAGTGACAGCATTCTCGTTCAGATTCCAGGGACTTAAGAATAGGCTCCGCTTGCCAAAGACAGCACAGACATATGGGAGACTGACAATGGGAAAGGATACAGGTGGTAAGTGCATAAGTGCTACCAACTAGTGAACAGAGGGATACAGTACCCTGCTTACTCAGATACATCCAAATAAAATAAAGAAAACTAAAATGTTGGGCAAATCACTCCAACATAAAATGGTGATTAAATATAAACACAAAAATGTCACAATGTTTCAGAGACAAAAGACCATCACAGTTCACACAAAGAAGCAGGATAAAGCAGTAGAAACAAGGGAGCTGGATACAGACTCAGAACACATCCCTGAAGAAGCAGCAGCATTGGAACTCCCTGATAAGGAATTAAAAAGAGTTATATTTAGTACCTTGAGGACCAAGGACAAACAGACAAAATTGAGGAAAACACAGAGAAAACCCTAGAACAATTTTGGAAGACAATACAAGAACAAAATTAAAAATTAGAACTGATACAAAATCCACAGACAGAAATCCATAAGATTAATACTAAATTTTCAGAAATAGATAATATTGAATGGGCAGAGAAGTAGAATCAATTAATGAAAGGCACAATTAGTGAGACTGAAGACAAATATCTGAATACTTCATTGGAAAGAAATCAATCAGAAAAAAGATTTTTAAAAAAATGAAGAAAGACTAAAGTTCACGTGAGACACCATCAAAAGAAATAACCTACATATAATTGGAATTCCAGAACAGGAAGAGACAAATAAGACCACAGAGAAAACTGTAGAAGATTTGTTGGAAGAGAATTTCTCTAATATGATGAAAGACAAGAATATATCCATCCAAGAAGTCCAACAAATCTCAAATAGCATAGACCACAGAAGAAAATCACCAAGACATTATGATCATCAAATTCACCAAAGACAAAGAAAGAATCCTGAAAGCAGCACTGGAAAAATGAAAAGTTACCTACAAAAGGCAACCAGTAAGACTAAGCTCTGATTTCTTGGCAGAAGCCATGCAGGTGAGAAGACAATGGGATGGTATATATAAAACCCTGAAAGAAAAAATTTCCAACCAAGACTTATATACCTGGCAAAACTGTCCCTCAAATATGATGGTAAGATTAGAACATTTCCAAAAAAGCAGAAATTAAAGTAATTTGTTAAAACCAGATCAACCTTACAACAGATGCTAAAGGAAGTCCTTTGGACAGGGAACTACCAACAACAAACAACAACTGACCATTAACACACATGATGACATAACCCAGAAACCAACCCACTTATGGAAGCATCCAAAGTAAATAAAGGGCATTTTTGCAAAAACAACAGCCAACATTATTCTCAATGGAGACAGACTGAAACCATTCCCCTTCCCAACAGGAACCAGACAAGGATGCCTTCTATCACCACTTCTCTTCAACAGTTTTTGGAAGTCCTAACCAGGGCAATAATGCAAGAAAGGGAAATCAAAGGCATCCAAATTGGTAATGAAGAAGTGAAACTATTCCTATTTGCTGATGATCTGATCCTATACATAGAAAATGCAAGAGACTCAGTTAAAAAACAAACAAACAAACAAAGAAACCACTGGAACTAATTGAGAGATTTAGCATAGTGGCAGGATACAAGATCAATATACAAAAATCAGTTGGATTCCTCTACATTAGCAAAGAGATTGCTGAAAAGGAAATAAGGAAATAAATACCACTTACAAAAGCTACC
>NW_006921676.1:1250721-1252435 GCF_000298275.1 Orycteropus afer afer | reverse complement strand
TCCTTCTCCAAGGAATGGTCCTTCTGACAACATGACCAAAACAGGTGAGACGAAGTTTGGCCATTCTCGCTTCCAAGGAGCACTTTGGGTGCACTTTCTCCAGGACAGATCTGTTAGTTCTTTTAGCAGTCCATGGTACTTTCAGCAACTGGCCAACTGACTGGAAGAGATCCTTATTTGTGTCCATTCCAAAGAAAAGTGATCCCATAGAATGTGGACACTACTGAACAATATCATTACTATCACACACAAGTAAAATTTTACTGAAGGTAATTCAAAAACAGTTGTAGTAGTATACTGACAGGAACTTCCAGAAATGCAAGCAGGTTTCAGAAAAGGACATGGAAAGAGGGGTATCACTGCTGATGTCAGATGGATCTTAGTTGAAAACAAAAAATACCAGAAAGATGTTTACTTGTTTTTTATTGACTATGCAAAAGCATTCAACAGTGTCGATCATAACAAATTATGGAGAAGAATGGGTATTCCAGAACATTTAATTGTGCTCATGGGGAACCTGTACATAGACCAGGAGGCTGTCATTCAAATAGAACAAGGGGATATTGCATGGTTTAAAATCAGGAAGAGAGTGTGTCAGGGTTATATCCTTTCACATACTTATTCAAAATGTATGCTGAGCAAATAATCCATGAAACTGGACTATGTGATGAAGAATGTGGCATGAGGATTAGAGGAAGACTAATTAACAACCCATCATATGCAGATGCCACAGCCTTGCTTGCTGAAAGTGAAGATGACTTGAAGTACTTACTGATGAAGATTTAAAGACTACAGTCTGCAGTATGGATTATATCTTAACATAAAGAAAACAAAAATCCTCACAATTGGACCAATAAGGAATGTCATGATAGAAAGAGAAAAGATTGAAGTTGTCAAGGATTTCATATTACTTGGATCCACTATCAACATCCATAGAGGCAGTAGTCAAGAAATCAAACACTGTATTGAATTGGGCAAATGTGCTGGAAAAGACCCCATTAAAGTATTAAAAAGCAAAGATATCACTTTGAAGGTTAAGGTGTGTCTAACCCAAGCCATAGTATTTTCAATCACCTCATATGCACATGAAGGCTGGACAAAGAATAAGGAAGACCAAAGAGGAGTTGATACTTTTGAGTTACGGTATTGGTGAAGAACACTCAAAGTACCATGGACTGCCAGAAGAACTAAAAAAATGTGTCCTGGAAGAAGTACAGCTGGAATGCTCCTTAGAAGCAAGAATGGCCAGACTTCACCTCACTTACTTTGATCATGTTGTTAGAGGGCACCATTCCCTGGAGTAGGAAAGGACATCATGGTTGGTAAAGTGAAGGGTGGAGGGTCAGAAAAAAGGGGAAGACCCTCAACAAGATGGACTGACACAGTGGCTGCAACGATGGGCTCAATCAAGTATAGCAAGGATTGTGAGGATAGCACATGATCTGGCAGTGTTTTGTTCTGTTGTACACAGAGTCACTATGAGTCAGAGCCAACTCAATGGAACCTAACAACAACAATTGAAGAAATAAATTTTTACTTATCTACAATTCATGGGAGCTTAGGTAGCGTAGTGCCTAAGGCATTTGACTTCTAACCAGAATGCTGGTGGTTCAAACCCACCAGCCACTCCTCGGAAGGAAGGTTGGGCAATCTACTTCTGTAGTGATACCACCTCGGAAACCCAAGTAGGGGTCACTATGAGTAGGATCCAGCT
>NW_006921676.1:1248329-1249951 GCF_000298275.1 Orycteropus afer afer | reverse complement strand
CTCTACACTAACAAAGAGATCTCTGAAAAAGTAATAAGGAAAATAATATCATTTACAATAGCTACCAAAAATATAAAATACTTGGGAATATATTTAACCAGGGACATATACATAGAAAACTACAAAACCATACTTCAAGAAACTGTAAGAGATCTACATAAATCGAAGAACATACTGTGCACATGAATAGGAAGGCTGAACACTGTGAAAATGTCTATACTACCCGAAGCAATTCTACAGATCCCATGCAATCCTGATCCAAATTTTATCAACCTTCTTTAAGGACATGGAAAAAGCAATCATTAATTTTGTATGGAAAAGAAAGACACCTCAGATAAGCAAAGCCCTACTGAAGAAGAAGAAGAAGAAGAAGAAGAAATTAGGAGGTCTCATACTCCATGATCTCAAAACCTACTAGGCAGCCATGGCACACAAAACAGCCTGGTATTGGTATTGGTACCACAACAGACACACAGACCAATGGAACACAATTGAGAACTCAGAAATAGATCCATCTAACTATGATCAGCTGCTCTTTGACAAAGAGCAGAAATCCATTAAATGGGAAAGAGACAGACTCTTTAACAAATAGTGCTGGCAAAACTGGATATCCATCTGCAGAAAAATGAAACAAGATCCAAACCTTACACCATACCCCAAAACTAACTCAAGATGAATCAAAGACTTAAATGCAACACCTAAAACTATAAAGTTCACCAAAGGAAACTAGGGGCAAACTTAAGAGACTATTAAACATAAGTAAAAACACACAAAGAGCAGTAGATACACTAGATGACTGACCCCATCTAAAAATTACATTCTTATGTGCATCAAATGATTTCTCCAAAAGAGTAAAAAGAGAATCTGTAGACTGGGAAAAAATATTCAGCAATGATATATCTGACAAGGGACTTATCTCTAAAATTTATAGAAAACTGCAACACCTCAACATGAAAAAGACAAACAATCTAATTAAAAAATAGCCAGAAGAGGGGATTCAAAATGGAGTCTCATCAGTGATAATCATGCTATTTCCCTTTAGCATCTTAGTGCTTGAAAAACTAGATACAACAGTTTGAATTAGGGATTCTGGTGCTCTGAACAGCTCACTGAGTCAGAGTGCACCAAACTCAGAGGAGTAGAATTAGAAAGGAGAAAGGTACTGGGGGGAGGGAGGGAGATAACAAGGTAAGAAGATTTATCCTGCAGAGCGCCAACAGGCAGCCAAGAAACCCCATCAGAGACCTCCCTGGGGGGAGGGGGTGCCAACCGGCAGGTGAGAAAGACCATCTAAGACCTCCCTGGGTAAAGGAAGAAGACACACCACACCAGCATACTAGCGGCCACACCAACATACCAGTGATCACCCCAAGGATCTACCTTCAGCACCTGAATTTATTGGTTACTTAGGTTGGCTAGGTGCAAATGGGCACATCCAGCACTGCTGAAACCTGAGCAGAGAGTCCACTGGTGCTGCAGGAGGGCGGGATTGGGGAGGTGCCCCCACAGCGGATCACCGAACAGGCTTGGGTCAGCTTAGTGGCACTGAGAGGCCTGCGCTTGACTTTATCGGTGATATTGGGACCACAGATTACTAGCAGGCACTCTCCTGACTCCAGTGC
>NW_006921676.1:1246321-1247589 GCF_000298275.1 Orycteropus afer afer | reverse complement strand
CCCTCCTTGGGTTTCCGAGGCAGTATCACTATGGAAGTAGATTGCCCAACCTTCCTTCCGAGGAGTGGCTGGTGGGTTTGAATCGCCAGCCTTCTCGTTAGCAGTCAGGTGCCTTAGCCATCATGCTACCAGAGCTCCCAAGCACAGGCAACCTCAAATCAAACAAAAACACAGGACAAGGCATTAGAAGCAAAATCACAAAGCTCTCATTATACGTGGAGGAAGAGGAGGCAATAGAATTATCTGATAAGAAATTAAGAAGATATGTTTATAGAGCTATACAAAAGCCTAAGGAAACCCCAAACAGAAGCAAGGAGAACACAAACAGTTCCGTGGAAGAACTTAGGAAAATCATTCAAGAACAAAATAACAAGATTAATCCACAATCAGAACACATACAAAAACAGCAGTTAGAAATCCAGAAGATGAATACCAAAATTACAGAATTACACAACACAGTGGAAGCACAAAAGAGTATGTTAGAACTGGCTGAAGAATACATATCTCAACTAGAAGACAAATCCCTAGACACCAGCTTGTATGAAGGAAAATCAGAACAAGATTTAAGAGAAATGAAGAGAATCTAAGAATTATATGGGATGACATGAGAAGAAACAACATACAACTCATTGGAATTCCAGAACAAGAAGAGGAGAAAAAAACCACCGAGAAAATTGTGGAAGAGTTGCTAACAGAAAACTTCCCCCATATCATGAAGGAAGAAAAGATATTTGTCTAAGAAGCTCATAGAACCCCACATAAGATAGATCCCAAGAGAAAAACATTGAGGCATATTACAATCAAACTCTTCAAAACCAAAGACAAAGAGAATATTTTGAGAGCTTCCAGGGACAAAAGAAATATTACTTATAATAATCAGTTAGGCTGAGCTCCAATAACTCAGCAGAAACCATGCAGACAAGAAGGCAATGGGACAGCATATACAAAAACACTGAAGGAAAAGAACTTCCAACCAAGAATCCTATATCCAGCCAAATTATCCATCAAATATGATGGCGAAATCAAGGCATTCTCAGACAAACAGAAATTAAGGGATTTTTTTGAAAACCAGATCAAACCTACAAGAAATGCTTAAGGAAGTCCTTCCAACAAAGAACTCACAATAGATATCAACAAAATCAGGATACGTGGCATCAACACTAAAACAAAATCAGAAATAGAAACTCAAAATAAGACCATAAAACACTGTATACTAAAAAATCAAGGAAGTCAATCGGCACACAACAACAGCAACTAAACTATCAGAG
>NW_006921676.1:1231696-1232274 GCF_000298275.1 Orycteropus afer afer | reverse complement strand
ATTGAAAGACTTCATCAAAAAGGTAAAAAAAGAACCTACAAATTGGGAAAAAATATTTGCCTATGACATATCTGATAAAGGACTTATCTCCAAAACCTATAGTGCTAAAGGGGCAAGGAGGTCCCATCTTCTGACCTCCTCTAACCACACAAGAGGAAAACAGAATTATCATCAGTAGCCCATGGCTCATTACTGTGAAGCCAGACATGCTACCTCCCTCCAGCCCTTTCACCAGCCGTTCCTCCCAAAGCACCCACTACTTCTCTCCTGGGTTTGATAATCCACTGCAGTGGCCACAAAGAACTCACAGATTATGGGGTTTATTAGGGAACCACCAGGCTACAATTCAAGTTCAGGAAAAATGCTCAGTCTCTCTCCCAGCCTGCTGTCTGTCACAGTCTCTCTCCCAGCAGTGCGTGTCCCTCGGTTGTCTCTCTCAGCAATGCATGTCTCTTGTGTGTCTTTCCCAGCAGCATGTGTCTCTCAGGGGTGCGTCCTTCCTCAGCCAGCAGTCAGAGAGAGTTCTGCCTCTAGGAGGCCTCCTTTTGAGCCCAGCAGAGTGGCCAAACCAACCAATC
>NW_006921676.1:1228041-1229414 GCF_000298275.1 Orycteropus afer afer | reverse complement strand
AAGACATGAACAGTACTTCACCAAAGAAGATATTCAGGCAGCCAACAAACATGAAGAAATTTTCGCAATCATTAGCATTTAGAGAGATGCAAGTCAAAACAACAATGAGATATCATCTCACCCCAGCAATACTAACAAAGTCAACAAGAGAGAAAATAACAAATGCTAGCTAGAATGTGGTGAGATTGCTGCTGGTGGGACTGTAAAATGATACATGTACTGTGGAAAATGGTATGGTGCTTCTTTAACAAGTTAGAAATAGAAATACCATTTGATCCAGCAATCTCATTACTAGACATATATCCTAAAGCAGTGAGAGCTGAGACACAAATAGATATAAGCACATCCATGTTCCCACAGCAGAATTCATAATAGCAAAGAGATGAAAACAACCCAAGTACCTATCAACAGAGGAATGAATAACCAAAGTATGGTATGTATAGTATACACAGTATAATGTTATACAACACTAAAGAATAACAAAGAATCCATGAAACACCTCATAATGGCGATGAACTTGGAGGACATTATGCTGAGTGAAATAAGTCATTCACAGAAGGACAAACATTGTATGAGTCCCACTATTGTAAAAAGTCAAGGAAATGTTTCCATATGGAAAGAAATTTCTTTGTTGGTTACCAGGATTGGGAGAGGAGGGGAGGGAAAATTGTTAGATAGGTAAGAGACAAGTATTGATTTATCTATGGATGGATACACAGTAGACAGGCTAAATGATCAGATATGGCTAGACAAAAGGGAATGTACCCATGGCCATATATAAGTCTGACAGATGATATTTCGACATATGTATATGCATGTACTAATAATGTCCGTATATATAATAGAGCTAACAGCAGGCAAAGTTATGATAACTTCTTGGCTACTGCCAAACATCTTGAGTGTGTTACTGGGCCCATGGGTTTGGGACCACAGTTGCAGGGGACATCAAACCCAACGGCGTAACATACTACACAAAAACACTGTTCTAAGTCCTACTTTGATAAGCAGTGATTGGGGTCTTTAAAGCTTGCAAGCAGCCTTCTGAGATGTAACAATTGATCTCTCCTCATCCAGAGCAAAGTAGAATGAAGACAATCAAAGATGCATGGAAATTATTTGTCCCAAGGACTAGTGGACCATGGGCAACTGAGCTTACATGACTCTAAGACCAAAAGAACTAGATGGTGCTCAGCTACCACTGTTAACCATTCAGAAAGCGATCAGTATAGGAGATCCTGGACAGAACGAGAGAAAAATGTGGAACAAAACTCAAAATCATAAAAAAGATGAGGCTTACTTGTCTGATAGAGAATTGTGAGACCTCCAAAACTATAGTCTCTAGTCACCCTTTGGGCCTGGAAATTGGACTCAAT
>NW_006921676.1:1222688-1227496 GCF_000298275.1 Orycteropus afer afer | reverse complement strand
AAAATTCAATCTATGGCATTGAGATTAGGGAATAAAACATATAAAAGGAGAGAAGAGATGATGAAAAGTGAATAAAGCAAGGGAGGCAAGCAGAGGTTCTAAAATATAAAGGGAGCACATAAAGAAAATAGCACTGTGAAAGAACAAGATCAAGAAAAAGAATACCACATGGAGTATTACTGGCAGATAGATTCAGATTAATAAATTACCTGTGTTCCAGCATCTAGCTGCCTTAGTGACCAATATATAAACTTTATAAAAGGCTCATGATATTTGGCATTCACAAATGGCATCCACTGCAGCTGCTCAGCAATCACAGGCAAAAGCTAAAGATAAAATGATGGGAAACATAAACATACAGTATATTTAGATGTCTGAAATAAATTACCACAATTTATCATAAATTCTCTTTTAAAAAATAGTTTTCCAACAGAAACCATATGCAATATAATTTGGCAATTAAGTATTTGAAATTTTTAATGTTTTTCCTTTTATCTCCTTTGAACTAATCAATAGCACATACTGGAATTTAATCTAAGGAGATTAGATAGACAAAGCTACTCTTTGACTTTTAAATGGTTCAATGAATCAGACTGGTTGAATCTACATTTATTCCCTAGGGGGAAGTTGTATAGAGGTAGTAAACACAGTATATGAAAAAGGAGAATTTTTAGTCTTAGTTGTGTTGACATAAAATAGTTCGAAGTGCTTTAATCTGGCTTCTGCCTTCATGATTAGAAACCATGTTTCCACAGTGGCCAATTACTGCCATGTAATTGAAATCAATAGCCTTTATCATTTCTTATTTATAGAGTTCTTATTTGAACTCTCATAACAACATCTCTTATTGTTGACCATTCCCTCCTTTTTGAAATACTCTTTTCCTTGATTTCTATGATACCAAATTCTCCTAGTTTTCCTTCTATTTCTCTTACCACCATCAGTCCCTTTCACTAATTCATCCTTACTCACCTCATCAGTACATGTTGTAAAGCCTCAAAATTTAATATTAGACCTTCTCTGTTTATTCTTTAGGAATCCCTGGATGGTTCATATGGTTAAGCACTTAACTACTAACTGAAAGGCTGGCAGTTCAAACTCACCGAGAACCACCTTGAAAGCTAGACCTGGGTATACACATGGGGTTGCCATGACAACTAATTTAGGCTTTTGGTTTTGTCTCACCATAAACTATCTCAACCACATCTTTAGCTTTGATTAATCAAAACCAACTCAAGACTCCCATACTTACGTATTTAACGAAGCCCTTGCCATTGGACTCTAGTCCCCTATATCAATGCCTACTGAACATAGTCATTTTGATATTTCAAAGGCATATCAAAATCAACATGTCCAAAACAAACTTATCAGATTCCTCCCAAAAAAGAGACTCCTCCAGTATTTCCTACTGAAGAGCCCTGGTTGCACAATTAATAAACCGCTCAGCTGCTAACCCACAGGTCAGTGGTTAGAACCACCATTTGCTTTGTGGAAGAAAGATGTGGTAGTCTGTTTCCATAAAGATTACGGCCTTAGAACCCTACAGGGCAGTTTTACTCTGTCCTACAAAATCATGGAGTTGGAATCGATCCAATGGCAATGGATAAAGGGTACCAACATTCATTCAGCTGTGAAAGTCAGAAACTTGACACTCCAATTCCTGTATCTAATCTGTTACCAAGTCCCATCAATCTCACCTCCTAACTATTTTAATATTGCATTGCTACACTCTAATCCAAATTTCTGTATCACCTGAACTACTTAAGACTCTCCTAATCACCTAGCATCCACTCTTGCTTCCCTTCAATCCTCCTCCATATAACAATCAGCATGATCCTTTTATATCAAAGCCTGATCATGTTACTTTTGCACTTCAAGTTCTTCATTGGCTTCTTGCTAGTCTTAAGAAATGTTATGATTTTCTAGAATTCAACCAATGAACTTTCACACAAAATTGAAAAAAATATTAGACAACTTATCAATTAAGAAACTAAGTCTCACTTATACTTTTGTAGATGAATGGGTTTTGGAATTTGATAGTTACATGCTTTTTAAAATCATAATCCCAGTAAAAGTGTATTCGCTTTATTTATTTATTTTTTTTTTTAAAAAAAGCCTATTTTAACACATAAGATTTAGAAAGTGGAAAAGAATGAAAATCCTTTGTTTCAGAGGAAATTCTTCAAGTGAGACTAAACATAAGTATGCCATATAAAAGTACATAGAATTGCTATAAAGTATTACTGACAGAAAACAAGATACATAACACCACAAGAAAGTATGCAGAAAAATCCAGAATGTGAGAAATTCAACTGGCTCACACTTTTCAGTAAGTTAACAGCATAAAAAAATAGGAAATAAAGTGTTCAAAATTTAAGGAGATTTAGGAGGAATAACCAGAAGCAGTATGTAGGCCTTGATGGATTCTTTTTTATTGTTGTGGTTGCTGCTAAGTTTTTGTAACAGGTTTTTTTTTTTTTTTTAATTTTTATTGTGATTTGGGTGATAGTTTACAGAGCAAATTCACTTTCCATACAGCAGTTCACGGGAGAATAGAAGGGCTGTGAATGCACAAGGAGACAGCTCCGGGAATAGCAGTGCATGGGAGGGAAGGTCAACTGGGAAGGGACCTATACTTTGTCTCATGATACTGACTGCAGTTTCCCACAATTCAACAGCTCCCTTCCCAGTTCCTCCCCATAGTTACCTCTACCCTGTGTTCTTCCCTCCCATGCACTGCTGTTCCCGCACTGCTGGCATTCACAGCCCTTCTATTCTCCCATGATTGATCTTTCCAAGGAGTGTACCTGCCTAATGTCAATGTTAGCTCATATGCCTGTCTTTGGTTTGGCTGGAAGCCATAGGAGTGGGTTCAATTCCAGACCTGAAGGGCAGCTAGGGGCCACAGTCTCAGTGGTTCCACCAGGCTCTATCAGACCAGCAAACCTGGTCTCCCCACCCCCTTTTTTTAAATGATTTTGAGTTTTGTTCCACATTGTTCTCCCACTCTATCCAGGATCTCCTATTTAGATCCCCCTCCGAGTGGTTGACAGTGGTAGCTGGGCACCATCTAGTTTCTGGTCTCATAGTCATATAGGCTGAGGATTGCATGGTGTACCAGTCCCTATAAAAGTATTTAAGACATTTCATATGCAACACAATTCACTAATTTAAAGTGTCAATACAACAAAGATATTTAAGAAACCACTGACAGATCCAAGGTTATGAAGATTTACTCTGTCCTTCTTCTAAGAGTTTTATAATCTGAGCTCCTGCATTTAGGTTTTTGGTCCACTTAGACTTGTTTATATGGTATGAGATAGGGGTCTTCTGCACATGGATATCTAGTTATTTCAGCAGCATTTGTCGAAAGGACTATTATTTCCCTGTTGAGCTATTTTGACATCTTTGTCAAAAACCAATTGCTCAAAAATGAATGAGTTTATTTCAGGATCTCAAATCTATTCCATTAATTTACATTTATATACAAACCTCAGTACCACATTGTCTTGATTACAGTAGCTTTGTAGTAAGTTTTGAAATCAGGAAGTATGAGTTCTCCAATCTGGTTCTTCCTTTCCAACTTTATTTTGGATAGTCTAGGTCTCTTGCATTTCTATACAAAGTTTAGGATCAGCTTGTCAATATCTGCAGAACTCCAGCTGATATTTTGATAAGGATTTCACTGAAACTGTAGATCAATTTGGAGAGTACTGTCATCTTAACAGTATTAGGTCTACTGATCAACAAACATGAATGTCTATTTATTTAGATATTCTTTATTTTTTTTCAATGATATTTTGT
Organism: Orycteropus afer afer; assembly: GCF_000298275.1. Taxonomy (NCBI): domain Eukaryota; kingdom Metazoa; phylum Chordata; class Mammalia; order Tubulidentata; family Orycteropodidae; genus Orycteropus; species Orycteropus afer. Next base: position 1,223,692 of record NW_006921676.1, on the reverse strand, counting down.
AGTTTCCAGAATATAAGGTTTGCATTACCTTTGTTAAATTTATTCCCAAGTATTATGTTTTATACTATTGGAAATTATTTTCTTAATTTTACTTTTATTGTTCAATGCCAATGTATAGATATACAATTGATTTCTGTATAATGATCTTACAACCTGCAATCTTGCTGAGCCTGTTTATTAGTTCTAATAGTTTTAGCACACTCCTTAGGATTTTTCTATAAACAAGAGTATGTCATCTGTGAATATAAATCTACTTTTTTGTCTCCAATTTGGATGTCTTTTATTTCAATTAGTCAAGAAAATGAAATAAAAAGCATCTAGCCTTGGTTAGAGCACCCAATACAATGCTGAACAGCAGTAGCAAGAGCAGATATCCTTGTTTTTTTTCCTGATCTTAGGAGGAAAACATTCGGTATTTCACCATTAAGTGTAATGTTATGTGAGAGTTTTTTTGTAGATAAATCAGGTTGAGGATGTTCCCTACTAGTCCTAGTTTGTTAAGTGTTCTTCTCATAAAGGGGTATTGAATTTTGTCAAATGTTTCTTTTTATGTCTGTTGAAAAAATCATGTAGTTTCTGTCTTTATTCTATTGGTAAGGCACATTACATCAATTGACCTCTGGATGTTAAACCAATCTTGCATTACTGGGATAAATTCCACTTGGTCATAATATATAATCCTTTGTATATGCTGCTGGATTTAATTTGCCAGTATTTTATTAGAATTTTTATATCTATATTGTTACGAGATATTGGTCTGTAGTTCTCTTTTCTTACAGTTTTCTATATGCCTGGATTAGGTATACAGTGATACTGGCCTCACTGAATGAATTGGGAAATGTTCCCTCTTTCTGTTTTTGTGAACAACTGGTACTGATTCTTCTTTAAATATCTTACACAAATGACCATGAATCAGTATGGGTCTGACCTTTTCTTTGTCTTTTAATTCCAAATTCATTATCTTTTGCCATACATCTACTCAGATATTCTATTTCTTCCTGAGT
>NW_006921676.1:1220695-1222248 GCF_000298275.1 Orycteropus afer afer | reverse complement strand
TTTGGACTTGCTGGCTTCTATACGTGGGTGAGCCATTTTCCTAAGATAAATTTCTCTCATAAGGTTTGCTGGTTTTCGTTTCTCTAGAGAACCCATTCTAACACAGATTGTCAACAGCATTTCCTTACAATCCTCTTAATTTATCTGAGGGTGGGGGTAATGTCCTCTCTTTCATTCCTAATTTAAGTAATTTGAGTTTTTTATTTCTTGGTTAATCTAGCTAAAAGTTCATCAATTGTGTTACTCCTTTCAAAGAATCAATTTTTAGTTTTGTTGATTTTTCTCTTTTGGTTTCCTATTCTCTATTTCACTCATTTCTGCTCTAATTATAATTTTTTCCTTCCTTTCAACTGCTTTATGTTTAATTTGCTCTTCTTCTAGTGTCTTAAGGTAGAAAGTTATGTTATTGATTTGAGATTTTTCGTCTTTATTAATATAGGGGTTTACAGCTTTAAACTTCCCTAACTACTGTCTAAGCTGCATTTCATAAACTTCTATATATTATGTCTTCATTTTCATTCAAAGGGTAACATTTCAAATCAAAGGGGAAAATATGAATTGTCCCAGAAATACATTAGGATGACTAGTTTGCCATTAAAAGAAAGAAAGCCAGACTCAATCTCATTCTTTACATCTAAATGAATTGTAAATAAATGAAATATTTGAAAATGAACATAAAGGTAAATAGTTATCTAATTTGGAGCAAGGAAAGTGTTTTTAAGGTTGACACAAAAACTAGAAATAATATTCAGACTTGATCATATAAAAATATAAAATATAAAGCTCCCAGTCGCTCCATGGAACAAAGATATTGCAATCTGCAGATGCAAAGATTTACAGCCTTGCACACGTTACAAGGCAATTCTACTCTGTCCTATAGGGTCATATGAGTTAAAATCAACTCTACAGCAACAAGTAATTTTCATGTGAGCAGATCATCAGACTCTGGTAGTGTGGGACGTAAGGCATTTGACTGCTAACCATTAGGCTGATGGTTCAAACCCACCAGCCACTCCTCGGAAGGAAGGTTGGGCAATCTACTTCCATAGATACCACCTTGGAAATGCAAGGAAGGGTGGCTGCAAGTCAGATTCAACTCAACAGCAGTGAATTTGAGTGAGTTGAGCCACTTGAGGGTAGAAACCAAGTGCTTAATCACTGCACCACCAGGGTTCCATTAGTCATTAGGGAAAAGTGATTCTATGTACAATAGAACAAAACATTGCCAAGTCCTGCACCAACCTCATAACCATGGCTACGTTTGAACCCACTGTTCCAGCCAAAATGTCAATCTATCTCACTGAAGGTCTTCCTTTTTTCACTAACCCTCTACTTTACCAAGCATGTTCTTCTCTGGGGACTGGTCCCTCCTGATAACATGCCCAAGTACATAAGATAAAGTCTAACTATCCTTGCTTCTAAGGAACATTCTAGCTGTACTTATTCTAAGACAAATTTGTAAATTCTTCCGACAGTCTGTGGAATTTTCAATATTCTTAGCCAACACCACAATTCAAACGTATCAATTCTTCTCCAGTCTTTCTTATTCATTA
>NW_006921676.1:1219152-1220120 GCF_000298275.1 Orycteropus afer afer | reverse complement strand
TGCTTTTACGTGGTGTCGATTTTCTTTGTTCCACATAATTTTCTATGCTGAGTTGGTTTTGTTTATGAATCCTGTTATCACTCCCTTCATTGATATTGTTTTAGTATTTGCTGAATATTTATATTAGTCCTTTTTTATTTTGATGTAAAGGTTTATCATTTTTCTTTGAAGTTACCCTGTGATTTACAGTTGTGTTCCCAAGTTTAGAACAGTCCTTTCTATCTTGTAGTTGTCTTGACTTCCCTACCATCTAGAAGCCCTGTAGCGACACAATTTTTTCCCTCTTTTTGGTTTCTAGTTGTCCTCATTTGTCAACTGATGTCTCTGGTTCCCTGTTTACAATCTTGTAGGCTTCTTTACTTTGGATACTTCCATAGAGTTGGTTTCTGGGTTATATCATCATGTGTGTTAATGGTCAGTTGTTGGCTATTGTTGCTTCTCAGTCAAAAGGGCTCCTCCCTTTAGTATCTCTTGTAAGATTAGTCTGGTTTTAACAAATTCCTTTAATTTCTGCTTATCTGGAAAGGTCATAATTTCACTATCATATGAGGGACAATTTTGATGGGAACCTAATCCTTGGTAGGAAATTTTTCCTATTGTCTTCTAGCCAGCATGGTTTCTGTCAAGAAATCCAAGCTTAGTCTTATTGGTTGTTCCTTGTAGGTAACTTTTCCTTTTTCCTGTGCTGCTGTGATGATTCTTTCTTTCTCTTTGGTTTTCCTGAGTTTGATGATGATATGTCTGGGTGATTTTCTTTTGGGGTCAATCCTGTTTGGGATGTGTTGGACTTCCTGAATGGATATATTTTCATCTTACATCATACCAGGAAAATTCTTTTCCAACAAATCTTCAACAACTTTCTCTGTGGTTTTATTTGTCTCTTCCTGTTCTGGAATTTTGATTACATATAGGTTATTCGTTATGATGTCATCCCACATGAAACTTACGCTTTCTTCATTTTTTTTTTT
>NW_006921676.1:1216838-1218087 GCF_000298275.1 Orycteropus afer afer | reverse complement strand
CAGCTCTACCATACACCTGGGAATTCTGATCATTCACATAAACTTATAGGACCACTGTCTGCCAACCCTATATATGTTCTTGGATACACTCCCCATTTCACAGACATACCTAATTGTTTAGCCTGTCCACCCATCGATCCATCCATATATACCCATGTTTGCCTTCACTGACAATGCACTACTGTATGAGCAAAAGGGTTCATATTTGTTGTCTGTACCTCCCATGTGCCTCTCTATTTCTTTCTCATCTTCAATGCTGCCATATTGGTCACTCACATTTGGTGCACTGCCCTTCTCTTTACCCAAATCAATACTTATCTCTATCTGTCTAACAGCCTTCATTCCCCTCCCCTCCCACCCCCGATAACCAACAAAGAAAATTTCCTTCTATAGATAAGCCTTTCCTAAACTTTTACAATAACGGACTAATACAGTATTTGTCCTTTTGTGATTGACTTATTTCACTAAGCGTAATGTCCTCCAAGTTCATCCATGTTATGCGGTGTTTTGCAGATTCTACACTATTCTTTAGCATTGCATAGTATTCCATTCTGTGTATATACCATAGTTTGGTTATCCATTCCTCATTTGATGGACATCTAAGTTGTTTCCATTTTTGGCTATTGTAAATAATGCTGCAATGAACATGGGTATGCATATATCTATTCTTGTCATGGCTCTCACTTCTTTAGGGTATATACCTAGTAATGGGATGGCTGGGTCAAATGGTATTTCTAATTCCAACTACTGAAGGAATCACCATACTGCTTTCCACAATGGTTGCACCATTTTACAGTCCCACCAGCAGTGTTTGAGAGTCCCAATCTCTCCACAACCTCACCAGCATTTGTTATTTTCTGTCTTGTTAAACTTTGCTACTAGTGCTGGAGCAAGATGGTACCTCATTCTTGTTTGATTTGCATCTCTCTAATAGCTAATGATCGTGAGCATTTCTTCATATGTTTGTTGGCTGCTTGAATACCCTCCTTGGTGAAGTGTCTATTCATGTCTTCTGCCCATTTTTTAACTGGATTGTTTGTCTTTTTGTTATTGAGGTGTTGCAATGTTCTATAAATTCTAGAGATAAGTCTCTTCTCAGATATGTTATTACCAAATATTTTTTCCCAATCTGTACGTACTCTTTTGACTCTTTTGGAGAAGTCTTTGAAAGCACATAAAAATTTAATTTTGAGAAGGTCCCATTCATCTGGTTTCTCTTCTGCTGTTTGAGTATTTTGAATTATGCTTG
>NW_006921676.1:1207338-1210558 GCF_000298275.1 Orycteropus afer afer | reverse complement strand
AGCCAAGGGTGATTCAGGCTCTTCTTCCTAGTTTTTTATCGTTGGCCCGTTGGTGGAGACTTCATTTTGTTTTGATCTTTTTTCTGATTCATCTCTTTCCAAAGAAGTGTTCAGGTATTTGCCTTCAATCCCCCTAATTCTGTCTTCCATTGATTCAATTCTGCTCCTTGGCCCATTTAATGTCTTATCTATTTCTGAAACTTTAGTATTAATCTTCTGGATTTCTGTGTGCAGATTTTGTATCATTTCCAATTTTTCATTTATTGTGTCATTTTGTTCTTGTACTGTATTTCAAAATTGTTCTGGGGTTTTCTCTGTGTTTTCCTTATGTATCTCTCAATTCACTGATGATACCTAAACACAATTTTTTTGAATTCCTTATCAGGGAGTTCCAATGCTGCAAGTTCCTCAGGGATGTATTTTGGGTCTGTATCCTGGTCCCTTGTTTCTCCTGCTTTATCTTGCTTCTTTGTGTGGACTGTGATGCTCTGTTGTCTCTGAGGCATTGTGACATTTTTGTGTTTATATTTAATTGGTGATTGTATGTTGGAGTGACTTGCCCAAGATTTTCTTTTTTATTTTTTGGATGTTATCTACACAAGAAGGGTACTGTGCTGTTCTCCTCTATTCACTAGTTGACGGCATTTATACACTTACCACCTGTCTCCTTTCCTATTGTCAGCCTCTCATACATCCCTGGTGACCCTGGCTAATAAGAGCTTATTCTTAGGTCCCTGGATTCCAAATGAAAATGCTGTCACTTTAACATCCAAAATGGCTGCCCCTTATAAAGATTCCAGATGGCTGCACCTTCAGTCCCTTTAAATACCTAAAATGGCTACCGCTTGTAAACATTCAATCTGGCTGTGCCCTCGGTCATTTTAAATATCCAAAATGGCTGCCACGTGCAAATAATCAAAATGGCTGTGTCCTCCAGACAGCGGAAAGTCAACAGCTCAGGTTGTCTCTCACCTTGCTGTTTCCCTTCCTAGTCATAGGCCACCAGTGCAGTCATCCCTGCAGCCCCTGGTGACCATTGCTGATCTTTAGGTTAATTCTCAGGTCCCCATACCACTTGGAAATATTCAGGCTGTTGGTCCCGTCAGAGTAGCTGACGTCTCTGTACTCACTGTTTCGTTCAGGTTTTTCCACTAGTTGGTGCCTAACCCACTTCTGTATAGTTCCTTTCAAAGCTCAGGTCTCCAGGATTATCTACTGTATCTCTGTTAATTGTTTTTTCTTTTCTTTTTGAAGAGGGTTTGTGTCACTTGTCTGCCTATTTCTCCATCTTACCGGAAGAGCTGTAAGGATTTTTGTTTTATGTTGAGGTATTATCCATACTGAAGGCTGTGGTCTTTGATCTTCATCAGCAAGTGCTTCGAGTCCTCTTTACTTTCAGCAGGATTGTGTCATCTGCATATTGAGGGTTGTTAATGAGTCTTCCTCCAATTCTGATGCCATGTTCTTCCTGGACATCTGGTCAGCATATAGATTGAACAAGTATAGTGAAAGGATACAACCCTCATGCAAGTATACAACCCTCTTTCCTGATGTTATCCCATGCAGTATCCTCCTGTTTTGTTTGAATGACTACCTCTTAGTCTATGCACAGGTCACACATGAACACAATTAAGTGTTCTGGAAATCTCATTCTTTGCCATGTTATTCGTAATTTCTTATAATCTACATAGCAGAATGCTTTTACATAGTCAGTAAAATACAAGTAAGCATCTTTCTGGTATTCTTGGCTTTAAGCCAAGACCCATTTGACATCAGCAATGATATTCCTTGTTCCACATTCTCTTCTGAATCTGGTTTGAATTTCGGGCAGTTCTCTGTCAATATACTACTGCAATAGTTTTTTAATTATCTTCAGCAAGATTGTATTTGTATTGATATTGATGATACGTTTGCTAATTTCTGCATTCTGCTGGCTCACCTTTTCTTGGAACGGACACAAATGTGGATCTCTTCCAGTCGGCTGAGCAGGGAGCTGTCTTCCACATTTCTTGGCATAGACAAATGAACACTTCCAGCTTTGCCTACATTTCTTGAAACACCTCAACTGGTGTTCCATCAATTCCTGCAGCCTTGTTATTTACCAATGCCTTCATTGCAGGTTGGACTTCTTTCTTCAGTACCATTGGTTCTTGATCATATGCTACCTCCTGAAATGATTGAAGGATCAGTAATTGGAAAATTTGGCCTTGGTAATAGAAATAACACTGGAGATCACATGACAGAGTTTTTCAAAAGAAAGAGTAGATCTATGAAAGTGGTGGAAAATTTGAATAACTACCATGGGAAACAGCAGGAATAAGAAAATGAATAGGACTGCAAAATGGTAGTAAGTGCCCAGCTGTGGCTGGAGAACAGAAATTTATAATGGCATCAGTCTGCACTATTTTGATGTCCTACAGCAACAGTCAAGCAATGTCTACATAAAGAAAAATATTTTATAAAAATTATGCTATCTCTGGTTACCAGGGATGGAGGGAGGAAAGGGAAAATTGCTAGGGAGGTGAGAGAAAGTATTGATTTGGATGAAGGGAAAGGCAATATACCAAATCAATGATCAATAATACTAAGAAAAAGGAAGACACAGAGAGATGCACAACAGGTAAAAACAACCAAGATAAATACTTTTGCATATACAATACTGGGTTATTGGTGATAACAAACATTAATCTATAGGTAAACAGATGAGTAGACATGTTAAATGAGTAGGTATGTCTACACAAAGGGGAATATACCTAAGACCACATATAAGGCTGGCAGACACTATTTCTACATATGTATTTATATGTGGTGTAAGAATGTCCATTTAACTAGAACTAATGGGGAAAAGTTATGATCACTTTTTAGGCAGTCAACTACCCTGCGGAAGGAAGTTGTTGGACCTGTGGGCTCAGGACCATGATCACAGGGGACATCATGCTCAATTGGCATAACAGACTACACAAAAACATTGTTCTACACCCACTTTGGTGAATAGCTACTGGGGTCTTAAAAGCTTACAAGAAGCCATCTAGATGCAACAATTGGTCTCTCCTCATCCAGAGCAAAGAAGAATGAAGAAAAACAAAGATGCATGGAAACAATTAGTCCAAGGGACTAGTGGACCATGCAGCCTATACAACCATGAGACCAGAACCAGATGATACCCAGCTGCCACCGTCAATCACTCAGAAAGGGATCAGTCCAGGAGATACTGGATACA
>NW_006921676.1:1206536-1207238 GCF_000298275.1 Orycteropus afer afer | reverse complement strand
AAAAAAAAAAAAAAAAAAACCATGTACTGGCTGATAGAGACTGGTGAAATCCCCGAGACTATGGCCTGTAGTTAACCCTTCAGGCCTGGAATTAAACTCATTCCTGTAGCTTCCAGCCATACAGTAGTCAGGTGTATAAGGTGAACATTTACACCAGGTAGATACGCTCCTTAGAACAATCAATCATGGGAGAACCGAAGGGCTGATATGCACAGGAAGACTGCTCAAGGGAAAGGAATGCACAGGAAAGAAGGACATGGGGAAGAGGTAATTACATGGAAGAAGTGGGACAAGAGCTGTTACACTGTAAGGATTGCAGTCAATGTCATAAAACAAAATGTCTATGAACTAGTACATGAAAATGAATTTGCTCTGTAAACTTTCACCCAAATCACAATAAAAATTTAGAAAAAAAAATTATTCCATCTTTTTGTGGGACTTAATGTATTAGTATTAGTATATCTGAACAATATTATATGTATCAAGATGGTGAACACACTAACACACACTGTTTAAATAATACAATCCAATAATGTAAACTAATGATGAAAGCAGTCTGGAGGGAAGCACTAAGGTGGACACAGAGATATGTCCTTTGCCTTGTTTTGCATAACATTCTACATGTTTGATAAGGTATACTAACTAAATTTTAAAATAATATGAAACGAATAAATACAATGGTGATAGATTAGGATGCAAAAA
>NW_006921676.1:1191043-1201504 GCF_000298275.1 Orycteropus afer afer | reverse complement strand
AAAAAATTAAAATATCTACAGAGAAAATGAGCTAACTCAAAAACATGAAAAGCAATAAATCTAAATTCATAAATTCAGTTGAAAAAAACTGATCACAGATATACAGAATGATAGGGAATTAACTGCAAGCATAATAAGGCAAAAACATGATATGGTTATCTAAGCAGTAAATGAGACTATGAGATCATTTAAAACTGTAGTGTCTAAAATAACACAGGATATGCCAGTCACATCACATCATAAGTGTCATGAAAGCTTCACCATCATACTTTAAAGGGCTGCTAAAAACCTCAGAACAGGTGCAAGTAATATGCAAAGCAAGCACAAACGTAAGAACACAAAAGTAAGTTATAAGTGTAATAAAGAAATAAGAGACCATGGTTTGGGACAGGGGAAATGACAAAATAGCTATTCTCAAAACAATTACTAGAACAATAATTAGACAACATAGTGTTATACTTACAGAAAATAAACTGAGCTTAGAAGTTTTCAAACAGAGGCTAGATATTACTTATAAATAAAAATTTAAGGAATTGTATCATTGAACAAGTTGTTGTTGCTATTATGTGCCGTCAAGTTGTCTCCAACTCACAGCAACCTTATGTACAACAGAACAAAACACTGCCCAGTCCTATGCCAGCCTCACGAGCCCTACTATACCCGAACCCATTGCTGCAGCCACCATGTCAATCCATCTTGTTGAGGGCCTTCTCCTCTTTCACTGACCCTCCTCTTTACCAAGCATGACATCCTTCTCCAAAGAATGGTCCCTTCCAACAACATGACCAAAGTAGGTGAGACAAAGTCTGGCCATTCTCGCTTCCAAGGACCATTCTAGCTGCACTTCTTCCAGGACAGATCTGTTAGTTCTTTTTGCAGTTCACAGTACCTTTAGCATTCTTCGCCAACACCAACTCAGAAGCATCAACTCCTCTTCAGTCTTCCTTATTCATTGTCCAGCTTTCACATGCATATGAGGTGACTGAAAAAGCCATGGCTTGCGTTAGGCACATCTTAGTCTCCAAGGAGATATCTTTGCTCTTCAGCACTTGAAAGACATCTTTTACAATAGATTTGTCCAATGCAATACATCTTTTGATGTCTTGACTGTGCGTCCATTGGCATTGATTATAGAACCAAATAATACAAAGTCTTTGACAACTTCAATCTTTTCACCATCTATGATGATACTGTTTATTGGTCCAGTTGTGAGGATTTTTTCTTAATATTGAGGTGCAATCCATACTACAGACTATAGTCTTTAATATTCACCAGTAAGTGCTCCAAGTCATCATCACTTTCAGTAAGCAAAACTGTGTTGTGTGCCTATCTCAGGTTGTTACTGAGCCTTCCTCCAATCCTAATGCTGCATTCTTCTTCATATAGTCTAGCTTCTCAGATTATTTGCTCAGCATACAGACTGAATAGGTATGGTGAAAGGATACAACCCTGACACACTCCCTTCCCGATTTTAACCATGCGTATCCCCTTGTTCTGTACAAACAGCCTCTTGGTCTATGTACAGTTTCTTCATGAGTACAACTAAGTGTTCTGGAATTCCTATTCTCAATGTTATTCACAATTTGTTATGATCCACACAACTGAATGCCTTTGCATAGTCAATAAAACACAAATAAACATCTTTCTGGTATTCTTTGCTTTGAACAAGTGAATGGACCAAATAACTTCTAATGCAATTTCCAATCATTTAAATATACAGCACTCATATGGCTAGACAGAGTACATCCCAATGAGATAAGTGAAACAGTGACAAGTGAGACTGTGCTGAATTATGAAAAACTTATGATAAATAACATATATTATACTTGTTGTTGTTGTTGTTATATGCCATTTGAACCACCAGTCTTCTGGTTAGATGTGACCAAATACTGAGACTCTTTACTAAACAATTATACTAAAGTATACACTTCAAAAGTTTTCATATAAAGTAATCCACACGTTGGGAAACTAATTTTTTCAATATTACTTCCATTACAAAACATTTTTGGGACTATTTCAGACTGTTTTTCAGATTTAGAGTTGAACCACACAAAAAAACAATCTTATAATGTCCCTAGGTAGTTGAGTTAAACTGCTTAGCTGCTAACCAGGAAATTGAAGGTTCAAGTCCACCAAGAAGCACCTCAAAAGAAAGATAGTGATCAACTTCTGAAAAATCAGCCATTCAATACCCTATGGAGCACAATTCTAGTCTGATACACATGGGGTCATCATGAGTCAGAAATGACTCAACAGCAACTGATGGCTTTGGTTGTAATATACATAGTTTGATCTAACATATCAGATTTAGTCTCCAATGGTGTTTTTGTGTTTTAAAATATTAAGTCCATCCTCAAATGATGATTAGTCACTAACTGTGATAGAATATACAACAAAATGTGTCAGAAAGTTCTGAAAGAAATAATGATTATTTTTAAAAAACATTCAGAAAAAAAATTTTGTTATACTAGTATTCTTAGAATAAGCAAATAAATAACCAAAGTGCTTCTACTTCTACACACAAAAAAATATATATTATTTTAAAGTATAAAATTATATCCCACTAAAAAAAAATGAATACCTGCCTGTGTTGGCCACAAGTATATTCAATTATCAAATTTGTTAATCGGTACTCTTTAACTTTCTCTCTTATCAAGGCTATTTATAAGGTTTAAGATTACTTTACATTTATTAATATATTAATAGTCATCAGATGAAATAATATTTTAATTAAAAGGACCTGTTGTTGTTGCATGCCATTGAGTCATTTTGACTCACAGTGACTAAAGAGAACTGTCCCATAGGGATTTCTAGGCTATAATCTCTACAGAAGCAGATTACCTGATTGTCCTCCCAGAGTTGAAGGGTTGGTTCGAACCACCAACCTTTCAGTTAGTCACTGAGCACTTAACAATTGTGCCAACAGGGCTCCTCTCATAAACCCAAACCAAACCTACTGCTATCGATTCCCACTCATTGCAATCCTTTTAAGACAGGTAACAACCCCATACAGTTTTCAAGGCTGTAATCTTTACATAAGTAGACTACCTCATCTTTTTCCCATGAAGCAGCTGGTGGGCTCAAACTGCTAACCTTGGTTTGCAGCCAAATGTTTTAACCATGCCACCAGGGCTCATTAGTTCCTTTCTTAGAAGGAAGAGGGACTAGCCATGTATCTGTTCTCAGATACCAAGAGACATATCAATCTAAAATGAATTAAACAGTTGAAAATACGCTTTTTTCTTCTTCATGCCAAAAGTAGATTTTGAATCTTAAACTGTTGACATCATTAATTATTTCAACATTTTTGAAGTACGTTTTCAATGTCTGATCTCTATTACTAAGAAGATAAATTTCTATCATATTAAGAGAAACACGGATATGAATCAATTTTAACTAAGTATGAAATGAATCTTTTTAGAACTACTGGGATGGTCAATTTTGCATCAAAAATATTTTTAATATTTTTCATTTGCAACATATACTATACATTTTTCATTTCTTAATCCTTATGTCTACTGAGTTGTATTTTTCAAATTTAAAAAACAAACCTTTACACACTTCTCCTGAATATCATTTCTCTGAGAAGCACATTTAATTAGCAGCTTTTCACCTTCCATTCCAAATTCTTCATTTCTCAGTTTACTAAGGTGGTGATCTGAAATCCAGTCCATGAACATAGTTAAAAGCTCATAAACTTGTGCATTAAGTGGTACCTATAAAATCAAAATTAAATCAAGCATTTATTTCAGTTCATAACCTCATGAAACTTCCAAGGCAACTCTCAAATTTTATCAATGATTTTGGATCAATTTACCTAAGCATTTAACTAAACCATGTATTTAAGAACAGACCATCTCCCAACCAAAGAAATCCAAATAAAACAGCTTCAATTAATGCAAAACATGACAAATTCTGGCTGAGAGAAGAGTGAAAACTCATCACAATAAGGAAATTGAAAGAACTGCACCTTATTATCAAGATAAAGAGTTTTCATAAAGGTTATTAATCCAAGTTTAATGACATAGAAAAGTAAAAATGGCCTTAACTCAAGAATATGAACCACCCATATGATTCTAAAAGATTTTCACAGATTGAAAGTTTTCAAAACCTAAAGTAACAACCCAAAAGGTTGTTACTTTTTCTTTACATTGTAACATTCTAGAAATCAGATACGATTGTTTTTTTCCTCTAGAAATCTTTTTCACTGAGAGTCTACCAAAATGGTGGGAAAAAAATAAGAACAAAATGTCTTAAATCGTTAACAAACTTTATTAGACTGATTTTAGTATTCCTTCAAAATATATTTTCAGCCAATTGAGTTCAACATTTATCATACGTCTGAAGCAGAAAACTGTGCTATATTTAATTCATTTTTTAAAATCTGAGAAGAGAAATATTAGAGCAATTAATAAAAAAAAGCATTAAGCAGACTGTAATCCACAAAAACACAATCAGATGACTGAAAATACAAAGATAAATGGTAGAGTTAACACATTATTTTGAGTAAGAGTAATGTTTAAATTTTCCAGGTTTCTTCAATTAGTTCTTAAACTTTAATTGCCTTCAAATGAAAACGTCAATCATCTTAAGTATCTGAGTATGAAAACTCTACTTTCTCCAACTTACTATAACAAAGAGTTAGAGAATATTATAAAAATTATTAAAGGCCACCATCTGATACCATATCACACCTAATGGCGAAAAATGAAAAGGACTAAAAACATCTAATGTTGGCAATGTTATAGAGCAATTAGAACTTTCATATAATGGTTGTGGTTGTGGTTAGGGGGTGTCAAGTGGATTCCAACTCATAGTGACCCTGTGTATAACAGAACAAAACACTGCCCAGTACTGCTCCTCACCATATTTGCTATGTTTAAGCACATTATTGCAGCTACTGTGTCAATCCATCTCATTGAGGGTATTCCCTTTTTTCTCTGACCCTCCCTTTACCAAGCACGGTATCTTTTTCCAGGGATTGGTCCCTTCTAACAAAATGACTAAAGTACATGAGATGAAGTCTGGCTATTTTCGCTTCTAAGGAGTATTTGGGCTGCACTTCTTCAGTACAGACGTGTTAGTTCTTCTGGCAATCCATGGTATTTCCAGTATTCTTTACCAACACCACAGCTCAAAAGCATCAACTCTTGTTCAGTCTTTGTTATTCATTGTTCAGCTTTCACATGCATAAGAGGCAACTGACAATATGATGACTAGGGTTAGGCACACCTTAGACTTCAAAGTGTATCTATGCTCTGCACCACTTTAAAGAAGTTTTTTGCAGTAGATATGCCCAGTGCAATACAATGTCTGATTTCCTGACTGTTGTTTCCATAGGTGTTGATTGTGGATCCAAGTAAAACAAAGTCTCTGACAACTTCAATCTTTTCTCCATTTATCATGATGTTGCTTATTAGTCCAGTTGTGAGGATTTTCGTTTTCTTCATGTTGAGGTATAATCCATACTGCAGACTGCAGTCTTTGATCTTCATCAGTAAGTGCTTCAAGTCATCTTCACTTTCAAAAAGCAAGGTTGTGTCATCTGTATATCACAGGTTGTTAATGATTCTTCCTCTACTCCTGCTGCCCTGTTCTTCTTCATATAGTCCAGCTTCTTGAATTATTTGCTCAACATACAGATTGAATAAGGATGATGAAAGGATACAACTCTGGCGTACACCCTTCCTGATTTTAAATCATGCAGTATCCCCTTGTTTTGTTTGAATGACAGCCTCCTCGTCTATGGACAGGTTCCCCATGAGCACAATCAAGTATTCTGGAATTCCCATCCTTCACAATCTCATCCATAATTTGTTATGATCCAAACAGTCAAATGCCTTTGCATAGTCAATAAAACACAGGTAGACATCTTTCTAGTATTCTTTGCTTTCAGCCAAAATCCATCTGACATTAGCAATGATATCCCTCATTACACATCCTGTTCTGAATATAGTTTAAATTTCTCTTAAGTTCTGTCTCATTATACTGCTGCATCCATTTTGAATTATCTTCAGCAAAATTTTACTCGTGTGTGATATTAATGATAATGGTTGTAAGAGTATAAGATGGTACAAACATTTTGGAAAACTATTTGGCAGTTTCTTAAAAAGTTAAACATGTGAGGTACAGACAAAAAAGATGAAGTCTTTTGCACATACAGTACTGTACTGTCAATGATGGCAAACACTGATATACGGGTGGATAGAAGGGTAGACAGGCTGAACCATTAGGTATGTCTATGCAGTGGGTAGTATGCCCATAACCATGTTCAGGGTTGGCAGACAATTTTTCTACAAGTGTATTTTTATGTTCTGTAAGAATTTCCAGGAAGCTCCTAGAGTGGTAAGATGGCAGAATAGGGAGAAAGACTGCAAGATCCTTGTCAACAAAGAAAAGGGGAACCAATTAACACAGACACAGAAGATAATCCTGGACCCCTGAGCCTTGAAGGGAAGGATATAAAAAATGGACTAAACCCCAACTAGCAGAAGAATTTGCATGAGGCTGCTGAGGCTAAGAAGCCCCAAGGTTGACAAGGAAAAAGGCACAGTCCCAATGTTACTAAACCACACGGCAGGCCATTAACTTAAGTCCATTGTTAAGTCCCAAGCTCAGCAGAGCATAGCAGGCTGCTGAGCAATGACACCGCTACATGCAGGGTCCAAGTGTGCCATAGGCTTCTCAAAGCTTCTTCTTATATACAGGATGCACACCACATCCCAAAGGCAGCCACTTTGCTGCTTGTGGTAGATTTCACCATGAAACTGATTGCCAGTCTCATCATGGGGAATAACTACCACCAGCTGCCTAGCCACTCAACCAGGCCCAGCCAAGTTGACACACAAACATAACCATCACAATTCCACCCCTTGTCAACTTGGCACCTGAACAGATCTTCAACGGGTCGTATCTGTACAGGTCTCCTCCACTGGGTGGCTCCAGTCCCCTAGTTCCTGAATGGTGACCTCACTCACCCCCTTGGCCTGGCTGGCCCATTACTCACCCTCTTGGGCATGGCAGTGCCGCCCCCTCACTCTTGGGCAACAGCTATGGCTCTATCCCACTGGCTTACACGAACAAGCAGCCCCACACTCCAGACCCAAGTTGGTGAAGGCCTGGCTCTTTGAAACCTAGGAGGCTGTGGTGGTTCCACCCCTAAAGGCCATGGTCCTAACCTTTCAGGCTGGGCAGCTCTGCTTCCATTTCCTTGGTCTCTCTGCTTGTGCCGATTAACACCTGAGGGCAACCTACTCCGTCAGAAATCTTTCTGCCCAAAAACACTTGGCTTTCTTGCTCCATGGGCCAGCCAACCTGCTACTCCATTTTATGCCAGTCTTCTCTACCAATTAACGTCCAAAGGCAACCCACTCTGCCAGGAAGCCATCTACCCAATAGCACCTGGCTTTCTCCTCCTTGGGCTGGTAAGGCTGTCGCTGTCTCATGCCGGTACCCTTGGCTCTGCTCCTGCTGTCTCTCATGCCGGTCTCTGGGCTCTGCTCCTGCCATCTCTCATGCCGGTCTCCTGTTCTGCTCCTGCCATCTGTCATGCCATATACCAGGGTCTCTCTGCCAGGGTCTTGGGTCAAGGATGCACTCCACTCCTGTTTCCACA
Source organism: Orycteropus afer afer (assembly GCF_000298275.1). Classification (NCBI taxonomy): domain Eukaryota; kingdom Metazoa; phylum Chordata; class Mammalia; order Tubulidentata; family Orycteropodidae; genus Orycteropus; species Orycteropus afer. Next base: position 1,193,889 of record NW_006921676.1, on the reverse strand, counting down.
TTTTAGGTGTCTATCAGAACAGCACCCCACTCTCTCAGTACCATATTCTGTTCTGGTTACCTAGTGCCACTCTGACAGGAAACATAACACCAAATGGGATGGCCTTAACAAACAGGAGTTTAGTCTCTCACAATTTGGAGAATTGAAGTCCAAGTTCAAAGTGCCAGGCTCTAGGGGCTGTGTGAAAGGCCCTCAACTTTGGAGTCCAGCTCTGCCTCCTGCTCCCGACCCACTAGAGCTACAGGCATTTCTTCACTCAGACAGCCACTGGCTGCTAAGGCTAAGAAGCTCCAAGGTTGACAAGGAAAAAGGCACAGTCCTGATGTTACTAAACCACACAGCAGGCCATTAACTTAAGTCCATTGTAAGTCCCAAGGTCGGCAGAGCATAGCAGGCTGCTGAGCAACAACACAGCTACATGCAGGGTCCAAGCATGCCATAGGCTAGAGACCATTCTCAAAGCTTCTCCTTATATACAGGAAGCACACCACATCCCAAAGGAAGCTATTCAGCTGCTTGTGGTAGATTACACCATGGAATTGATTGCCAGTCTCATCATGGGGAATAACTACCACCAGCTGCCCAGCCACACAACCAGGCCCAGCCAAGTTGACACACAAACATAACCATCAAAAAGATGAATTCACTCTATAAACTTTCACCCAGATCACAATAAAAATTTAAAAAAAAAAAATTAATTTAAATATGCATCTACCTATAACATAGTGCCTAAAGCACTTGACTGTTAAACAGAAGGCTAGCAGTTCAAACTCACCAGCCACTACTCAGAAGGAAGGTTGGGCAATCTACTTCTGTAGTGATCAGCAGCAGCAGCAACAGCACACTGCCATCAAATCAGACCCTAATCATAGTGACACCTCCTTGGGTTTCCGAGGTGATATCACTATGGAAGTAGAGTCCCCAACCTTCCTTCTGAGGAGTGGCTGGTGGGTTTGAACAGCCAGCCTTCTGGTTAGCAGTCAAATGCCTTACGTACTATGCCAGCATACCGTCTCGGAAACCCAAGGAGGAGTCACTATGAGTCAGGTCCAACTCAACGGCACATAAAAACAGCAATGACCTAGTAATTCCAGTCCTCAGTAGATATCCGAGAATGAAAACATATATATATATATATATATATATATAAAAGACTTACATACACATATTCTAAGCAGCTTTATTCATAACAGACAAAAACTAAAAATAGTTCAGGTGTCTATCAGCAGAATAGATTAACTATGATACAGTCATATAATGGAATACTACTAAGCAACACAAAGGAATAAATTAATGTTACTCTCAAAATCATTATGCCGAGCAAAAGAAATCTTACACCAACAAATACATATTACACAATGCCATTAACTAAAGTTCTAAATGCAGCAAAACTAATCTAGTGATTTAAAAAACAAACAAACAAACAAACACCAGATCAAGATTGCTTCCAGCAGAAAAGAGTGACCAGGGAAGGGCACAAGGGAACTTTCTGGGTGATTCAAGTGTTCTATACCTTGACAGAATGTAGGTTACGTAAGTGTAGTCAATTCTCAAAACTGATCAAACTTAAGGATCTGTACATTGTTTTATTTTATGTAATATGTACCACTATTTTAAAAAAATTTTTAGAAAAAAGAAAATAGAGTCAATTCGGGATGGACTGCACTCTTGATAGAAAAGTAACATTCAATGCCTGTGAAGTCTCAAAGCACACTTAATAATAAATGTTTACTAACTTTAAGTTACTGCTATTTTTTTCATTGTTACTTAAATATCCTGGTATTGCAAATAAATTTATATCTGAAATGCTCTATAAATATTTCTCTGTTAAAAAAAATTGTAATGGTGAATCTTTTCAAAATTACAGGAGAAAAAATAAAGCTTAAAGAACAGAGAAAATTTTCTGGATTTTGAATTAAGAAAATTTCAACCATACCTTACAAGTTTTTGAAATTGGTATTTTTTCTTGTTTTAAACTTTTCATTTCATGAGCAGAGTGGGAATTTCCTTTCAATCTCTGTATTGTCATAAATTCATACTTCCTCTGCAAAAGAACATATCTATGAATTAAAGGACAATTATTTTAAAAGTGAGCAAATTCAAAAAGCAACCATTACGAATTCTCTTGCATCTCAAGAAAATGGCAAGTAACTTACCTGTAAATTATCTAAACGAGCTTGAACTCTTTTAGCCTGAATTTCCATCTTCCTGTTTTCTTCACTTACTTCATTTAACTAATGAAATAAAAAGTTATAAATTTTAATATTAATCTTAAAATCATACTCTGGGTTTCTAAAACAACCTAGTAACTTACCTGGCCTGCATAACCAAGCAACGTAACAAAATAAACAGAAGAACTGTTGACAACTGAAGAAAACCTTAGCTAAAATCACCACTTGTCCCTAAAACATTACTAGTGTCTAAGAATGCTTACTTCATGCTATGAAAAATTTGTAAGACCCCTGACATCTTAAAAGTATACCTTTCAGTGGGAAAACTTTTTCAAGTATACTTTTTATTGAACAGAAAAGTGCATAAGTAAGTATTTAGAAAAATGAATCTCACTGGAAAAAAGATAGTATCAGGATATTATGAAGAACTGTACTCCAACAAATTTGAAAATCTGGAAGAAACAGACAGATTTCTAGAAACATACTAGTTACATAACCTAACACAGACTGAGATGGAAAAGCTGAATAGACCCATAACAAAAGAAAAAATTGAACAGGTCATTAAAAAAATTACAAACAACAAAAGAAAACCTGGCCCCAATGGTTTCACCAGAGAATTCTACCAAACGTTCATTGAAGAACTGACACCAATACTACTCAAACTATTCCAAAACA
>NW_006921676.1:1166844-1167811 GCF_000298275.1 Orycteropus afer afer | reverse complement strand
TACCATTTCACACTCACTAGGACAGGTGTTATCAGAAAAATGGAAAGTAAGTGTTAGCAAAGATGTGTAGAAATTGGAACCTTTGTTCACTGTTGATGGGAATGTAAAATGATACAGTTGCTATGGAACAGTTTAGTGGTTCCTCAAAAAAATTGAACATGGAATTAACTATGATGTAGCAATTCGATTTTACTCATAGGTATACACCCAAAAGACTTAATAAGGAACTTAAACAGATGCTTTTACACTAACATTCACTGAGCCTTTATCCACAATAGCCAAAAGTGGAAACAATACAAGTGTCCATCAATAGATGAATGCATACATAAAATATGGTATTAACAAAAAATGTTGTATTACTATTCAGCCATAAAGAGAAATGAAGTTCTGATACATTCTACAGCATGGATAAACTCTAAAAATATGCTGAGTGAAATAAATCAGATACAAAAGCATAAATATTTTATATCCCACTTATATGATATACCCAGAATGGACAAGGGAGCAGAGATACCACCTTGGGAACCCAAGGATGGGTCACTATGAGTCAGAAGCGACTCAACAGCAGTGAGTTTTTTGAGAATGGAGAAATGCAGAGAGACTAAAGTTTATTAGTGGTTACCATCGGCTTTCAGAAGGGAGAAGGGGGTGTTTTTGCTTAAGATACTACTTAAAGGGTACTAAATTCCTCTTTGAGAAAATGAAAAACTTTTAGAAATGGATAGTGGTGACAGTTTATATCATTGTGGATGTAATTAATATTACTAAATTGTACACTGAAAAACGGTAATAATGGCACATTTTTGGCTCTCTATATATTTTACCACAATAAAATTATATATATATATATATAAATATACATATTTTACCATAATAAAAAACAAAAAAACTGGCTGATGGAAATGAAAAAACTATAGACACCTTACAAAAGTGTTTTTGTTGTGCCACTATGCACCTGTTGCCATCA
>NW_006921676.1:1163194-1166424 GCF_000298275.1 Orycteropus afer afer | reverse complement strand
TTGTTAGCTACTTGAGGGCAACATCACGAACAATGTAATGAAATGCTGTCTGGTCCTGCACCATCTTATGATCAGCTACAGATAGGACTGTTGTGATCCAAAGGAGTTTCATCAGCTGACTTTCAGAAGTAGATAGCCAGGCCACCTTCCTATTTTACATTAATCTGGAAGGTCCCCTGAAACCTGTTCAGCATTATGGCTGCACATGATGTGCACTGGTCAGGAATCAAACTTGGGTCTCCTGTACAGAAGGAAGAATTCTACTACTGAACCAACACTGTTACAGTAAGTAGTAAACTAGAAATCAGAACTTAAAAATTAATTGTCTCCAGGTTATCAAATTTTTTTCTTCACATTTTCATCTAGTAATGCTACTATATTTTAAGAAGTTTCAAATTACCAAACATCTTAGTTGGTTGCCAGAGTAAAGATGAGGAGAAACCAAGAACCTAAAAAAAAATCTGTATTTAGAAATACTTTATAATAAAGCTAACAATTTTAATTTAATTTTCTCTAGCTAACATATGTTCTAAGATTTTGACTTATAATTTATTAAATATAAAATGGTTCCAAAAGTGTCTTGTAATGCAATGCATATTAAAATAGACCTTACCTGTTTTTTTAAACTATCATTCAGTTCTTTCAATGCATCGAAAGATGACCTTAACCTCTTGGTTTCTTTAGTCCTTTCCTTAAGAACTTCAGTTAAGTGTTCAACTTCTGCTTCACGTTGCTAGGTAGGAAAATAAGTCTAGAAATTAGGATTCTATAGTACTAATGCTATGAAACATAAACTAGTTAAAAATTAGAACTCTTTAACTACCAAAAACTTTAATCAGCATATTTAAAATTACAAATAATTTAGAAAAACTACATTGTAAACCAAAACAGTAACATAACATCAACATTATTTATGAAACATTTACTAAAATATATTATTATACAAATTAACCAGCAATAAGTCTATTTTCTGCTTTTACACAGAAAAATTCACCTGTACAAACTCACTGAAATACTTTCTATTTGACATCATGGAATAATCAAACAATGAAGGATTTCTAATACTCTTCACTAAGCTATTTAATTATTCATGGCATTATAGATTAATATTATCCTTGGAAAAGTAAAAGAAATATTTCATAGATAGAGCAAACTAATTCATTATCCTTATAAGTTGTTAAAATTTTTGATGTCAGATTTACATCTCAAAAACTATTAAATACATACTGAAAAAATTTTTGTTACCCCCCAGACTATATGACTTTCCTTAATCAGTTTTAAAGAGCTTTTGTGGTATAGTGCTTAAAGCATTTGACTGTTAACCAGAAGGTTGGCAGTTCAAACCCACCAGCTACTCCACGGAAGGAAGACTTTACTTCCACAAAGATTTACTGCCTCAGAAACCCAAAGGGGGTCACTATGAGTCAGAATCGACTCTATGGCAGTGAGCTTGGGTTGTTTTTTTTTTTAAATCAGTTTTATAAAATGATTCAAATAAATTTATCCCCTGCCAAACCAAAACACCAATCTCACTGCTGTCATGTCAATTTCACTCATACAGACCCCTCCTTGGGTTTCCAAGGTGGTTATCTCTACAGAAGTAGATTGCCCAATCTTCTTTCTGAGGAGTGGCTAGTGGGTTTGAACCGCCAGCCTTCTGGTTAGCAGTGAAATGCCTTAGGCACTACACCACCAGAGCTCCCTAAATTTATCCTCTAAAAACTAAAAAAAATCTATTAGTGATGTTTAAATAGTATAACAGATTTTAGATTTAAAATGTGAATACTTATAGTTTCTTCAATCTTTTATTCTCAATTTATTCATAATGTATTGAAATAAGTAAGTTTCTATAGGACTCAAGAAAATAATATGATTTCCTATTCCTAAATAATAACATATATATCATTAAAATAAAGTAGTTTATATTTTTACTTAATAAGAATGTTGTTGTTGTTGTTGTTATGTGCAATAGAGTCGGATCCGACTCATAGTGACCCCTCCTTGGGTTTCCGAGGCAGTATCACTACAGAGTAGGATTGCCCAATCTTCCTTCCGAGGAGTGGCTGGTGGGTTTGAACTGCCAGCCTTCTGGTTAGCAGTCAAGTGCATTAGACACTATGCTACCAGAGCTCCCCTTAATAATAGTAACACACAAATCTAAAGAGAGAAATTAAAAAAAAAGACCAGGATGAAGAGATCTGGGATTCCAAGGATTCTGTCTTTATCTCTGCCCAAAAAAAGAAAGAAAGAAACAAAGAAAATCCAGTAATCTGAAGGAAAAAAAAAGCTTTATATCATTTTATTGCTATACTAAATAATTCTTTAAATAACTTTGCATACTGTCATAAATATAGTTATTTTTAAAAGCAGTTTAATATTTCAGCTGTCCTGATTTTTTTTCCATATCTAAAAGATAATAAATGACAGACCAAAAGAACTAGATGGTGCCTGGCTACTACCACCAACCATTCTGACCAGGAACTCAATTAAAAACTGCCAGTTAGAATGGGAGAAAAATGTAGAACAAAACTCAAATTCATTAAAAAAAAAAAAGAAGAAGAAGACTAGACTCACTGGACTGGTAGAGACTAGATGAACCCGAGTCTATAGCCCTAAGACACCCTTTTAACCTAGAACTGAAGCCACTCCCTACGGTCATCTTTCAGTTTAATAGTAGATTGACCTATAAAATAAACTAGAACATCTGTAAGCCATGTGCTCTTTAATGCCATCAACTACATGAGACCAAATGAACAACACTTGCTCAAAAGCAAAGAAAAGAAACAAGAGAAGGAAGGAAAGGGAAACTGGAGGGATGGTGTTTTGGTTACCTCTGTGCCCCTCTAACAGAAAATACCATAAATGGGAGGGCCTGAGCAAACAGGAGTTTCTTCTCTTATAGTTCAGGAGGCTAGAAGTCCGAGTTCAAAGTGCCAGGCTCTAAGGACTGGGTGAAAGCCCCTCAACCTTGGGCTTCAGCTCTGCTCCTGGCCCACTGAAGCTGGAGGCTTTTCTTTACTCAGATAGCTGCTGGCTGCTGAGGCTGACAAACCCAAGGTTGACAAGTAAAAAGGCACAGTCCCAATGTCACCAAACAACACAGAAGGCAATTGATTCAAGTCCACTGGAAGTCCCAAGATTGGCAGAGCATGGCAGGCTGCTGAACAACGATCAGGCTACACACAGGATTCAAGCATTCCATAAGCTGGACACCATTCCCAAAGCTGTTT
>NW_006921676.1:1156456-1162842 GCF_000298275.1 Orycteropus afer afer | reverse complement strand
TGACTGCTAACCAGAAGGCTGGCAGTTCAAACCCACCAGCCACTCCTCGGAAGGAAGGTTGGGCATTCTTACTTCTGTAGTGCTCCTGCCTCGGAAACCCAAGGAGGGGTCACTATGAGTCGGGGCCAACTCGATGGCAAACAACAACAACAACAACATGTCAACTTTCACCTAAAGCACAATAAAATATTAAAAGAAAAACCACACTATTTCTCTTACTGACTCAACTGAAAATGCCAGACAAAACACAAAAAACAACTCTACCTGAAGCCTGTGAAAAGTAAACAAGAGTAGATGAATTGAAGAGAGGAGTGAAAACATGGAGAAGTAACCCACAAGGGAGTAAATTTCTTTTTTGTTGTTTTTCCTTTTTTCTTGGGCCCTAGGGTGGGGCCTAGTCATAGAGGAATGGAACAGGTGAAGGCTGCCACAATTCTGAAAGAATTATGTCTTTCTGGTCAGGGAAACCAGGAAAGGGGTCCCCCTAGAAGCCAAACAGTATGGGGAGAATCTTGAAACAGAGAGAATCAAAAAGAAGATTGTTATGGATTGAATTGTGTCCCCACAGAATATGTTAGAATCCTAACCTCTACAACCTGTGAATTTAATCCAATTGGTTTTTCTTTTTTATGTTAATGAGGCCATAACAGTATAGGGTGTGTCCTAGAGGTAAACTTCTGAGTTAAAAGGAACTGCACAGACTTGCAGACAAAGGGATTAGTGGTGGGGAAATAGATGCTACCTAAGCGTCACTAATGAACTAAGGAAAACCAAGACTATAAAAGCTTTAAGAGACAACATTCTTCCACCAGAGCTGACTGGGAAGGTGGAAAGTCTGCCCCTCTACGGTGCCCTGAATTTGGACTTCCGGACTCCTGAACCATGAAAAAGTAAATTTCTGTTCTTTAAAGCTACCCACTTGTGGTATGTCTGTTACAGGAGTACTGGGTAACTAAGATAAGGATTCCCTCACTCTCATATGAATCTTCAATCTCACTGAGATTGAATCAGTACAAATTTCAGGCTCAACCCTGAATGCCCAGGTACAAGACAGATCAAAAGCAGCAGAGCAAAGGCTTAAAGAACTGAGGGAATTAAAAACTCAAGGCTCACACTAACCCCAAGTGGCATACGCATGAAAAACATCTAGCGCAGCATAGCAAAGAGGCTGAGAGCTGAACTCAGATTTAAACCATTGCCCAAGTCTTAGACTAACTCCTAAGTTGCACACGTACAAGATAACTCCACACAATATCACAAAGGCTTTGAAAACTCAAGTGAGATAAGATTGGAACTACTGTCCAAGGACAGAAAGAAAGTACCTTTGGCTTAAACCTAAGTGAGATGATTGCCTTAAAATAAAAATTAAAATTAATATCTCCTCAAGTATGATAAGACCCATAAACTATGCAACATAATATTCATAAGGTCTAGAATACAACCCAAAACTGCCATATATACAAAAAAAAACAGGAAAATATTACTAAGTCACACACAAAAAAAAGACAATCAATAGACAACAATCTCAAAATAACCCAGATGTTGGAATTAATCAGATAAAAAGCTATTTAAACTATATTCCATGAGATAAATGTAAAAAAGTGGAAAGACAGAAATGTTCATAAATTTAAAAAAAAAAATTAAACTATGTAAATGCAAAGTTTACAATTTAAATATTTCAGAAATTTAAAAAAAAACTTCATTAGGTGGGCTCAATAGCAACATGGAGATGGAAGAAGAAATAGTAAACTTAAAGACAGATCAATAAATTATTTAACTGAAGAACAGAGAAGAAAAAGATGGGAAGAAAAAGGAACACAGATATGTGGGGCAAAGCAAAGAGTCTAAAATATGAGTCACTGAAGGTCCAAAAGAGAGAAGAAAGCAACTGGAGCAGAAAAAATATTTGTAGAAATATTGGCTGAAAACTCAAAATTTGGTGAGAGACTTAATTTACAAATTCAAGTTCAGTAAACCCAAAATAGGAAAAACTCAAAGTAAGCCAATACATCAAAATCAAAGATATTTAAAAATCATGAGATGATTCAATTTATATGATACTCTAGAAAAAAACAAAATGATAGAGATAGAAAACAGATTAGTGGCTGCTAGAAGCTGGGAGTAGGGAGAAATGATTACTACCAAGGGACACTGGAAACTTCTGGGATGATGGAATCATTTTTATCTTGATGATGACAGTAATTCCATTACTGTATACATTCATCAAAACTCAGAATTGAACAACACAAAGTGTAAATATTACTCGGTAAATTATATATACAGTAATATACCTCTTAATATAAAGCAAAGAAGCACACTACACCACCTACACAGGCATACTTCAGAGGTGTTGTAGGTTCTATTCCAGACCACCACAATAAAATGAACATCGCAGTAAAGTGAACCACAGGAATCTTTTCGTTTCCCAGTGCATACAAAAGTTATGTTTACATTATACTATAGTCTACTAAGTGTGCTACAGCATTATAAAAAAGTTTGAAATACTGTGAGAATTACCAAAATGTGATACAGAGACATGAAGGGAGCACATGCTGTTGGAAAAATGGTGCCAGCAGACTTGCTACACAAGGGTTGTCACAAACTTTCAATGTGTTAAAAAAAAAAAAAAAAAAAAACCAGCATCTGTGAAGTACAATAAAGTGAAGCACAATAAAACACGGTATGTCTGTATAGCATTCCTGCCAAAAATATTTATAATCCTTACAAACAATTAGGAAAATCCAGAATGTGAGATACTCAACAACCCTGATGGCCTGAACTTTTCAAAGAAAAGTGCCACTAAACAAACAAAGATGAGACTGACTGTTCTAGATCAAAGAAATAAAAAAGTTATGTCTACAAAATACAATGGATAAATCTTGACTAATTCTTTGATCAGAAAACAAAACAAAAAAGCAATACAAATTTCTTGGTTGGGGAACCAAGCAGGAAAGTGAATGTTGACTATATAGTAAATTATATTATTTAATTAACATTAATTTCTTGGTATGATAATGGTGTTATGGAGAATGTCCTTATCCTTATGTGATACATGATGTGATTCATTATGATTTCTGTAAGTTACTTTCAAACGGTTCTGGAAAAAAGTGGAGAGGACAAAGCAAATGTGGCGAAATGTTAACAACTGGTAAATCTAAACTAAGAAGAAAAAGAGAAATTATGCTACTCTAACAAAAAAAAATGCTATATAGTTACCTCCTTTATAATTTGAAATCGTGTAAGAACTTCTTCTTCAACACCTTTAATTTTACTCAAGGCAGTTTCATGTCTGAAAAGCAGCTGTTCTCGTTCAGCTAAAAAATGTTCTCGCTTTTGAAGTTCTTCAGCAAATTCCTGTTGTGCTGCAGTTTCACACTATAAACAAATCAGATTTATATGTTTTAGAAAAATACACTCACAAATTCTGCAAATTATATTCTTACTGATTGTGACTATGATTTAATGAAGTAGTGTTTGGAATATGTGAGCACGTAATTAAAATGGACATCATGCTTGGTAAAGTGGAAGGTCAACGAAAAAGGGAGAGGCCCTCAACGAGATGGACTGATACAGTGGCTGCAACAATGGGCTCAGGTACAGCAAGAATTGTGAGGCTGGCACAGGACCAGGCAGTGTTTCGTTCTGTTTTACAAAGAGTCACTATGAGTTGGAGCCGACTCGATGGCAACGAACAACAACAATTAAAATGTGGATTACAACAATAGCTAGACTGGTACAGCAAGTGAATTTGCACAGAAATTCTAATTGCAGAATAACTTGATAATATAGTAGGATTCCACTAAAATGATTCAAGAGAATGTAGGGTCCAAAATATGTCAGTACTCTACAGAATTAATTCTCTATCGAGCTTAAAGCCCATGCTCCATTTCAACTTCATCTCTGGTATTTTGACTATACACTCCACTCTGCCAACTTAATATCTATTACTGTCGCCAGAGGAAATCTCCCGTCCTTGGTCAATGCACTGACCCTCCCTACCCATATGCTGTACTAGTAAACACCACTGGAGAAAAATCACACAATCGGGAAAAGTATCATTGTGAATTCATTGGTCTCAAAGCCCAAGTGGACCCTCAATGCAGTCCAGAAAGCTTTCTCTTTTTTATGGACAGTTCTCTCTCTCCCATTCTCCACTGTCTACTTCACATCTTCTTTACTCTTTATGAACTCTGAAAACACCATTTCCTACAAAATGCTCTGTGAATAGCCTAATCTCTAACTTCATGGAGAAAACAGAAGACAGAAGAAAACATAAATCACCTTGTCCACAAGATATTAACGTCTCTCCTTCCCTCCCCATCACAAAGGTAGGCTGAGGCTCTCATTACCTTGTCTTCTCATGGAGACTGTGCTGCTGATTATACCTCTAATTTTCAATCTTTCTCATCTCATCTTAAACGAAATCTCACTTGACCCCACCCACATATCTTCTCTCCTTTACAACCAAACTTTTTTCAAATGCTGTCTACATCTGCTGTCTCCTTTCCCTGTGAGGAAAGGTTGTAGAGGTTAGGGTTTTAACACATTTTGTGGGGACACAATTCAATCCATAACAATCTTCTTTCTGATTCTGTTTTAAGATTCTCCCCATACTCTTCGGTTTCTAGGGGACCGCTTTCTTGGTTTCCCAACCACTCAATTCACTTTGATCTATTACCAGCCCACATCCCTCTAATAAAATGACTTAAACTACTAAACCAGTTGTTGTCAATGAAATGACTTACTTCATACCAAATTTAAAGTGCCCTTTGAAAAGGGCTCTTCTTGAGTCAGCAAGCAGCATTTTATGCTATTGTCCTATTCTTCTAACTTAAAATGCTCTTTCATTGGCTTCTGTGATACCATATTCTACCTCCTACCCTGGCCATGGCATCTCAGTCTCTTTTGCACGTTCTACTTCCTCTTAAAAAAAAAAAAAAAAAAACCCAGCTGCCATCAAGTTGATTCCAACTCATGGCGACCTCATGTGTGTCAGAGTAGACCTATGCTCCACAGGGTCTTTCAGTGGCTAGTTTATCAGAAGTAGGTCTCCATGCCTTTCTTCTAAGGCACCTCTGGGTGGATGTGAACCTCCAACCTTTTGGTTAGCAACCAAGCACAATCACCATTTGTATCAAGCAGGGACTCTTTGCTTCTTTTGCTATCTTTTAATTACTAGCATTCCTTGAGGTTTGGGTTTAAGCCTTTTTTTTCTCACTCTTTACATCCTCTGTGCTTGATTACATACACCCAATAGCTAAACCTACCATGTTTAGCTAACTGCTACCAACTTATAACTGATCAGATCATTCTCCCAAGCTCTACTCAGCATCTCCACTAGCATGTTTTCACATAGGATTTAGTAACAGATATTTGAATTTAGATATTTAAAGCTGTACATGATTTTAAATTTTATCTCAATCCCAGACCTATGTTCTGAGAATCAGGATCATATATTTAATGGCTTACAGAACAGCTCCATTTAACTCTCAAACCTAACCTGTTCCAAACAAAAACCTTAATCTTTCTCTTTAAATCCATTCTTCTTCCAAGTTGCACAAACCAGAAATGTGGGAATCATCCCTGACATCTTACTCTCCCTATATCACATTTAAGTCATTATGCCAACTTCAGCCAATTTTACCTCTAAAATAAATCTCTAATCCATTCACTTGTATTCCACTCATACCTCCCAGTTCAAGTTACCAGTATCTCTCACCTGGACTAATGCAACAAAATCCTATCTGGTCTCTTCATTTCCACACATGCCCCTCCAATTCATGTATTTAAACACACATTAGATTATGCAACCCGCTGCTTAAAAAACCCTCAGGGTTGATCAAAGATTCTATAGAAGAATCCAGAACAAAAAGGGGAAAATGAAGAACAGGTTTTCAAATTCTCGTGGAATCCAGACTTTCTGGATCCACAGAGGCTGAAAGAACCCCCAAAACTACTGCCCAAGAATCTTTAAACCTTTTACCAAAAATATCCCTGAAGTCTTAAAGCCATACAATAGTTTAGCTAAACTAGTAAAGAATGTCTGCCCTTTCAAGATCTATCTATATGAAATCACACTGACAACAGCAACTCAAAGGAGAGTAACTTTAAGGGGTAGTGAGTTTATATTACTGGGGGAGAAGCAATGCAGAAGAGTGAGAAAGGCTGCACAATTCAAAGAATCTAATCAATATCAATGAATTGCACATGTAAAAACCTGAATTGGTGTATGTTCTTGCTGTGTATATTCTCAACAAAAAGTATATAATTTAAAAAACAAAAAAACTTACGATCACAACAAAGATAAATAAATAAATAATGGTTGCCATCCCTTCTCTTCAATGGAAAAATTAATGGTGCTGGGTTCCGGCAAGATGGTGGACTAG
>NW_006921676.1:1136594-1139839 GCF_000298275.1 Orycteropus afer afer | reverse complement strand
GAAGGAAGGCTGGGCAATCTACTTCCATACTTCCATAGTTGATACTGCCTCGGAAACCCAAGGAGGGGTCGCTATGAGTCAGGTCCGACGCAACGGCACATAACAACAACAATACTGAGAGTATAAAATGCTGTCTCGTAGTGGTTATAATTTGCATTAGCCTCCTGGGAATACCAGCTTTAAGGAGAGAGTCTCGATATTATATTCCCTACCTTGTGCAGACCTTGGGCTATACTCTGGACCCTGGAGAAGCCAAAATAATTTTTTTTAAAAAAATTATGTTAATTATTTTTAAGAAGGAAAGTTTCATTTCATTCAGTTCAGTAAATGTCCTTAAAGTTAAAGATACTTTCAGTGCTCTGCCTGCTGCTTTAGGTTCCTGCCTCACCAATCCCTGGCCTGAGTTTCTTACTTTTTGTTAAATCTTATTCTTTGTAGCCTATCTTATGTTTTCCCGATGTGGGTAAGTCCAACATGTAGATGGAAGCACAAGTCCAGGCAGAATCATTTATCTCATCAAATCCAGAGATGTATAAGAAAAAGGGGGTAAAAGAGAGGAGGCAGGGGAAAACAAATGCATGTTTTGTATAGACAATGTATTCCCAGGAGAGGAGTCACTAGGACAATGGTATTCATAAAATCTTGCAGCAAAGAGGGAGTGGAGTCCCATCTCTGGTTGCCTCTTTACTTGAAATCCTGACAAACTTCTGAAATGCAACCACATATGTACAAAGCTCCTGGTTCAATGATTAAGGAATTCCAAATCAGGTAATTTAGAATATTTTCTAAAAATATCTAAGGATTAGTCAAAAACTAGTACAATCATTTACTTACTTGCTTTCTAATAAATACCGACATGAAAAAGCACTGACAACATCATAAAAAGTACTCGTTTGAATTTTAACTTACTTTGATGAGTTTTGAGAGCAAAGATTGCTACTAGAATGTAATGGACTTTAGTTTTCTTTTCTCCTTAAGTTTCATAATAAGCACAGTACCTATTTTATGGTTAATAAAAAATCAGCACACAGAAATACAGAGCCTCAAAAGCAGGGTTATTATTATGGAGTAAGCTTTATGTGCTTTACTTGACAAAATTAAAATTTTATATGATTCTTCTGTAACAAACATTTATTTTACCTTTATCTATTTCTTTAAAGGATTGCTTGGATATTCTGGAGGCACTACCTTTATGATCCTTCTCAATTAACTCTTCTATTTCCCGTTGCTTCAAATCATGAAAAAAATCCAGGTCATCATCTAGGCTTTAAAAAAAGACTCCATTACAGCAATCTAGAAGCTTTCTACAGCATTTTAAAAAGATAAAAAAAAACTGCTTTTCAAATATTAACAGAAAAAAGATTATTGAGCAAAAATGTAAAAAGTAACAGTCATGGATCCTGAGGATCAATATAAGCATCTTTTGCCCTTTTCTGCCTATGCAAATGGTCTTAATTTAAAACTACAAATATCTGTAGGATGTTCTGCAACTTTTAAACGATTTCTTTCATTTGATATCAAAAACTCTGTGATGGAGATATAACAGGTATTGCTTATCCATAGTTTTGGCTAAATGATCTAACATTTCAGATGAGGAAACTGAATTCCAAAGAATTCAAATAATTGGCAGGTAATATAGCTACCAAAAGGTACAACAAAATCCTAGGTCTTCTCCCCAAAAAGTTTATCTCAGAGTTGAAATTTCTACAGCAGCACTGTCCAAAAGGATTATTATACAAGTCACACAAGTAATTTTTAATTTTCTAGTAACCAGATTAAAATTATTAAAAGAAACCAGTGAAATTTTGATAATATATGGCATTCCTATGAGTCAGAATCAACTCGACAGTACCTAACAAGTAGCCAGTATATCTAAAAGATTATCATCTCAGCATGTACTCAACATCAAGAGTTACTAATGAGATATGTTGCATTCTTTCACCCATACTAAGTCTTCCAAGTGTGCATTTTACACTTATAATACATCCAATTCAGACTAGCCACATTTCAAATACTCAATAGCCACAGGTCCCCTGTGGCTACCAATATTAGATAGCATATTTCTAGATTAAATCAGTCAGAACTTAGAATTTTGAAAAAACTTTACAGTGTTATAAAAATCTTCACAGGTCAAAAACTTCAAATTCTAACTTAAAATTATACCTCAATCACTTATTAAAAAAAAAAAAAAAACTATCAGTGAGGTATAAGAAAATAATTTTAATGAATTCACAATTGTTACATTAAAGCAATTTTCACTTTCCTTCCCCCTATAGATAGTCTAAGAAGCCCTAGTACCACAAATAGTTAAGTGCTCAGCTGCTAACTGAAAGGGTATTGATT
The DNA here is from genome assembly GCF_000298275.1 of Orycteropus afer afer. Lineage (NCBI taxonomy): Eukaryota > Metazoa > Chordata > Mammalia > Tubulidentata > Orycteropodidae > Orycteropus > Orycteropus afer. The sequence goes on along the minus strand of NW_006921676.1, from coordinate 1,137,496 downwards.
TGAATCCATCCAGCTGTTCCTCAAGAGAAGACCTGGTGATCTGCTTTCATAAATATTACAGTCAAGAAAACCCTATAGGACTGTTCTACTTTGTCATATGGGGTTGCTCTGAGTCAAAAAGAGCACCTAATAACACATTCAATTTGCCTCACATACAAATACTGAATCCACATCAATGACATTATTTTGTGATTACCAAATAAAATAGTAATAACAAACATGATAATAATTATAACATTGAGTACTTATACCCAGCAGTGTTTTAAGTGCCTTAAATGAATTAACTCATTTAACTAGAAAATGCAGCAATCATGGAAAAATTCAAGCCCCCAAATCTCAATTACAGATATATTACCACTGCCATCAAGTCAATTTGACTTATTCGACGGCAAACAACAACAACATAGGACATAGTAAAAGAGCCCCAAGGTTTCCAAGGCTATAATCTTCAGACACATACTGCCACATCTTTCTCCTGTGGTAGGTTCAAACTGCCAACTTCTCAGTTAGCAGACAAGCATTTAACCAGGGCTCCTTACAGACACTTTAGGTACAATTTTCTATTTTTCTTCTAAATTATCTCAATGTTTCATTTCTTACAAGTATATATATGTATATTTTATTCATGGGAGTGCTGGCGGTATAGTGCCTAAGGCATTTAACTGCTAACCAGAAGTTTGGCGGTTCAAACCCACCAGCCACTCCTCAAAAGGGAAGATTGGGCAATCTACTTTCATAAAGATTCCGCCTCGGAAACCCAAGGAAGGGTCCCTACAAGTCAGATCCAACTCGAAGGCAGCTTAATTTATATATATATATATATATTTATTCTTGACTGCTAACCAGAAGGCTGGCAGTTCAAACCCACCAGCCACTCCTTGGAAGGAAGGTTGGGCAATCCT
>NW_006921676.1:1132783-1136494 GCF_000298275.1 Orycteropus afer afer | reverse complement strand
AACAACAACAACAACATATTCATTCTTTATACTTGTTTGTCTGTTTTCTCTACCTATCTATTTTACCTTATTTTGAAACTCCTTCTGAATACCCATAGTATTTTCTCTCTGCCATATATTTTTGACATTTAATATAATTCAATTTGGAACTTTATTTCATTGTTGCTTCCACTGTTTTTATACTGGTTCTAACCATATTATCTCCTCTATTATATCCTGTACAGAACTGTCAACCCCTTGCTGGCCAGCATTATAGCATACAGTTCTTCTTTAGTAGTTAACCATCTCCACAGACACTCTTCTTTCATCTCGTAATGACTTCAAATGCAGTGCTTACCACACTGCCCAACACACAGTAGAACTTAGTTAAATACCACTGCATAACAAACCTGTATTCCAGTTTTTTTACTTCCTTTCATGGAAAAGTAAACACATATACACAATACGCCCTTTTTCCCTTTCTCAGTTTTTTTGAGATACTGAGGGGATAGCAAAAGAAAGGATTTGGGGCTATTTTACCAATTCATATTTAAGTGCTTGAATGAACTGCAAAGAGGTGTTGTAAGATGTTTTCCTTCATCAGAGCAAAATCTTGATGATGAGCCAACTTTATCTCCAGATGAATAGATATCTAAGTCATCTGTCAACAAAAAAGAAAACACCAGAGATGACATATTGAGATCATATACTAACAATCACATTCTAGGCTCCAAAGATAAGATAGCAAAAGTACTTAAAGGTTTCTTATCTGTATGTCTCCCTAATTAGACTGCAAACTTACAGCAAACAGGCACTAACTCTTACATTTAAATATCACTTTACTGATAACAAAATGCTTTTTCACCCATTACCTTCTTTGATCCTAGCAATAACCATGTAAAGTAAGAGACTAGGTTAGGAACCTAAGGACCAAGACACTATGTAAATTTTCCCAAGTAAAGTATGTAGCAAGCGGGAAGACTAAAATTCAGAATCTAGCCTTCTTTCCACCTAATCATGATATTCTTGTCAGTCCTCAAACATTTGTGTAATAAAATCATAGCCTATATCTAAATTCCGTGACTAAAAGAAAAAGGGGCACTTCTTTGACAAGAAACTAAAAAATACTTCTTGAACCTATCAACTTTTCTCTAACATATCCTTACTCCTCAGAAATTTAATGAGTATTTTGTACTCATTAAATTTTATTTTATTTTGTAATGCTGGAAATTCTAGGGCTAATTTCATTACTAGGAGTCTCTCTGGTAGCATAGTGGCTAAGGCACTTGACTGCTAACCAGAAGGCTGGCGGTTCAAATCCACCAGCCACTCCTCGGAAGGAAGGTTGGGCAATCCTACTTCCGTAGTGATACTGCCTCGGAAACCCAAGGAGGGGTCGCTATGAGTCGGGGCCGACTCGACGGCAAATAACAACAACAACAACAATTTCATTACTAAAGCACAATTTTAATTAAAGATACTTTTTGAAGATTCAATGACATCCAGAATATTTTTTATCATACTGAAGGAATGTTTCAGGACAATGTTTTTCAAATCAAATAACTTTATGTGAAAACAGATTTACTGATCCAGTTACCTGGTATAACCCACCAAAGCAAACATCAAGAAATGACTTAGGTTTCACAATTTTAAATGATAGAACTTAGGGGAAAAAAAAGAAATTCTCTAATCAATCAAGTGATAAATTCTCAAGATGTTAACTACTCTTTCTGCTATAATTATCCCAAAGTTTAGTGATTACATTTACGACTAATATACAATAACATAAAAACAAAAACCAAACTCACTGCCATTGAACCAGATCCGACTCAAAGCAACCCCTCCTTGGGTTTTTGAGGCGGTATCACTATGGAAGTAGATTGCCCAACCTTCCTTCCGAAGAGTAGCTGGTGGGTTTGAACCGCCAGCCTTCTGGTTAGCAGTCAAGTGCCTTATGCACTACACTACATAGTTATACATATTTCCACAATTTTTTCTTAATAAAACACTTAGTTACAAATTAACACATACAAGTACTACCTACTCAATATAATTCCACAGTATAATATTTTTTGTACACATTTATTTGATCAATTCTTTCTGTAGTGCAATTATCACTACTCTAATAATTTGGATAAGTTTATCCCTCAAAAAACAGCAATTAGTCCTCTTTACCCTATGTACTTTGTTCAACTTTTTTTTTTTAAATTGTGCTTTAGATCCAAGTTTAGTCTGTTTTACATTCAACATTTCGTGTACATTTAGTTTCATTCCCCATTTACCATCCCCAACCCTAACCCACTCTCCTCCCCTCCCTGCCCAGTAACCCACCTCCCCCACCCCTGTGCCCCTCATAGTTATGAACTCCTGTGTGTCCTGCATTTCTTCCATGTGAATGTTGCCCCTCAGGTGCCCCATGGTCGATTGCTCTAGGGGATGCATTTCCATAGAGTATGTGGGTGCGTCTGTGTGTACATCTTGTTTACTACTGGGCTGAGAGCTAGCCCCTGGGAATAAGTTTTATTCCAGGCCCAAAATGTATCCCAGGGCTATAGTATTGGGGGTCTCACCAGAATCCATCCAATCAGTAATTCTGGTCATTACTGTGTTTTTAGATTTTGCCCACATTTTTCCTCCCACTCTATCCAGGATCTCCAGTTTTGATCCTTTTCTGAGTGGCTGGCATTGGTAGCCGCACACCATCTAGTTTTTCTGGTCTCTAGGTCCATCATGTCCTAAGGCTGATTGCTTCCAAATGCCCTTGGTTTTTTACACTCTTCTTCGCTTCTGACGACAGAAGACCATTAGCTGCAACTTAGATGGCTGCTTGAAAGCTTTTAAGACTCCAGTGGCTACTCACCAATGCAGGATGAGGAACAAGATTTTTATGTATTTTGTTGTGCCAACTGAGTCTGGTGTCCCCCAGTACTATGGTCCTGAGTCAGTAGATCCACTGGATCACCCTCCCACAGTGCCTAGCTGTCTGTGAGGGATTACTCTATGTCTGTCTTGTTTCTGTAAGGATTGCAGGCCTTTTGTATCACTGGTATCTGCAAGATTAGCCTCAGCTGAATCTATCCTTTGTCTAGAGAATAAGCCTGTTCACTGATCCCCATCTGATCTTCTCAGATGTTTATGTGTTTATCTGTAGCCTGGTGTTTGGTGTTGATGGCAATGCAGTATTGTTGGTATTAGCATCTGTCATCTATATCTTATGTGCACAATTCGGTGTCCTCCCTTTTCCTAATGTTATTATGGTGGTCACCGACTCTTTCTATACCATCCCTTCCCTTATCCACATCAGTGTGTGGCTCCCAAGTAGCCCAAAATTAATCCCACCCCTTCCCTCCCCACCCCACTCACTACAAAGTGAGTTCCCTTTCTTAACCAAACTCTTCTTTGTCTTTTGACACTAATGGACTCATACTGTATTTGTCCTTCTGCAATTGACTTATTTCACTCGGCATAATGTCCTCCAGGCTCATTCACATTGTGAGATGATTCGCATATCCCTCATTGTTCTTTAATGTAGCATAGTGTTCCATTGTGTGAATGTACCATAATTCAGTTATCTACTCATTCACTGATGGGCATCTAGGTTGTTTCCATCTCTTCGCTATAGTGATTTGTGTTGCGATTAACTTAGGTGTGCTATGTCTGTTCATGCCCTACCTCTCACCTCTTGAGGATGTATTCCTAGTAATGGAATTACTGGGTCAAATGATATTTCTA
>NW_006921676.1:1128733-1130138 GCF_000298275.1 Orycteropus afer afer | reverse complement strand
TTTTTTATAGTTTTCATTGTATAGGTCTTTTGTGTCTCTGGTAAGATTTATTCCCAGATATTTGATCTTTTTAGTAGCTATTGTAAATGGCATTGTTTCCCTTATTTCTTTTTCAGAGGTCTTTTTGTTAGTGTAGAGGAATCCAACTGATTTTTGTACATTGACCTTGTATCCTGTCACTTTGCTGAACCTCTCTAATAGTTCCAGTAGTTTTTTTTCTTGAGTCTCATGGGTTTTCTACATACAGGATCATATCATCCACAAATAGAGATAGTTTTACTTCCTCTTTGCCTATTTATATGCCTTTTATTTCTCCTTCTTGCCTTATTGCCCTGGCCAGGACTCCAATACAATGTTAAATAGAAGTGGTGATAGACAACATCTCTGTCTGATTCCCATTCCTAAGGGGAATGCTTTGAGTCTTTCTCCATTAATAATGACACTGGCCACTGGCTTTGCATATATGCCCTTTATTATGTTGAAGAATTTCCCTTCTATTTCTATTTTGCTGAAAGTTCTGAACAGGAATGAATGTTGGATTTTACCAAATGCCTTTTCTGCATCGATTGATATAATCATATGGTTCTTTGGTGTTGTTTATGTGGTGGATAACATTGATTATTTTTCTGGTGTTGAACCATCCTTGCATACTAAGTATGAATCCCTCTTGCTCAGTGTGTTAGACTGGGTTCTCTAGAGAAGCAAAACCAGTAAAGCTTACATAGAGAAAGAGAAAAAGAGAAATTTATCTTAGGAAAATGGCTCACACACTTATAAAAGGGGACAAGTCCCAAGTTCTTGGATCAAAAGTCAAGCTGGAGGCTTTTTCCGACTCACCCAGCTGCAGGAGCTGATGAGCTCAAGGTTGGCAGGCAGTATACTGGCTGTTGATTCCAACAAATGACAAATCCAGTATCTCCAGGCTGAATGGTAGATTATTCGCTCACGGACAGTCGTAGGCAGCACAACAGAATCCCTCCACAGAAGAGTGTCTCTTTTCCCAGGATGTCCATAAATATACTGGAAGTAGGCCATACCCCTAGGGAAACTCCCTTTCAACAGACTGGCTGCTCAAAACATATATATCTGATCCCATCATGTGAACAACCCATGTCACCATTGCTTAAAGCACACAGAATTACAGTCCAGCCAAGTTGACACACAGCTCCAACTATCACAGTCCACCCCTTGTCAACGTGGCAGTTGTACACATCTTCTTAACCATACATACTCTGTAAATATGGACAATTATAAAGTCATATTTGCAACTAATATGATACATTAACACACATACAACTGAAACGCATTAACCTTATTTACATTTCACAGTTCAGAACAGAAGGAAACAAAAATATGTGATGCACATATACAATGTTTCTGTAACTGGTCACGTGGTCATGGCTGA
>NW_006921676.1:1125516-1126838 GCF_000298275.1 Orycteropus afer afer | reverse complement strand
GCATGAGTTTTCTCTTCCTCAGTCAACTGATCATAAGGAGCTCCCCATGAGGCCACAGGTGCAGACTGGGAGAGGGAAGGTAATGTGACTAGAGTGGAGACCACAGGCATTTGGGCCACTTCCTCATGCAACTTACTTGTGCCTCCAGGTCCTGCTCGAGCCCGATGTCTGATACATCACTTCCATTTAATAATGGAGTGCTGCTGTGCACGTCCAACTTTATGACTTTGTGGGTCAGAGAACACCCAGTTCATGATGGGCAGCTCAGGCCTCATGGTGACTTGGTGGCCGATGGTTAGGCGTTCAGTCTCTACTAAAGCCCAGTAACAAGCTAAAAGCTGTTTCTCAAAAGGAGAGTAGTTATCTGCAGAGGGTGGCAGGGCTTTGCTCCAAAATCCCAAAGGTCTGTGCTGTGATTCACCAAAAGGGACCTGCCAAAGACTCCAAACAGCATCTCTATCTAGTACAGATACTTCAAGCACCATTGGATCAGCCAGATCATATGGCCCAAGTGGAAGAGCAGCCTGCACGGCAGCCTGAACCTGTTGCAGAGCCTTCTGTTGTCCTGGGCCCCACTCAAAACTAGCAGCTTTCCGAGTCACTTCATAAACAGGCCAAAGCAACACACCCAAATGAGGGATATGTTGCCTCCAAAATCCAAAGAGGCCCACCAGATGTTCTGCTTCCTTTTTAGTTGTGGGGGAAGCCAGATAAAATAACTTTTTCTTCACTTTAGTTGGAATATCTCAACATGCCCCACACCATTGGAGCCCTAGAAATTTCACTGATGTGGAAGGTGCCTGAATTTTTCTTGGGTTAATTTCCCAACCTCTAGCACACATACGTCTCACCAATAAGTCTAGAGTCATTGACACTTCTTCCTTACTAGATCCAGTAAGCATAATATCATCAATATAATGCACCAGTGTTATGTCTTGTGGAAGGGAAAACCGATCAAGATCCCAACAGACTAAATTATGACATAGTGCTGGGGAGTTGATATACCCCCTGAGGAAGCACTGTGAAAGTATACTGTTGGCCTTGTCAGCTGATGGCAAACTGCTTCTGATGGTCCTATGAAACTGGTATAGAGAATAAGGCATTAGCCAGATCAATAGCTGCATACCAAGTACCAGGAGATGTACTAATTTGCTGAAACAAGGAAACCACATCAGAACAGTAGCTTCAACTGGAGTCACCATCTGATTAAGTTTACGATAATCTACTATCATTCTCCAAGATCCTTCTGTTTTCTGCACAGGCCAAACAGGTGAATTAAATGGGGATGTGGTGGGAATCAGCACCCCTGCATCCTTCAAGAC
>NW_006921676.1:1122350-1123876 GCF_000298275.1 Orycteropus afer afer | reverse complement strand
CCATCAAACTGAGGTGGAAAGGATAATGGTTTTATAGTAATCCCTTCAGATGGGAGGGATTCAACAGAATTTACAGGCTCCATATCCTGATCTTCCTGACTATCTGCCCATATGTCCCCATTCCAGGTTTCAGGATCCCATTTTTTCCCAATCAATGTTCTCACTTTAACTTCAGATACCATTCTGGGTTGCTAATTTAATTGGCGTTGTAATTCAGCCTCCTTTACAACAAGACTCTAGGTTTGGTTTTCAGCAATATCAGCTCTTACTAGAAAAAGTAACGTTTTCTTTCATAGCACAAGCGGAAACAATGTGGTGTTTCATGCAGTGCTTAAGCTGTGACTCTGCAGCCCTGAGCTCATCTTGTTCTTTCACTACTTTGTCTAGTGTAAGTAGGACCAACCAATCAGCTTCCTTATACTCATGCTGACAAAATTGCTGAAAAGTATAAAATATGCCATCACCCAGAGCCTAACTTCTCAAAAGTACTTGATCTATTGGTCATGCTATTTTGCATATTAATGTTGCCACCTCATCCACAGATTAGCAGGGCCCTCTTCACTAATGGAGGCAGGGTCACCAGTCCCTTTACGATGAATTAAACTGGAGAACCAATTCAGGAAGCCCATCCTTATGATGTTGTCTTTCTAGAATCACGCCTGGTACCAAATGTGTTAGACTGGGTTCTCTAGAGAAGCAAAACCAGTAAAGCTTACACAGAGAGAAAGAGAAATTTATCTTAGGAAAATGGCTCACACACTTATAGAAGTTGGCAAGTCCCAAGTTCCTGGATCAAACATCAAGCTGGAGGCTTTTTCCAACTCACACAGCTGCAGGGGCTTATGAGCTCAAGGTTGGCAGGCAGTATACTGGCTGCTGATTCCAACGAATGACAAATCCAAGATCTCCAGGCCAAATGGTGGACTGCTTGCTCACAGACAGTTGTAGGCAGCACAAGAATATCGCTATCCACAGAAGAGTGTCTCTTTTCCCAGGATGTCCATAAATATATTGGAAGCAGGCCACCCTCCTAAAGAAAGTCCCTTTCAATGGATTGGCTGCTCAAAACATATATATCTGATCCCATCATGGGAAGAACCCACATCACAAGTACACAGAATTGTGGTCCAGCCAAGTTGACACTCAACTCCAACTATCATAGTCAGGATGTATTATTTTTCTGATATGTTGTTGGATTCTGTTGGCTAGGATTCTGTTGAAGATTTTTGCCTCTATGTTCATTAGGGATATTCGTCTAGTTTTCCTTTTTACCGGTGTCTTTCCCTGGATTTGGTATTAGTGTTATGCTTGCTTCATAAAATATATCTAGGAGTATTCCATCTTTTTCTACATTCTGGAATAGCTTGAGTAGTATACATGTCAACTCTTCCCTGAATATTTGGTAAAATTCTCCAGTGAAACCATCAGGGCCAGGACTTTTCTTTGTGGGAAGTTTTTTTATGACCTGTTCGATTTCCTATTTTGTTATTTATTGTTTATTATTACTTATTATATATTATTGTTAT
>NW_006921676.1:1120054-1121000 GCF_000298275.1 Orycteropus afer afer | reverse complement strand
CAATCTTTCCTCTTTTTTGATGTATGCATTTATTGCTATAAACTCACCTCTGAGTACTGCTTTTGCTGTGTCCCATAGGTTTTGGTATAATGTATCTTCATTCTCATTTGTTTCTAGGAATTTTTAAATTTCATTTTTTATTTCCTCTATAACCCAGCAGTTTAGAGCAGTGTATTGTTCAACTTACATGTTTGATGTTTTTTCCTTGATCTTCTTCTTATTAATTTCTAATTTAATAGCATTGTGGTCTGAGAAGGTGCTTTGTAGTATTTCAATGTTTTTTTTAATTTATTGAGGCTTGTTTTATGTCCGAGCATATCTATTCTGGGAGAAGGATCTATGTGCACTGGAGAAGAATGTGAATTGTGCTTTTGTTGGGTGAAATGCTCTGTATATGTCTATGAGGTCGAGTTGGTTGATTGTGCTGTTGAGCTCCTCTGTATCTTGGTTGAGTTTTTTCCTAGTTGACCTGTCCCTCCTTGAAAGTGGTGTGTTAAACTCTCCTACTACTGTAGAGTTGTCTATTGTCCCTTTAATTCAATTAATATATGCTTCACATATTTTGGAGCACTTTCATTGGGTGCATAGATATTTATTATCATAATGTCTTCTTTGTCAACTGACCCTTTCACCATTATATAGTGACCTTCTTTGTCTCTTATGCTGTTTTTCACCTTAAAATCTATTTTATCAGAAATTAGTATTGCCACTCCTACTCCTTTTTGTTTACCATTAGCTTCGTATATTTTTTCCACCCCTTAACTCTTAATTTGTTTTTACTTTTGTGTCTAAGGTGGGTCTCTTCTAGGCAGCATATTGATGGGTCTTCTTTTCTTATCCAGTCTGACACTCTCTTTCTCTTGATAGGTGCATTTAGTCCACTCACACTGAGTGTAATTAGTGATAGGCATGAACTGATTACTGTCATTCTATTGTATTTTTTTTT
>NW_006921676.1:1115116-1117609 GCF_000298275.1 Orycteropus afer afer | reverse complement strand
TATGTTCTCCTTGCTTCTGTTTGGGGTTTCCTTAAGCTTTTATAGAGTTCTATAAACATACCTTCTAAATTCTTTCTTGGATAATTCTATTGCCTCTTCCTCCATGTTTAATGAGACTTTTGAGATTTTACTTCTACTGTCTTATCCTGTTTTTTTGTTTGTTTGTTTGATTTGAGGTTGTCTGTTGATTCCTAGACATTTTGAAGTTGTCTTTAACTGTTAGTTATGTATTGATTTCTTTTGTCTTGGTTTTATGATTTAATATTTTGAAAAGGTGGAGCTGGTGTATTTTATTTTTTTGGTTATTAATTCAGGTGTGCTGGGTTGCTCTGCAGTTTTCTTTGTGATGATGGAATCACTGTGTGGAATGTAGATGCAGGTCTTTTTTTGTCATAAGGGAGTTTAGGATTTGAGCCGGTAGTTGTTATGGTGTCTTAATGTAGTTTTTTTATTGGATGAAGCAGGGAAGAGGTGGAGAAAGGAGGAAGAAAAGAGAGTTTAAAAAAAAAAAAGAGCTCCAAAGTGCCAGGAGCAATTTCTAGGACTTTTAGCGGGCTGCTAATAATGACGTTATACTGTTACTCACAAGCTCACAGCTCAAGTTCAGCAAAGACTCCAGTTATTAGGGGGTCACCACTTTCCACCAGGTTCAGACAGCCTCAAAAACCCCACTCTCCAGGCCCCTCTATGCCAAAAACCTGACCTATGATAACTGCCCCAATCTACGATAGGAGTTCATCCCAGGGCCTGCCCACTTGCAGCTTTATTCTCCTCTCTGCTCTTGCTTCAGCAGCACGTGGAGCCAGAGAGTTCCCTGCTCCCTCCTAGCGGTCCCTAGTTTACCAATAAAAGCAGGTGCTGAAGGTAAATCCGTGGAGTGGCCACAGGTTCTCTGGTGCTGTGCATTCCGTCCACTGCTCCAGGGAGCCCCCTGATGCCTTTTCTCGCCTGCTGGTCAGTTATCTGCAGGGCAGGTTCACCTGTTTTTGTTTTTTCCCTCCAGGTTATTACATTGCCCATTTCCCCTTTCTAATGCTACTCCCCTGAGTTTGGCATACTCTGACTTAATGAGCTGTTCAGAGCACCAGAATCTCCATTTCAAACTGGTGCACCTAGTTTTTCAGGCACTAAGATGCTAGAGAGAACTAGCATGTGCGCTACAGGAGAGATGTGATTTTTTTCACTTCGTTCAATTTTTAACATCTTCAATGAAAGAGATACTGTCATCAAAACTACCATATAATTTACTTTGATTTTTAAAGCTAACTTACATATTTATATTACAAAAATTGAGGTACAATTAGCTCATTAACCAACTCAAAAAAATTTAGTATCCCAAGATATCTGACACCAGCTATAAGTCTGAACAAGTAACTTTTTTAAAAATTTATCTTCTCTTGCAAGTAAAATATGTTAAAATCTCCAAATATGCAAAACACTCTCATTAGCTTACCTGGGTAAGTTAGAGATCTCCTCTTACATTTAGCCTGAACAAAATCTGTAAACTCGTACTAAAAAAAAAGAAAAGAAATATTTAATTTATATAATAAAAATCCATTTACAGTCTCAAAAAAGCTCCCTACAGATTAAATATTAATTACAAAGTTACCATAGAGAAATCTGGTGGACACAACCTGAACCAAGTGATCAGGGTTAACATCATCAATAACAGAAGAAACCAACATCATGTGACATGTGACTCCTGATAAACAGAGGCCACACATCACTCATGGAATATACCAGCCAAAAACCTAAACTGAAGACTATTCCATTAAACATGTGCCCTGTTAATATGAAAAAAAAAAAAAAACCTTGAGAGTTCCAGTAAGATGGTGGACTAGGCAGACAAAGTACATAGACCCTCTTCAACAAAGAAAAAGTAACAAATTAACACAAATACAGAAGATAATTCTGGAGCCCTGAGCTTTGAAAGGAAGGATACAGAAGTGGACTGAACTCCCATTAATAGAATAACTTGCATGAAAACGCCAAAAATGGAGACATACAGAGCTACGGACTGTCAGCGATCCTGATGGCATGGACAGTTTGAATATTTCCAAGTGGTGTTAGGACCTAAGAATTAATGTAAAAATTGGCCCTGTGAGCCAGGGGCTGCACATAGGACTGCACTGGTGGCTGGTGTATAAAAGGGGAAACAGCAAAGAAAGAGACAAACTGAGCAGTGTACTTTCAAAAGTCTGGAGTGTGTAGCCATTTTGAATGTTTACAAGCAGTTCGACCATTTTGGATATTTACAGCTACAGCGTTCTCTCAGATTCCAAGAACCTAAGAATAGGCTCCACTTGCTGGGAATCACAAGGATATTCCAGACACGAACAACTGGAAAAGTATGATATTCCCCTTGCTACCCTTATACTCCACACCATCTTGGTGAATAGAGGTGCAACCATACCTCACTCCCACCCACCTTCTGGCCTGGCAGGAATTCCATCCCAGACTGTGTGCTCTGATGCAGCCTGTGTGCCCTGCCCC
>NW_006921676.1:1069121-1099138 GCF_000298275.1 Orycteropus afer afer | reverse complement strand
ATAGAAAATAACATGCTGGTGAGGAGGTGGAGAGATTAGAACTGTCTGTCATACACTGCTGGTGGGACTGATACAACCACTGTGCAAAGCAGTATGGAGATTCCTTAAAAAGTTGGAATTAGAAATACCATTTGACCCAGCCATTCCATTACTAGCTATATATCCTAAAGATGTGAAAGCCAGGACAAGAACAGATATAGGCACACTCATGTTCATTGCAGCACTATTTACAATAGCAAAAAGATGGAAACAACCTAGGTGCCTAACAACAGAAGAATGGATAACTAAACTATGGTACATACACACAATAGAATACTACGCAACCCTAAAGAATAACGCAGAACCTGCAAAACACCACATAATGTGGATGAACTTGGAAGACATTATGCTGAGTGAAATAAGTCAATCACAGAAGGATAAATATTGTATTAGTCCACTACTGTGAAAAGTCAAGGAAAGGTTTACGTATGGAACAAAACTTTCTTTGTTGTTTACCAAGGGTGGAGAGGGAGGGGAGGAAACAATACTAGAAAGGTAGAGACAAGTATTGATTTGGGTGTGAAAGGAAGGGCAATGCACCAAATGTGAGTGATCAACACAGTGGCCTGAGGAAGAGGAAGACACAGAGAGGTGCATGGGAGGTATAGACAACAAAGATGAACTCTTGTGCACATACAGTACTGCATTGTCAGTGATGGCAAACATTGATCTAAGGTGGATAGATAGATGAACAGGATGAACTATCAAGTATGTGCAGGCAGGGGGTAATGTGTCCATGACCACGTACAGGATGGCAGATGTTGTATCTACAAGCTTATTTGTATGTTCAGTAAGAATGTCCAGGTATATAGTAGAGTTGACAAGGGACAAGACTGTGATGACTTCTTGGCCACAGCCAGCTACACAGAGGGCGTGAGTAGTTGAACCTGTGGGCTTGGGACCATGGTTGCAGGGGACATCAGGCTCAACTGGCATAACATACTACACAAAAACATTGTTCCACATCTTACTTTGGTGAGTAGTGACTGGTATCTTAAAAGTTTGCAAGCAGTCATCTAGGTGCAACAATGGGTCTCTCCTCGTCCAGAGCAAAGAAGAATGAAGAAAACCAAAGACGTATGGAAACAATTAGCCCAAGGGACTGGTACACCATGTGATCCTCAGCCTATATGACTGTGAGACCAGAAGAACTAGATGGTGCCTGCCTACCACAGTCAACCATCCAGGAGGGGTTCCATGTAGCTGACCCTGGGTAGAGTGGGATAACAATATGGAAAAAAAACTCAAAATCATAAAATAAAGGACCAGCTTTGCTGGTCTGATAGACCCTGATGGAAGCACTGAGACTATGGTCCCCAGCTGCCCTTCAGGTCTGGAATTTAACCCACTCCTGTGGCTTCCAGCCAAACAAAAGACAAACATATGAGCTGAATGTTTACATTAGGTATATACACTCCTTGGAGAGATCATTCAATCATGGGAGAACAGAAGGGCAGTGGATGCACAGGGAGACACTTCCAGGGACAGGAGTGCATGGGAGGGAAGGGCACAGGGAAGAGGTAACTATGGGGAGGAAGTGGGAAGAAAGCTGTTACATTGAGGGAAACTGCAGTCAATATCATGAGACAAAGTGTATGTGAAATGCTGTTTGGAAAATGAATTTGCTCTGTATATTTTCACCCAAATCACATTTAAAAAAAAAAAAAAAAACCTCACTGCCACTGAGTAGATTCTGACTCATAGCAACCTCCTTTGGATTTCCGAGTCAGTAAATCTTAACATAAACTCCTTCTGCTGAGCTGCTGGTGGATCACCAACCTTCTGGTTAGCAGTCAAATGCCTTAGGCACTGCACCACCAGAGCTCCTATATTCTTCAAAAATATCAATGTTATGAGAAAGAGGCAAAGGCTTAGAGTATGTTCCAGATTAAAAGCAACAAAAGAGGCAACAAAATGCAGTGTGCATTCTTGGATTAGATCTGGACTACAAAAAAATTTCTACAAACAAAATTATTGAGATAACTGGTGAAATCTGGACTATGAATTACACAAAAGTATTGTATCGGTGTTAAATTTTCTGATAAATTTATTGTGATTATCTAAGACAATGTCCTTATTTTTAGGAAAAACACACTGCAATATTAATATATAGAGGCAAAGGGGAACGGTACTTGCATATCACCTCAAATTGTTCAGGAAAAAATAAGGGAGAGAATAGCAAAACAAATACAGCAAAATGTTAAACTGGTGAATCCAAATGAAGGGTACAAGGGAGTTTATTGTACTTTTCTTGCAACTTTACTGTAAATTTTAAATAAGTTCAAAATAAAGAATTTTATTTTAAATCATTCAAGTATTCATTTACTGTGGTAAATAAAATGTCAAAAATACTTTCTACAATGCCTTATTAAACTCTGTATAAACATAAACCTTCAAAAGTTATGGTAGGGAAAATGGTCTCCCTTGAGGCTCTTTTAAAAAAGCTATCTATATGGGATCAGATTGCTAATAGCAACTGGAAATATTAGACAAGAACCTTAGGGAACAGTGTGTTTAGGTTAATGAAAAGGTGAGAATAGTTGCACAACTCGAAAAATGTAATCAATGTCACTAAATCATTCAATGAGAAACTGTTGAATTGGTGTGTGTTTTGCTGTCTATATTCTCAACAACAAAAATAAAATAAAATACAGATAAAAGTTACAGTGAATGAGAGAATTTTTTTTCCACTGGAAATTTGTTTCTCCTATATATGTGACATTTATCTGCCAAACACAGAGACATTTACACATCCTTGGCCTCACGTTACTCTCCTCCCACAGCTAAGTTTCACTAAACGATTCTTCTGCCAAGGGCATGCACAACTCTTTTTCTAAACTTTCAGGTGCCTTGAGAGAGCTGGATGCTAGATACCTGCCCTTTGGTCTTCCACCATTCATCTGAAACCACCTAGAGGAAGAGGCCCCAGGTACTCCGATCCAAAGTCGAGAGCAGCCTTGTTTCCCAAACGCACAGAGGCAGTGCTGGTAAGCTGAACAGGACACCACACTGCTAACTCTAAAGGAGTGCTTTCTCAAGACCGCAGGAGCTCGGGAGCCTGAGAGGCGCAGCCACCGTTGGTAAGAGAATGAAAAAGAAAGGACTGGGGTTATGGAATAGGAAGGAGGAGAAAGAGGCGACGGCCTCACCTCTTCGTGGAAGCTGCCCCTTAGTCCGTAGAGGTTTTTGAGACGTTCCACTGCGAGATCCTGACCAGGGGGTTTGACCACTCTAGGTTCCATGACTCCCTGTGGTCACCGTTGTCGCCTCAGAAACAACTTTTAAACTTGCGGCGGGGCGGCAAAGGGCGGAGCTCGCGAAAGCGGAAAGCGTCATGACGCAGGGACGTCTCTGTCCTCACGCGGGTCCGCAACTGCGCCTCTGCTCGCGGTAGTGGATAATAAGACCTGTGTTTTTTGTGCATGCTGGTGGTGAATCTTAGTCCGTATCGTGGCAAATGGCCATAAAGCAGACTGGCGCCTAAGGAACGTACCAATACCAAGTGGGACTCATTGAGTGGCTGGGCAGCATCTGTTTTTCTGTGTATGTATATACCTTACAGTTTTTTTCTCCTCCCAAGTGATTGAAGCTCTCATTCCTTTACAAGCGTGTTATTTGAACTGATTAAATGGTGTTTTTTTTTTCTTTTTCTAGCGGCTTACGAAAAAGTTTTTTTTGCTAGCTGTATTTTTTCTTCCAAAACCGAAACGCACTGCCATCGAGTGGATTCCGACTCATAGAGCCCCCCCATTGGGTTTCGGAGGCGGTAAACCTTTACGGAAGTAGATTGCCCAGTCTTGCCTTCCGCGGAGTGGCTGGTGGGTTTGAACCACCAACCTTCTGGTTAACAGCCAGATGCTACCAGAGCGCCTTCATTTTTCTCGGTTGTGTCCAAAAACCCAAAAGCAATTCATAAAGAGCGTATTTAAGCAGCCTTCGGCCTAAACACCAGATTCTAATTATCTGACCTTTCACTCACTCTATCCACGAAAGGGGCTTAAATTTATCCTTAAGGCGAACTAAAACTACTCAGCTCGCCGCGCATTAGAAACGCACCATCTTCTTGGTAACCTGTGTGCCTCGTGTGTATAGGGAATCAACACATGTACAGTCTTAGGGTCTCCCAAGATGATCCAAACCTGACTGGTACGCCACTGGATTGCCAACATACCAAATCATGTTTTAATCAGAGGTGGCCTTTGCTAACTGTAATAGAGCAAAGGAATCTTTTGCTAAGTATAACAGATATCAAAACCAAATCCAAACTCACTACCGTGGAGTCGGATCCGACTCATAGCGACCCCTACTTGGGTTTCCGAGGCAGTATCAACTACAAAAGTAGATTGCCCAACCGTCTTCCGAGGAGTGGTTGGTGGGTTTCAATCGCCAGCCTTCTGGTTAAGCAGTCAAATGCTTTAGGCGCTCCCCACCAGAGCTCCCATAAAGGGGGGGGTGGGGGGGCGGGATCAGGAATAGAGAAGCACAGACGTTTCCAAAAATGATTACCTCCTTACTTTATCTGCCAATCAGCCTGTGTTCTAGAAGGTAATCTGGTATAATAAAGTATTAAAAAGTATTAGGATAGAATGTAAGCTCCCTGAGAGCATGTACTTTGTCTGCAGCTATTCTCAGTGTCAAGAACAGTGCGTGGCACTTAGTAAAAACCAAAACCCAGTGCTTTCCAACTCATAGCAATCATATAGGACATAGCAGAACTGCCTAAGGGTTTCCAAGGCTATCAATCTTTGTGGAAGCAGATTACCACTGCCACATTTCTCTCATGGAGTGGAAGGTGGATTCAAACTGCCCACCTTTCAGTTAGTGGCCAAGCGCTTTAACCACTGCAAGGCTCCCTGACATGCAGCAAGTGTCAATAGTTATTAGCATGGTCTATAAACCTAAACATTCCACAGATTGAGGGAAACAATTGTAGAACCCTTAATCTCTCTCATTTATACAATTATTTAATAAATTGTTCAGTTGCATGTCTGAACTAACTCCTAAATTCACTGGATTATTTTTAAAGCTCTTCAAATGCCACACTTATTAAGATCAATACTTTATTTAAACCAATATCCTTTTGACCATAAAGCATTGCTTACTTAGTGTGCAAACATTTCTTCATATTTTATTTTTAAGCAAATTTTAATGAGACAATGTAAAATCCAGCCAATGAAAAAAATGCCTATTCACTGTGGTTTATACCATGCCAATGGTTAGATAACGAAGTGAGAGAAATCACAAAGTTCATTTAAAAAGTGGAAAAATCCCTTTGTTATAAATGCCTGAAGCCACTTTTAATTTAGTTCAAGTTTTTTATAATTGTGAATAGCAAACAGATGAAAAATATAGTATGAATTTAGTGTATGTATACTAATATAAGCAGCAGTTTACATGTCATTTTTATCAAATTTTTGGTCAAAATAAGCTTTTGAATTCCTAACTTTAATGTTTTTAGGATACAGAAATCAGTGTAAAAAAAAAAAATCTCTTAATTCACTTTCATTTACTTGGAATTTATTCTACAATAGTGACAAAGGCATCAGCTATCCCAACTGAAAAGCTGTAGCACATTTTATATCAGCTTATATTACATAGATTTCCAAAGAAGCCAATTCAAAATACTTAATGTGCACATACCAAGTCCATGGTGGGTTCAAGGATTTCAACTGATCCATGCACTTTAAGTGTCTGTCTTTGTGGCCAAATGGCTTTACAGTGATGGCATTCCATTACTCTACCCACACAAATTACACACCAAGTAATTACTATAGGACTTCTCACTTTTAAAGCCTCAAGAAACAATGAATAAGCACCTTTTCTTACTAAATAAAATGCAGTAATTTCAATGTGAAGGATGTAGGAGGGTAGAGGTCACTATCCATGATTAGAGTACAAACAGTCCTCAGGTTATGAACAAAATCACTTTGTAAATCATATTTGTAGATATGTCAGAAGAGGTCCATGCAGTTCTTATTTAGCTTTATTTTTGTGCAAGAAAGGGTTCAAAGCCTTTTCGATGATTTAAAAGCTGCACGTGCAGCAAATGAAGGTGATTGTGATGAATGTGTTGCAATTAGGGGTTCAGACATTTCAAAGTGAGGGCACATTTACATAACATTAAAGGACAAGTACAAGTTGTCTATAAATCAGGTGTTTGTAACCCAGGGCTTACTGTATACAAAATTTTGTGCTCTATATGGGTTGTCTGTAGATTTACATTGACTAGGCCAACAAGAACACCCCCTCCTTTAACAGATTAACTTTTGACTAGCCATTTCCTGTTGTTGTTGTTATGTGCCCTCAAGTCCGACCCACTCATAGTGACCCCTCCTTGGGTTTCTGAGGCAGTATCACTACTGAAGTAGATTGCCCAACCTTCCTTATGAGAAGTGGCTGGTGGGTTTGAACCACCATTCTGGTTAGCAGTCAAGTGCCTTAAGCACTACGCTGCTAGAGCTCCTAGCCATTTCCTAGCATTTGCAAATATGTTTCAGTGTGTATCAGATTTGAGAAGAGTCACTTTTTTGATAGCTCTAGAAATTACATGGCAACTTTGAATTTACTGCTTTAATTGTCCTCATTACTTTATGCCTGGTACTAGAATGGGTGAACAGACAACTAGATGCACAAGTAATGAATTTTTTAAATGTCATGGCTGTTATCAATGTCACTTTATTTCTGCTACAAAATTCACCAGAAAAAGTTACTGCAACAATCTAGTATAAAGCAAATCTTTAACCAAACAACATGGTTAAAAACATGGTTAAAAACAACATTTAAAAGGTCTATACCTTTTAAAAATATTCATATTTTATCACAATAACTGCAAGGAAAAAAAATTCAAGTTCTATTGTCAGAACCAAGCTGCAGTTTCTGAGGTAGTAGAGACAGATGACAGAAAAGGAAATAGCTTGTCTAAAATGTAAAAATTAATGCCTTTGAAAGGGCACAGGAAGCTACATATAATTTCAAGAATACATATCCTATTTAAAAGTTAATTTCTAACTATACAGGAGGTGCAAGGATTGTAGAAGAGCACTTTGGTTAAGTCTCTAGCCGCTGTGGCTCTACCCATTCATAAATGAGTCTCTCTGCACAACGAGCACACAAATAGTTAAGATTACCAATATATTTCAAATCTAAAAAAAATTAAAAATAAAAATCCGAGTTATGGTCCCTTTATTCAAAAGGTAAGTATATTCATGCAGAAAGTCCAAATATCTTGAATTTAAATTAAATTGCATATATCATATTCCTTCAATAGTATGAGGTGGTCTATTGCTTTTAACAAGATTAGTATTCCATTTTTAATACAAACATGTCAGGAGTACATAAACACAAGTACACCTGAAATACACCAGTGTTTAAACTTTTATTTCACACCATGCAAGGTCAATTATAACACATTAAAAAATGACAACAGCTATAAGCTGCAATTTTACATTTATACATTGGAAACGTCCATTTTCAAAAGCTGAACATAATTACCGTATTGTCTGTAACAGCTAAGCTTCAATTTAACTGTTGATGCAGATAAAATTTACTATGAAAAACAATGATTTTATATCTGTCCACATTCTGTGATACTAATTCTTCGACTAACCAACCCTTTAGGAGAACCAAACGATTCAATCTTTTTCACAGTATCCATGCCGTCCTTAACAAACCCAAATACTACATGCTTAAAGTCCAAATGCTCTGCCTTTTTCAGTGTTATGAAAAATTGAGAATTATTAGTATCCCGGCCCCGATTGGCCATCGATAGTAAACCAGGACCAGTATGTTTCACATTGAAATTTTCATCTTCAAAGTTATCGCCATAAATGGACCGTCCTCCTGTTCCATCATGTTTGGTGATATCTCCCCCCTGAAAAAAAAACAAAAAAACAATTTAATAGAATTTCTGAATAAAACACACACAACTCATCATTATAGGATAATCCTAAAAACCTAACTTTCTTGAGAATGTAGCTTGAAAACTTAAGAATTACCCATTTTTAAAAGAAGCTAAAAATGAAAAGGTCTTTATCTCACCCTCAATTTCTTAACAGGTTCCAAGAGATGTCAGAAATGTAAATGATTTTAAGTTCAGAGCTATTGGGGAGAGTGGTGGGAGTGGTGGTAACAACAACTTAAGTGTGGAAGCATTAAAGAAATGTTACAAAAACTACAGGATGAGAGCAAGGAGAACTACTCAAATCTCCCAAATTTAAATGGTATATTCTTCTACCCTTTAACTGTAATATACAGTTAATACTTACTTGGCAAACAAAATCTGGAATTACTCTGTGGAAAATAGAGTTCTTGAAACCAAAGCCCAGCTCTCCAGTGCACAGTGCTCTGAAGTTCTCAGCAGTTTGAGGAACAATGTTCGAAAATAATTCCATGGTTATACGTCCTAGAGGTTCACTGTCTGCACAAACATCAAAAAACACCACAGGATTTGTTTCCTTTGATAATTCTGCTGTAAGTGATACCTGTACTTTCTGGAGTTTCAATAAATTCTGTTGACATTCTTCAAATTTTTTCTTAAAACAATCAGCCATTTCTTTAGTTTTAAATCTCACTGCAAGCTGTTCCACTTTTGCTTCTCCATCTATTGAAGAAAAAAAAAATGCAGTCTTCATTTTAAAAGTAACTTATAAATTATTTAATATATTGATACGATGTTTAAAAAGTCTACAAAATTAAAAGTAGAATCTAAGTATTGAAACTTACCAGCATAATCTGAGGCAGTCCAAACTAAAGCATTATTTGAAACACTTAAGGGTTTTAATTCCATTGTTTTAGTAATAACATGGTTTGCACACACTTTAAAGACCTGGTCTCTTCTCATTAAGATCCGGTAATAATTCTTCATTGTGTGCCAAAGAATCTTTATGTCTCCAACACCACGCTCTTTCCACTGACTGACATCTCGATCCCATCTGTAAAGTTTAGCTCTCTCTTTAAATAAAATCTCTTCATCTTCTTCTCCTGATTTTACTTCTACCTGAAATAGTAGAGGAAATGATCTAAAATCTACCATCTATAACAAATTCCAAAGATAAAAATTCTGATCACATTAATGAATTCACACTTTCATATCAAGATAAATGGTAATATCCCAGGGCCAGGAGCATATATGATTTGGATGAAGCAGTGAAGACCTAATTTGTCACTAAATATAATTTCTCTCTTATGTAGTATTCTTCTTCCTTTTAGAAATTAAATGCCTTCCTTTAAAGAAAAGTTTTCAAAAAGTGTTTTTTGTTGAAGAGAAATATTAGCTACTGATTACTGTTCAAAACCTACAAAGTAATTGCTTAAAACAACATTCTTATCTAGAAACTATAACTCTCACTTTTTATTGAAAGGACTTTGGCAAGTACAAGTTTAAATTTTTTTGCCCATAGAATAGTGGTATGAAAATAAACATGCTATTTGGACAATACCTGAAAGAATTATTTTAATTGTAGACAATAAATTCACATAGAGTTTATCAAGCAATATGTATATGTAAACATAAAAAAAATTTATTTTTATTAAAAAAGAGTGGATTTCTAATTAACACTGAGCTTCCCTTTCAAATTGTAAATATTCAGACAGATATGCAAAATTAGCTCTACAAATCAATCCTGTGTCAGTTTTAAATGTAAAATGAGAAATTAGTTATTATTAAGATTTTTCATTTTATAATATTTACCTCTGGTAATGACACTATTGGTTCAAAATGGATATCTTCATTATGAACTACTTCTTCATCACTCCCATCTTCATCTTCACCAACTTTACTTGTTGACTGTGTTCCAAACACATCTGCTCCAGTATTTGCCCACTGAAAGTTTTTATCTGATAAATAAATTAGGATATTTAAATAGTGGTATCATTTTTTTTAAGGCTTTTATTCATCCTTAGATTACTTTACCAGTGCATCTTATTTCCAAAAATGCCACATATACTTACTTCTAGTAAAACCGTTTAAAATTATATAAATGGCACATTTACCTCAATTATTGAGCACGTACTTGCAAACTTAGTACTGCTTATGCTTGGAGATACAAAGAAAGTCTCTGCCTAAAGTAAACTTCATAATACAGCTTTCAGAAATGAAATGTGTTCTTAAAAATAATACAGTATACCTCAAAATGCCAAAAACTTAGCTCAGTTCTCCAAAGTAGTTGATTTCATGAAACCTTTTTACCACCTTAGAAAAATAATTAAAAAAAAAAATAACTTTCAAAATACTCTCAAAAAGGTCACATCTTCAAGTTCCAAATTTACCACAGAGGCCTAACTACGTTTAAAACTTCTCTACCTCAGCTTCTTCCTGGGGTAACTATCAGTATGACTTACAGTAAACTATGAGATGAGAAAACTCTTAGTTATATTAATACATGTTGAAAATAATAAACTACCAAAGCCCTTCCTTATTAAAACATTAAAATACAGAAGTGGGGTAGGTGGATGAAATCTCCAAATTTATAACACTATGGCAAAGGACTAGGTCTTTCTGTTGTGCTTGATTCTTTAACATAATTATAAAAATCTCCCCTCTTGACCTTACCTTTACTACCAAAAGCAAAATCCCCAGGTGCACTGGAAGCCAAGTCCGCAAATGATAGTGTTGTGCTACTTCCAAACCCAAATGTAACAGTTTTGCTTTCTACTGGCAAAAGAAAGCAACATTTCAGTATATTTACTAAACATCATTATTATACCCAGGACCCAGGGAATGCAGGTAGGACCTTATTCATTACCAACAAAGAAAAGAAATTATCTTTGGGTTACTTCTTTAAAGAAAAGTTACAGAATATTTCTAATTTTGACCTTCAGTACTGTTAAGCTTACCGAAGCTATTCCCCATGAATACTACATCAAAAGCAGGACATAAAACCATTTTTAAAGATGGGATGCAGAAATATCTATTCTAAGTGAGATAGACAATCAG
The DNA here is from genome assembly GCF_000298275.1 of Orycteropus afer afer. Taxonomy (NCBI): domain Eukaryota; kingdom Metazoa; phylum Chordata; class Mammalia; order Tubulidentata; family Orycteropodidae; genus Orycteropus; species Orycteropus afer. Next base: position 1,088,166 of record NW_006921676.1, on the reverse strand, counting down.
TTTCTACTTTAAAGGGTCTTCTATAATCGGAAAAGGAGCTGTGGTGGTATGGTGGTAAAGTCCTCGGCTGTTCACAGAAAGGTAGGTGGCGCAAATCTACCAGCCACTCAATGGGAGAAAGAGGTGGCAGTTTGCTTCTGTAAGAATTACAGCTTTGGAAGGCCTTTGGGGGGAGGGGGTGCAATTCTACTCTGTTCTATAGGGTAACTATGAGTCAGAATTGACTTGACAGTAACGGGTTATAATCTAAAACATTCAGCCAAAGGCAGGATTTCAGGAAACACTGTAATTCCAGGTATTCAGCATAAAAGTTGTCTTCTGTATTAAACTGATAAAACAAAATGTCTTATCTAACGGAAGTATGGTAACATGTCATCTGGAATTTTGTAGTCTTACATTAATTCTGCTAGTGTGAAGCTGCATGATACCTGAAAGTTCTATGCCTTCCTTTTCCTCTTCTGAAAATGTAGAGGGGCTGGGGTTTGGCATCCTTTCCTCTCCTGGTGTATTAACAGTCTCTAACGTACCTATAAAAACATTATTTGTGATTTTTCAGGCTTACATCTGAAAAAGATAGTATCGCCAGAGCACACACATTCTATTGTGTGCCCTCAACTTGATTCCAACTCCTTGCAACCCTATATGATAGAAATGAACTGCTCCATAGGGTTTCCTAGACTATACCCTTTATGGATAAGATTACCAGGTCTCTTCTCTCAGAGAGCTGCTGGTAAGTTTGCAGCTGAGTGCTTAAACACTGTGCCACCAGGGCTCCTGTGTACATGTATAAAGCCATGTAATTTAAGGAGACTCCCAAAAGCCAACTGAGATTAAAAAAAATGTAGGGGGGAAGGCATACCAAACATTACTTTCTCTAACTAACTACTTTTTATTTACTAGCAATCTGAGACTGATAATGAAAAGGAGAGGCATTTAGGTAACACCATAAACAATCTGTACCACCTACTATACTATTTCTAAATTTACTTCATGTTACACTTAACAAAATTCTGAGTATGTCTGTGTCATAATACAATTAGATAATATTCAAATGAAAATACTACCACAAGGAAATTTTCCATGGAAGCAAACCACTATTCCTTTATGATCAGATAGATAGGTCATAGCCACAATGCTTTATATATACTCCCTAGTAACCACAACTCTTAATACAAATACAGGTTTATGATCATTGAGAGCAAGGTAGTAGGATTTTCTGATTATTATCACTAATGTCTAACCCCCTTAAAAAGTTGTTTTAAGAAAGGAATTTTTTTTTAGCTCTGCCTTTGAAAGTTATCTTCTCAAATATATAGGTATTCCTTATGAAATGCATGCCTACAAGGTTTATGTAAACATGTATCAAGTTTTACCTTGGCTTGTAGAATCTGCATCATTTTCCTTTTTAGTAGACAAATCCACAGGTTTGTCCTCAGTTCCAGAAGAAACAGGTGCTGAACTAACAGATTTGGTCATAGAATCAGGTTCTTCAGATTTACAGAAAAATGGAAAGGTCACCTCAGTCCCACCTGTACAAACACTGTCAGTTGTGCTAGTCACTTCAGTCGGTTCCTCACTCTGGGATTTCTGCAAAGCAGAAGTCATTAAATGCTGATTTCCAAAAAGTTCTATATACCATATTTAAAAAGAAATTGAGGACACACTCCATTAAACACTTGAACGGAAACAAAAAAAAGCAACTATCAGAAAACTATGAAAGGTAGATAAAAGAAAATCGACTAAAGATCTCAAAACTCTAGAGATAATCTGGTAGTGAGAACACTGTGTACATATTTTTGCCTGGGTGGTAAAAACCAAAACCAAACCCATTGCCATCAAGTCGATTCTGACTCATAGCTACTCTAAAGGACAGAGTAGAACTGCCCCCTAGGGTTTCCAAGGCTATAAATCTTTACAGAACTAGATTGCCTCATCTTTCTCTTGTGGAGTAGCTGGTGGATTCAAACTGGTGGGTTCAAACTGCCGAACTGCCGACTTTTCAGTTAAAAGCCAAATGCTTTTAACCACTGTGCCACCAGAGTTCCTTGCCTTGGTGTTAGAGGAATCCAAAAAGCTCCAACTGCCAGTAATACAGTCAGAAAAGGTCCCCAAAAAACCTGCCCTCTATATCAAAAGGACCAGGAATGTTGGTCAGGGGAATAGCAAAATGACCCTATTGTTGGAATTATCAAAACAGGACTTCAATTAACAATCCTCCAAATAGTATGGGCAAACACTCTTGAATGAACAGATAGTTCTAGCAAAGAAACTGAAGGTATAAAGAAGGACCAAATACAAATTTAAAACTGAAAAGGAAAAATTCTAGAATAAGTTAATTTGCACTAAAAATGGCCTAGTTAATACCTTTTTTTGATATCGTAATAGACATTTTAAGGATATGTACACAGTCCACACAACCCTCTATTCCCCAAAACCTAACATGCAAAAGATGAGCCTTTATAATCCTGTTTGTAGAACAAGATTCCATCTTCTTTGGTCACAGCTGATTGGTAGACCCTGACCTAGGGGGATCTAATCTCTTTGTAAGCCACTAATCATTATTACCATATGGTAAGAACATTCTAAAGTCTATAACATCAACAAAGACAATTACACAGAAGGAAAACAATGGAGATATTCTTACTTGAGCTTCCTGAACTTTTTGAACCTCTGATTGAAAATCTTCCCCGTTTCCATTGTCTTCATCAACATCACTGCATACTCCACAAAAAAAAGTAGGTGGAAGCTTTAATGTATCTGCTTTTGCCTTCTCTTCAAGTGTTGGTTTCTTTTCCCAAACAATAACACATTCTTTCTCGTTATCTGAAAAATCAATATAACACATGGAAAAGAAAGTTGAGAGAAAAACAGATGAGGACCAACTACTCTACAACAATGGTCCTCAATGTAATCTCCAAATTACAGACCCAGATAACAAGATCAGTGAATGCAAATGGGGAACAAAGACCATCCGGAGAACAATGTTTTTCACCTAATATCATTTTTAAGTATTTTAAATAGCCACAGGCATACTATGTAAGTAAACTGGTAAGTAGAGAAATAATCAGATTAAGAAGTTCCTTTTTAGATGGTTGGGACCAGGTTTGCTGGTCCAATAGAGCCTGATGGAACCACTGAAACTATGGCCCCTAGCTGCCTTTCAGGTCTGGAATTGAACCCACACCTATGGTTTCCAGCCAAACAAAGTACAGGCATGTGAGTTAAACATTTACCTCAAGTAGACACACACCCTGGAGAGAACAATCATGGGAGAAGGAAGGGCTGCTTATGCACAGGGAGACAGCTCAGGGGGCAGGAGAGTATGGAGGGATGGACACTGCAAAGTGGTAACTATGGGGAGGAAGTGGGTGGGGAGCTGTTGCATTGTGGTAAACTGTGGTCAATGACATAAGACAAAGTATACGTGAATTGCTGTATGGAAAGTGAATTTGCTCTGTAAATCTTCACCCAAATCACAATTAAAAAAAAAAAAAAAAAAAAAGTTCCTTTTTAATAGATTTTTTAAAAAAAATTACAATTAGTAATCTTAGTTTAACGTACCTGCTTGATTTTCTTCCAATGGCTTGCGTTTTTCTGCGTCATCCAAATATAATTTTCCATTCAGTTTCTTGACAGCTGTTTCAAAATCTTCATCTTAAAGTATAATTGATTATATTAAATAAAAAATTTCTCTAAGTATCTGGGATTTCCTAGCCAGAAACCTAAGAATTATTTTCAACTTCACCCTTTCCCTTACTTCTCACATCCACACAGCAACAAATTTTGCCAATGCTATATCCCTTTTGCCACTTCCTTCTTTAGGTGACATAGTGCCTAAGCATCTGACTGCTAACTAGAAGGTTGGCTCCATAGTAAGATGATGAGGCAATCTACTTCTGTAAAGATTAACTGCCTCGGAAACCCAATGGGGGTCAGTGTGAGTTTGAATCGACTAGATGGCAGTGAGTTTGAGTTTTTATATTCCTTTTGCCTCTTCCTACTTTAGAGCAGTTTAGGCTCCCTTTGTGTTTGAGCTGTTTTAACATTGATTGAGCTCATCTTATCTCCCTGTCCCCACAACCCAATCCTCTATACCACTGCCTAAGTGATGCTTCTGAACTATTCTTAATCATGTAACTCCACTTTTAAAAAAAAACTGGCATGGCATACAAAGTTTTCTATAATGTGACCTGTGCCTGCTTCTCTCACCCCTCCTAAGACTCCAGAAAAATGATGATTACTTTCAGTTCTCCTAAAACACCTGTTCTACACATGGTTAACTACCCAATAAATTCTTGCTGAACATAGTTCTTTTGATCATTACATTCTTTGACTATTTACACACACATTTACGGTAAATATCTACCCACACCGACAGCAGTGATTAAGTTCTAAAAAATGGGTTAAAATGATTCAACTATACCCTCAATTACTGAAATTAGCATGTGCCCAGAGAGCTTTTAAAATCACAAAAGATTTACCATCCTCTTCTTCCTCACTAACATAATCTGGTTTATTCTTATAGCAGAAGAAAGTTGGAGGAAGTTTAAGTTTGCTTGCAAGGGCTCTTTGCTCAGGGGTTGGAGTTAGCTCATATACAATGAGAATTTCATCATCTGAAGGAGGATCTTCTGGTTTTTCCTTCTCTTTTGCTGTAATAAAAGTCAAAAATTGATAAAGATGTAGCTTTATATAAGTAATAACATCAACATTCTAACTTAAAATAAAAGCCATGAAACTGTTTTAAAGATCAAAATAGCATTAAAAAAAAACCCACAAACTTATGTTGGACAGAGTTCTATAATAATCACAAATTAGAATTAGCAGCCTTATATAGTGTTCTACCAAAAACCTTACTGAACACAGAGCATATTTAAAATAATAAAATGTGGCTTTTATTTACTAATAATTGGAGGAAAAATACTATTATTTCTATAATTAAAAAACATATTAAAGTACTGTGCTACCATAACCACTTCTGGCATGATAAACAACAGTTTAGTAAAATACCCATGCATTTACAACAATTGAAAAAAGTCTTAATGAAATCAAAAGCAAATATTAGTATAATATGAAACTTATCCAAAGCCAACTTTGATTAGTTCCTAAAAAGAAAGTTAACAATTGCCAAGGAAAATAGATAATTAGGGTTGCATCCAATTATGCATATATCCAAGCACAATGCTAGATAAATTTAAGAAAAAGTGTTATCCTCTGACTAATACTGTAGGAATCTGAAATAATTTCTATGGCCAAAAAACTAACTTATAAAAGAATTCTGTATACAATTTGTTCTGGTCTATAAAGTATTTCTGGCTAAAAAAATTGATAAAGTCAGTGAGTCACAAAGCATATTGTGTACCATCAGGGGCTAGGGAAAAAGACTCTCTAGAGCTATGCTTTCCAATATGGTAGCCTCTGGCTCCATGAGGCTACTGACTTGAAATGTAGCTAGTACAAATTAAGCTATACTGTATCAAATACAAACTGGATTTTGAAAACAAGACAATGTAAAATATCATATTAGTAATCTTTCATACTGATTAGAAGCTGAAATAGTATTTGAATACAGTAGACAAACAAAATATATTAAAATTAATTTCAAAGTGAAAGGCTGGCTTTCACTAAGGCAGGCATTCTTAGCATGTGGGCATTGTCTGGTCAGTAGGAATTGTGACTTAAGGGAGGAAAAAGTCACCTTTTTTCAGCCTTTCTTTACATTTTTTAATGTAGCTAATACAAATTTTAACTTGCATACATAGCTCACATTATATTCCTGTTGGATAGCACTGCTCCAGAGAACTAGAGCCTTTCTCTTACTATGTCAAACCAGCTCTCACTATCCTTCATTACAAACAAAAGCTTAGTATCAACTCCTAGCCAATGACAGTGAAGGAACATTTTAAGATACAGATTCTGGTTCCAGAGTTCTCCTATTGGCTAGTGACAATAGCCTCTCTGGGCCCCAATTTTCTCATATCTAAAATCTTCTTTTATCTCTAAGGTCCTTTGAGACTATGATATTCTCAGTCTTGAAACAAAACATCTCCTTGTCCTGTAATAGATATTGGTATACTTGTTCTTTGGCCTGGGATTCCTAATCTAGTGCAGTGTGCAAATATATGCCCACTTTTCTGTAAAGCCTATGCTTTTCACTTACATTTCTGGAAGATTGCATCCTTAAGAAAAAAAGGTTAAGAACTGTGATAGCTAGTAATAAAGAGCCTTGTTGGCACAGTCATTAAGCGCGTTTGACTAGAATTAGCAGTCTTATTTAGCGTTCTACAAAAAAACCTCACTGAACATAGAATCAGGAGCTCTGGTGGTGTAGTGCCTAAGGCATTTGATTGCTAACCAGAAGGCTAGCAGTTCAAACCCACCAGCCACTCTTCGGAGGGAAGACTGGGCAAATCTACTTCCGTAGAGATACCACTTTGGAAACCCTCACTATGGGTAAAATCAACTCAACAGCAGGGAGTTTGAGCATAAATCTGCTTAAAACCAAAAGGTTGGGGGTCAAACCCACTAGCCACTTCATAGGAGAAAGATGTGGCAGTCTGCATCCAGAAAGATTACAACCTTGGAAACCCCATAGAGCAGGTCTACTCTGACCTATAGGGCTAGGAGGTGGAATCTACTTGACCCCAGCAAGTTTAGTTTTTTGGTAGCTAGTAATATGACTGGTATACTTTAAAACTGAAAGTCCCAGAAATCATGGACTATATCACCATACCTGTTTGACAACATATAATACAGTTGAGATATTCAAGATGTGGACACTAATAGTGAGTTCTCATTTTCCTAATCTTGCTCTTGAGGATCTCCAACAGATCCCACTTTCTATTACTCTACTTCAGTACCAACATCTATTTGTACGATTGTATATGCTACATATATAAAATATCAAGTATATACTGGTGTTTGTTAAAAATGGAGTCTATTTTCACTTACAGTATTTTTTCTAATTACTCCCCAAAAAATATAGCCTTAAAGTGACACTTTGTTGTCCCATGATTGAATACACACTGCTGCCATCATGTTTGGACACTGGCAAACATTAGTGGCAAAAGATAAAGGTTAGGTAAAATATATGCTTTCATTAACCAGGGCTGAAAATAATAGACCACTGAAACACAAAGCACTAGGTGAGGAACACCTTGCTGTAACTCAAAACAATGCTGTTTGATAGTGAAAAATATGACATCTAAGTACATTTAAAAAAAAAAAAAAAACAGCATTAAACAGTGTAACACTACCAGTCAAAAGGTACTTAGCTTAAACTGGCATTCTCTTACATGCATGATGTAGTGTTAAGTACTTAATTTCATACAGCCACAGCCACTTTGCTAAAGACTACCAGCTGCCAATAAAACAGGTGTCATGTTATACTGAGAATGCTAGCTCTATACCTTTGCTCTCAGGCTGGGAGGGTGGGGTGCTGGTCCAAAAAGCCATTGGGTTAGATTTAAAAAGACTAAAATTAAATCCTAGAAAATAAAGAGCATTCAATTTTTTAACATTTTGGGAAACAAAATTATGATTTTAAAATATAAAAACCCAGAGTATCTCAATTTATACCAATCTGATTGTCTCACATACTCACTATCCCAGTGGTTTCATTCTTTGCTCACTTAATAAATGATAGCAATACTAACTTACATGAAATGTGAACATTTCAGCCCACATGTTCTTTGAGTGACAAAAAAATAAAGAATGAAACTTCCTACACCTAAAAAAGACTTAAATTGATGCTGATGGTTAAAGTCTCATGAGTCATTAAGCTTTCATACTATAATAGGTTAGTGCTCTGTCCTAGGCATGATATAAGTATCTTCCGATTGCTGAAATCTATTGCTATTTCAACGCTCACTGGTGAATTTATTGAGGGAGAAAAAAATCTACTCTTTTTTAGGTGTTCACAATGTACAATGCACTGTTTATGGCCCAACTTTAACTAAAACATTAATATCCTGTAAAGATAAACCTTAAAAGAAAGAGAACTTCTGTTTAATTCTGAGACTAAGCACTTACCTTTTTCTGGTGTTTTAAATATGTATTTAGTTGAGGACTCTTCCTTTGGAGGGGAAGTAAGGAGATTTCTGGTTTTGACATCTGAAGACTGTTTGATATCAGAATTCTTTGACAGTTCACATTTGTTAGATTCCACTTTTCTTTCAGATCCACTCTGTACTGAACTAGTTTCACTAGTGTTATTTTTCAAAGGTGCATTAAAACTAAATCCAAACAAAGACCCAGTGGCTGAACTGTTGCCAAATGCAAATGGCTTTGATTTTTCACTATTAAAAATGCTTTTAACTGACTCTGAGCCAAAGACAAACTTTGGAGGAGAAACCACTGCTTTTGTTGTAGTTTCTGACGTGCTAGGTACTTCTCCAACTTCTGAAGTTGGATCTGCTACATCATCACCCTGAATTAAATCTGTCCTCTCTCTTGTGGTTTCTTCTAATACAGCTACAGCAATTTTGCCACATGGTGATTCTCTGGGAGTGGTCGATCGAGAAACATGAGGTGTTATCAAACAATCTTTTTCTTGGGCTATTTTTGCTTCATCAAAAATGTTCTTAAATGAGTCTGCAACATCTTGCAGTTTAAAACGCACAGCTAAATGTTCTATTTTTCTTTCTCCATCTGCAAAATCACATGCAGTCCACACCCATACTCTTTCTGTCCCTTTCATATTTTGCAAAGTCATATCTGGAGTTATTCTGTGATTGGCACAAAGTTTTAATACTTGGTCTCTTCTCATCACTATGCGAACTTGCTTGTTATCATAATTCTGTAAGATCTTTATGTCACCAATACCCCTTTCTTTCCACTGACCAACATCTTTATCATACCGATAGAGTTTTGCTCTGTGACTAAAAACAACTTGTTCATTTTCCTCACCACTGGATACTTCAACTAGATCAGGTAAAGGTACAACAGGTTCAAAGTACTGCCCATCTCTCTCTTCTTCTTGAGTAACATCAGATTCTTCATCTGTGCCAACTGAAGCCCCACTCTGATTCAACTTGGCAGGAGACTTAGATGGACTCAAAGCAGATTTGAAACTGAAGTTAAATCCTGTTGTTGACTCACCAAAGCGGAAGAGATTTTTTCTTACAGGGCTACTTGCCAGTGGAGAAGCATGTACTGAGCTACTACTTACACTATCATCCAAAGCATCTTCTTTTAAATCATAGTTATCCCACTCTAATGTGGGCCCAGTATTTTCAGGATTTGGCTTAACTATTGTGTCTGAAGCACTGACAGCAGCTGAATCTGAACTGGTACTTTCTTCATCAGTGACTTTTATTTGCTCATTTGTCAAGAACGTTTTGAAATCTTTCAGTCCACTCTTCATTTCTTCAGCTCTCTGTATTAACTTAGCAGCTCGACCAGTATCAACTAGTTTATGGGGAGTTTGAAGTGGTATATCTAATAGAAGTCTCTGACATTCTTCAAATTTCTGCTTGAATTCTTCAGCCAACTCTGGTGTTTTAAATTTTGCTGCCAGTTGTTCTAGTTTGGCATCACCATCAGAAAAATCACTAGCTAGCCACATCCATGCTCTATCTGAACCAGACAGAGGCTTCAGGTTCATTGTAGTGGTTATCCAATGATTAGCACATACTTTCAGTACTTGTTCTCTTCGCATCAGCATTCTTAGTTTGCCATTAACTTCATTTTTGAGAATCTTTAAGTTCCCCAAGCCTCTTTCTTTCCACTGACTTATCTCAGCATCAAATCTAAATAATTTTACCCGCTGTGAGTAAAGAACTTTTTCATCTTCTTCCCCTGTTACAAGTTCCACTTTTTCAGGCATCTGAACTACTGGTTCAAAATGGATATCATCAATGTCCTCAGTCTTATATGCATCATCATCTTTCTCAAGGTCAGTAGAAGCACTGGCTTTATCAACCATTTTACCACTCTGTGATGAAAATAATTTTTCTCCAGCACCTGAAAATCCTTTAAAATTAGGATCTTTTTTACCAAATTGAAATCCTTCCCCTGAAGTTGATTTTGCAAGATCTGCAAAGGTAAAAGTGCTACTAGTCTGACCAAAAATCAAACCACTTCCATTCTGCTGGCTACTAACATCTTGTGTCTGGAAACCAGTGTCATTTTCAAAGGGCTTCTCATTTTCATTCTTTTTCTCTTGATTTCCTGGCTCCTGAATGCCAAATTTAAATCCATCAGCAGACACAGGGATGGAAAAATTAAATCCTTCTTTTGTTGACTTAGATTCTGTATTAGAACCCTGAAATGTAAATGAAGGTATATTTTCTTGATCCACATGTCCAAATTTAAAACCCTGCTCTGTATTGCCAAATTTAAAACCTTTTTCTGAAAAGTCAGTTTTAAATCCTGTTCCCACCTGACTTCCAGATGAGTCATTTAACTTAGTTTTTGTGCCCAATGTGAAAGCTGAAGAAGTTTCTGCAACAGGTTTATGAGTTGGTTTAGCGGTATCACAAGCCACACATTTTAAGGAAGAATTCTCATTTTGTACAGAACAAACACTACAATCCCACTGTCCTTCCTTCTTGGTGAGCATTCCTTCAAATCCACTCTTTGGTGCCTTGCTTGTCTCTGAAGAGGAAGGTGCTGGAACAGCAGAAGTAGGCTGATTCTGTTTACTTGGATTCTGACAAGCAATACATTTGGTAGCATTTGCTTCATTTCGTACTAAGCATACACTGCAATCCCACTGTCCTTCCTTCTTAGTAAATACTCCATCAAATCCACTCTTTGGGGCCTTGCTTGTCTCTGAAGTACCAAATTTAAAAGAGGAAGGTGCTAGAGCAGCAGAAATATATGGATTCTGTTGACTTGGATTCTGGCAAGCAACACATTTTGTAGCACTTGCTTCATTTCGTACTAAGCATACACTGCAATCCCACTGTCCTTCCTTCTTGGTGAACACTCCCTCAAATCCACTCTTTGGGGCCTTGCTTGTCTCTGAAATACCAAACTTAAAAGAGGAAGGTGCTGGAACAGCAGAAGTACACGTATTCTGTTGGCTTGGATTCTGACAAGCAATACATTTTGTAGCATTTGCTTCATTTTGTACTAAGCATACACTACAATCCCACTGTCCTTCTTTCTTAGCAAACATGTCTGCAAAACCACTCTTTGGAGCCTTGCTTGTCTCTGAAGTACCAAACTTAAAAGAGGCAGGCGCTGGAACATAACTAGGTTGGTTCTGTTTTCTTGGATTCTGACAAGCAACACATTTTGTAGAGCTTCCTTCATTTAGTACAAAGCATAAACTACAATCCCACTGTCCTTCCTTAGTAGAAAAAACCGATCTGAAATCACTGCTAACAGATTTAGGCAGATCTCCCTCACCAAATTTAAAGGAAGATGGCTGGATAAATGAAGAGCCACTTTTGCTACTAGGTTTTGTATTCTGGCATGCGACACACCTAGATGCAGTAGGTTCATTTCTTACTAAACAAGTACTACAATCCCAGTGACCTTCTTTCTTTGGAGTCATCAATGCAAATCTATCTTGAGTATCTTCTTGGCCAGTTTTAAGAGCAGGAACAGTTTCAACCAATGGTGGGCCAAGGAGCTCTTTATTACTCGGGTTTAGATTTTGGCATGATACACATCTCTTAGCAGTGGCAGTGTTCTTCAGTGAACAGCTGTTACAATGCCACCAAGATCCCTCTTTCTTTGCAACCTGAAATTCAAAATTCAAATTTACAGTATCAGATTTGCCAATATCCTTGTTATCACGACTTGTGGGTTCTTTTACAATCCTGATAGTCTGGTTTGTTGATGTGGCTATATTTGTTCCCAAAGCTTTTAAAATGCTCTGGGCCTCTTCAAACTTGCACTTAAAAAGTGCTGCTTCCTCAGGAGTTTTGAATCTTATAGCAAGTTGTTCTGGTTTTGGTGACTCATCTGCATAATCAAGAGCATGCCATACAAACGATCTGTCTGATCCAGCATTTGGTGTCAGTTTCATTTCTGGGCTTATGTAATGATTTGCACAAATCTTCAATACCTGCTCTCGTCTCATTAGAAGGCGAATTTTACCAGATGTTTTATGCCTTAGTATTTTTACATTGCCGATGCCCCGTTCCTTCCATTCTTTGGATTCTGTATCAAAACGGAACAGTTTTGCACGATTGCAAAAGAACTCTTCCTCATCTTCCTCACCAGTTTTTACTTCAATCTTATCGGGGAGAGGTACAACAGGCTCAAAGTGAGGGCCATCATCATCTTCATCCCCATGGGCACTTCCTCCATCTGTTTCATGATTCTTAGTTGCTAACTCTGGAGCAGGTGTTCCAAATACTGATTTACCTGGACCATGGAAAGTAAACATATCATCACTTCGACAAAAACCAGAATTCTTTTGCTGATTTGGCCCCATGTTTTCTGTAAATGAAATTCCAGACACATTTTTGCTTCCAAAATTGAATGTATTTCGAGGTCCAATGGTTTGCCCAGAAATAGGTTTGGGTCCACTACAGCCATCTCCTTGTAAAGGTTTATCTGAAGTTAGGAGCCCTAATAGGCTTTCACTGTTATTGTAAGCTGTAGATGAGGGCTGTGTCACAACCTGCGGGGAGGAAAACGTGAAGTCACCATCATTTGATTTGAAATTTGAGTTAAATTTAAAAGGAGTTGGCTGTGTTGTATGTGCTGGTGTTGTCAAAGATTGCCTTATTCCTTCACCTGGAAGAGGCTGAACAAAATTAGATTTTCCAAATTCTAAAACCTTTGATTCTGCAGGTCTTGAAGCATGAGCTGGAACTGGAGGTTTTGTGAAATAACCTGGTTCTGGCAAAGGTGGATTTGTGCTTGTTTGCTGAACATTGTAATTAAAATAATCATCACTCCTGGGTGACAAAATTCCAGTTGCAGGAGACTCAAAACGCAGTGGAGGACCATATATCTCTTGAGAGAACATACAAGCAGATGAGCTTTGCACTGGTGGTGTGTGCATCTGCTGAGAATAGGCATAAATGTGCTGTTGAGGTGGAAGCCTATTCATGCCATAAACTGGACCCTAAAAGAAAAGAAAAAGTTAAAAATGTTTGTAAATTTTCTATAAAATTATAGATAACTAGACACAAACCAATTCTCACAAACCTCAAACATGATTATTATTAAGTAAAGAAGTTATCACTGGGGTATGTAATGCATCATTACAAGAAAGCAACATAACTACAAAGACGATTACAGCTTATAGTCTTTTTCGCCATATAATGAAAATTGCCCTAACTAATGGCAGCATCTTAAAATATCTACTTCTGCTACAATAAATTCACAGAATACACATCTTCTTCTTTCCTAAACAATGTGTCAAATGATGTTAACAGTAATGATGATGACGATGATGAAGACTAACATTTACTGAATATTTACTAATGTGCCAACTGGGCACTGTTATAAGCCCTTTATATATGTTATCTCATTTTAATACTACCCAATGAATGATGGTATTATTACTATCCTCAATTTACATATGAGGCAATTGATTTATAGATATTAAGAAACTTGCCCAAGGTCACAGTAAGCAGAACCATGGTTTAAAGGCATCCAAACTCTCTGTCTTCAAAATCCTCACTACTGTTTTAATATTGGGTCTCAATCAAGTTATAGAGACATAGTTCAGGCCTATCACTACCTATCACATAGTGGTTGAGCAAGCTAAAACATTCTAGTCCTATTTCTGCAAAGACAGAATAATGAAGGGTCAACCACGACCTCTCATTTAAAAATAGTCTAAATATTCACATTTAACGTAACATAAAAATAAGGTGACAAAGTATAACTTCTATTTCTGGAAATAAATGTGAGATTTATATTCTTGAGGGACATATAAGTGCTAATAGTGTATTAATCCTTTAATTTCTCTGACGGAAGCCTAAACAATTAAAAAGGAGATACAGTCGATCCTCATTATTCGCGGATTGTGTATTTGCAAATTCACCTACTCACCTAAATGTGTTTGTAACCCCAAAATCAATACTCGTAGCCCTTTTGCAGTCATTAGCAGATACACAAAGAGCAGCAAAAAAAATTCGAATTACCCAATGCACATGTTTCCAGCTAAGGTTGGACAAGGCAACACTGCTTTCAGCCCTCATACTATATAAAGAAGTATCTTTTTTGAAGGCTATTTAGCCCACATTTTTTTGTGTTTTCAGGTGATGATTTTGCTGTTTCAAGTGGCCCCCAAGCATAATGGTAGAGGCTGTCTAGTATTCCTAAGCTAAAGAAGGCTGTAATGTTGCCTCAAGAAGAATTATGTTAGATAAGCTTTGTTCAGTCATGAGTTAATAGTGCCGTTAATGAATTAACAATATATGTTTAATAAGGTGTCTTTGAACAGAAACACACATAAAGAAAGGTTATGTATTAATCAGCTGACAAAAATGTTGTGACCAGAGGCTCACAGGAACCTAATCATGTATTTGTGCTAGGAGCAGTGGGTTGGTATTTGCTAATTCAGTGTTCGCGGAGACTTTATAGACCATAACTACCGCGAATTACGAGAATCAACTGTATTTATTAATGTATAAATCAATTCCTTTGTTACCTTTGTGGGAGTAACATTAGCTGCTGGTCTGAGAAGATACTGGGAATTATATGCTGGTGACTGACTATAATATACTGAAGGGCCAGTAGTTGCAACTAAAAAAAAAAAAACAAACAAAAAACAAAAAAAAGAAAAGAAAACACTGTTAAAAAGTCTATACTACAACAAGACTGTCTAGGTAGGCAAGAATTATAAATACAAAAGCAACAGAAGTCAAAGGAATATTTAACTACATAAGACTTTTTCATTTCTGTACATAAAAATACATCATAAAGATGATTAAAATTAAAACGACAAACCAGGAAAAACCGCTAAATAGTACAAATGAAGAAAAGGAGAGTAGCACCATGGTGATCAACAAGAACAAGTGCCTTGCAAGCATTAAAAGGGGAGCCAAGAAGAAAGTAATGGGTTCATTTTCTAAGAAAGACTAGTATGTGAAAGCATAGTCATATTCTTCAACACTAGAAATACTGGAACACAGTAGTGATAGGGAGTGAAGGAACTAAAATGCATCTGACAATCTCAAGAACCAAGTTTTTCAAGTGAGCCTTGAAAATATGAAGATTCACAAAGTTGCATTTTACAAACTCAAACTATTACTGAGGATGTTAGGTCGAAAATCACCTTACAGATTCATGGAAAGGATCTCACAAGTAACAAAATGTATTCCTTGGTTTGTTAAAAAAGAAAAAAAAAAGTGTATCATGATCGACACTGGTACTGATGTCAAAACTATTTTATGCAGTCTGTTGTATGTGAGTAAAATCAGAAATAAAATTAAAGACAATCACAATAGCTAAACTACCAAGAGTCATGTGCATCATCTATTTCAAATTTTGCAGTAAACAAAACAAGGATGTTTTTGCCTATATGTACACTTTATGCCTATATGTGGAAGAAGAAATAGAAACTGTGACCCAAGAAACATCAAACAGCTGATTCCGATAAGGACTCAATAAGACCTAGAAAAGGCTAAAAAGGTCTATTTATCCTTTCTATGACATTACTAAGAAAAGTGAAAATCACTAAAGAAGCCCAAGTTTAACTTAGGAAAACGAGTGGAACTGCCTGGTGATAATGGATCTTTTGGAAGTATCTGGAGAAGGAGAAAGGCACAGAACATAGAATGCACTTAACAATGTGAGCCAAGAATCTTACGAGTCCAAAATTTAACTAATGACCAAGGACTAGGACTCCTATCAGTAATTAAAAGGAAAAAAAAAAAAAGAATCAAGAGTTCTTATGAAATTATTAAAAAATACTCAAATAGATAGTTCAGGAAAGAAACAGGAAATATTATAAAGTATTAAGTGTAACTGTTGTTTACATCAAATCAATTCCAACTCCTGGCGATCCCATGAGCATAACTAGTTGTAAACAAATGAAACTGAAAAATGGGTACTATTTTTCTTCTTATAAATAGGCAAAGGTTTTTGTAAACCATAAAAGTCAACACTAGCAATAAAGCATAGAGATGAGACTATTAGACATTTTTGGTAAGAGTATAAATTATTACAGCTTTTCTGAAAAGCACTTTCCCAATACAAATAAAAGAATTTTTAAAGTACTCTAGAATCTGAGGAATGTGTTCACAGTATTATTTATAATAGCCAAAACCGGAAATGACATATAAGGAACAGAATTGTGGCACTTCCACATGATTGAATACCATATGCTCATTAAAAGTACTTTTGAAGAATATTTAATAGAAGAGTGCTCAAAACTTCAGGTTATATTTAAAAATAGGCTAAATCATCTATATACAACATGATAAAAATCGCATAAAAAATTCTTTATATAAACAAAGAAAAAGAACCAGAAAAAAATGCTCCAAAATGTTAACAGGATTCTAATTGATAGCAAGGTAGTTATTTTTAATTTTCTTTACAGTATCCATACCTATAAATATTTCTTACAAGCACATTAATCTCTGTTTCGTAACTATCTTATTTTTAAAAAGATAAGGACCATCTTGGTAGTTTTACTTTCATTAAGAAAAAAAAAATGATGAACACAGAAAGAGAGCTGGGCTCTCTTCCTTTCATGCCACAAAACTGCTTTGTGACCTTGTCAATAACTCATTGGGGGTCTCATTTTTCTCAAATGTAAAATGAGGATGTATTTCTATTTACTTCACAGGTCACTGTGAGAATGTGACAAGGTGAATGTTGTATTTGTACGTCTGTGTAACAACCAGAAAGAAATTTTACACTCGTACACAAAAAATTATGTAAATTACAACCCAAGAAGTACCAAACAATTTCAGACAGAATTGAAAAAAAGACCTAGAAAAGGTAAGCCAATCTAATTATCCTCTTTACTCAAGGCTCTATATAATGCACAGGGTTATATTAAATAAGAAAGATACGAACTCTTGACATCTCATATACTTATCTATAAAATGTGACATTTTAGAAGTTTTACTTTACAAAGATTTTTCCTATTATTTTTCCTGTAAATACACTGTCATAGGAGGAAAAGGAGACCTGATGGTGCAGTGGTTAAGCACTCAACTGCTGACCTTTTGGTCAGCAGTTCAAAACCACCAGTAGCTCCACAGGACAAAGATGTGGCAGTCTGTTTCCAAAATATTTATAGCCTTGAAAAAAAGAAAGAAAACAAAAAAGATTTACAGCCGTGGAAACCCTATGGGACAGTTCTATTCTGTCCTAAAGAGTTACTGTGAATCAGAACTGATTCAACAGCAGTGGGTTTGCTTTGGTCACTAGAGGACAGTGAGGCTGCCTTAAGTATGTCCTTGTGGAATGCAACTCATATATGCTAATCAGAAACTAGCCCTTACCATCGTAAATATTTCCTGAGTTAAAAACAATTAGAAGGAAATACATATAACTGCCATTTAAGGAATCCACCTCCAGTAAAATAAAACTATTTTTATTGTCATTTCTGATTGCCTGGAGGGGAATGTATCAAACTGGCAAAGGATTTTGAGTTTGATAACCTGGGTGAATGCTGGCTCTATCAATAAAACTAGCTGTTTAAATAATGGAGCTAACTTTTCGGATTCTGTTTCTTTATGTAAAACTGGGATCTCCTGTGGAACTGCTAGTGGGTTCAACCACTGATTTTTTAGTTAGCAGCCGAGTACTTAACCATTGCACCAACAGGGCTCCTTCTTTGGTATTTCGAAATAAACAATATTTCCTATTAATGTCCACCACCTCAGTATATCAAAAAAATAATTCCCCACAAGCTTATGCTTTTAATAAGGCATCTCTTAGTACTTAAATTCACAGTTTTTATATTATCAGGAATAATTCCATCTCAGTCTTGACTTCTCCAAGATGTATATTAAAGGATCCTTTAAGCCTTTATATTCACTGGATCAGACAAAGTTTTCTGCTTGTAGTTATAAAAATCTCAGTAATACCAAATAAAACTTCTAAAGTAATATACATAAACAGACATATAAAAACATGTATATAAACAAACACACATAGACAAGGTGATTTCACAAGTCATCTATTTAAAAGAGGGAGAGGTACAGTGAATTTTACTAAAATTGGGGGTTATCCAACTGCCAACTTACCAGTTAGTGGAGCCCCATGAAAAGTCTGTGATCCCTGATATCCATCAGGCACTGAATCTGGTCCATAATTCTCTGTGGGCCAACGATGAGGGGAGGCTGAGTTACTGCTATTTAGTTTCAATTCTTGCATTTCTTTCTATTAAAAAAAAGCAAAAAAAAAAGCAATTTTAAACAATTATATCATTTCAGAAACATTGCCTGGGTAAGCTTATTATTTTAAATTTAAATATCTGATGATACTTTCTGATAGATTCTATTTCCCAATGAAATCTGAGTAACAAATGGCTGATTTTAATAATATGATCCTCCATTTATTAAAATCTCTTTGTCTGGTCGCATTCTTTCATTCCTTAGTACCACCATCTAATTCATTACCTCAATTCTTAATTACTGGATAACTTCCTAAATGGGACTCATCTCCATTCCATCCTACACCTACCTAGATTACTGTTTCTAAAGTTCACCTATCACCAAGATACTTCCTTGCTCAAAATACAAGTACCTACAAATTGTTCTACAAATTGTACCAGGAGCTCTGGTAGCGTAGTGCCTAAGGCACTTGACTGCTAACCACAGGGCTGGCAGTTCAAACCCACCAGCCACTCCTTGGAAAGGAAGATGCAGCAATCTACTTCCGTAGTGATACTGCCTCGGAAACCCAAGGAGGGGTCGCTATGAGTCAAGTCCGACTCAACGGCACATAACAATAACAAATTGTTCTGGTTACCTAGTGCCGCTCTGACAAGAATATACCACAAATGCGATAGCATTAACAAACAGGAGTTTATTGTCTTACAGTTTGGAGGCTTTCAGTCGAGTTCAAAGTGCCAGGCTCTAGGGGCTGGGTGAAAGACCCTCAACCCTGGGCTTCAGCTCTGGCTCCTGCTCCCAGCCCACTGAAGCTAGAGGCTTTTTTCTTCACTCAG